>NC_057791.1:19228966-19552436 GCF_014905175.1 Aphidius gifuensis | reverse complement strand
CCGTGACGATACAATTTTTATGTATATCATCTTTATATATGAAATTTTAAATAGAGAATTTATATTTGTATATATATAATATTGTATAAAAATATATATAAAAAGAGTTTGAAATGTATCGTTTAATTTAAAGAGACATATGTGTCATTTTCAGAATTTTTTTTTTGTCATTTTTTGATATACTTACGCCCTTTTTATCTTTAGCAGTTATATATAAATTTTTTTTTTTTTTAAATGTTATTTGTATTATTTATGTTATTTATATATATTTTTTTTATTTATTTATATTTTTGAACATTAATAATTATTGCAAAAAGAATAAACGAGAAAATTTTTTTTTAAAAATGTATTTTTCTTTATATCTTTTTTGAAGATGTCTTTTTATCTTAAATGCAATGGTATAATAAAAAAATTCTTTTACAATATATAGTGTATAAATTTTTTGAAGTATTGTATCTTTTTGATTTTTATTGTGGTTTGTGTATGTAGTAGTAGACGCCATAAGATGGACAAGCATACCGAGGACGCCTTTGGCCAACAAACTTATGTACAAAACATTCAGCCATATTGAATAGTATATATGCTTGAGGTCTTTTTTTTTTTCTTTTTTCCAGAGGAGAAAAGGCCACCCGCACGCAATCAAATATATTTTACCCTTTTGCTATATTACATGTCAAGAGTTCAAATACTTTTATTCATTTTTTTTTTTTTTTTTTCTTCAACCAAGTTGTCTATAAGCTTTTTGAATTTTTAAAAAGCCTCATTCAATATTATTTAATCAAATATGTAAATAGCTTTTTTCATATATGTATAAACATCACTTTAAATAAATTTTCAAGATAATTATAAAATTATTTTTAACCAAAGATTTTTTTTTAAGACACATCAATCATTGGTAAAATTATTTAAAAATACTTTTTTTTTTATTTTTGAATAATTTAAACGGTAACTTAAAAATGAGTTCAATATATTTATACAAAAATAAAAATGGTATTAGTTTAAAATTGAGAAAACAGAAAAAAATAATTGAGGAAAAATAGACAGTTGTCACGAAGATGTCATGCATCAGTTAACGCGGGTGGTCGAAGCGAGAAATTAGCCGCAAAAAAAATTTGAAAAAATAAAATAATATAATAATAATAATAAAAGGAAAAATGTATATGAAAAAAAAAAAGAAAACCAACGACCGCATACATGGCTTCCGGAAGGTATATAGATATTTTTTAAAAAGAAATAAAAAAAACACGTTTTTGACATGCATTAATTCATTCATATGAGATGTTTCGGATGTGTGACTGATCCAAGTCATATTTATGATTGGATGCAAATGTTTATTCACGTTACAAACGCCCATATATATTCACAAGATCAGACAAATACCACACGCATACACATTGATTATTATATTTTCTTTTTTTAGTATACTAAAATATCACATACAGTGTATGTTACATATCCTGAGGGAGTGTAAATACACATCAACTAATTATTTAAAATTTTTTTTTCATATATTATTCACAGAGTCGCTAAAATAACTACAGTATTATATCCTTAGTTGTATTTGCGAAGAAAAAAATAATTTAAAATTAATGAAATGGCAATATTTGTTGTCCAGTAATTAAACATTTTTAAATAAAATAAAAGTATCATTTATAAATTACTTGAAAATTTAGAAATAACGTAGATATGTATTTTTTTTTTAATTAAAATTATTAAAATAAAAATAGACAAATAAATTAAATTAATGAAATTTTAATTATAATAATTTTAAATTGACTTGAAATTTAATTTTTTAATTTTTTAATTTTGAAATTGATTAAATTTTTTTGACTGTCAATAATAGTATAATCAATTTCACAAGTGTATATATATCTCGTGTAAGTGTATAAACACATTGAGCAATTATTTGATGTTATATATGAAAATTTTATATTAGTCAACCGAGTCGTTGAAATATAACGATTGTATTATTTCATAATCGTTATATAGCACTATTCAAATGTACAACGGAGAATATATTTTACATTTAATTACCTAATGCAAAATTTATCTAAAAGAAAAAAAAAAGTGTAATGTTAATAAATCATTTTATAACCTACATTAATGTAATAATAAATAATAATATATTTAAACATTCATTTGTAAATTAATAGTAATGGAATATTAACAATAATATTCTACGCCTTTGGCTAAAAAATAAATGATATATATTCATTATATTATTTCTCATATGGGAGCACTTAATCAAAATTAAGATAATAAACATATAAATGTTCATGTATATACATAGCATATATATACATGTAAAAATAATCATTATTATTATGTACCAAGGAGAAAATTAATGTCGACTTTGAACGTTCAATCACAGTTCAATCCGTAAAAATCAAGCTTGGAATGATTTAAAAATTAGAACAATTAATATATAAAAGAAATGAGTTATATTTATTTTAGTTCTTTTTTTAATAAAAATAAATTAATGATAAAAATTTTGTATGTATAAATAATTTATACACTGAGAATTAATAACAAAGGTATTTGTTTGAAAAAATATTTGATAAATAATTAATATATATTTTTTGTTTCTGTTTGAATTTATAAAATTATTAAATTAATATTATTTATTATATTTTTTAAATAGTAAAATTGTATTGTTTGATTTTTTTTTAAATTATATTTTTATATCTTCAAACGATATACCGAAAAGTTTGGTAAAATCAAAAAATTTTATGACTAAATTTTTTATAAAAAAAATAATTAATTAATTAAAAGGCAAGTTGACTTGAAAATTTAAAAGAAAATATTTTTAAATGATACAAGAAAATAATTTGGTCATTTTAAAAATTAAAATAAAATTTCAAAACTTACCCTTACTCCAGTTGATGATGAAAATACTCGATTGATATCATCAAAATTCATGTATAAAATCTGCAACAAAAATTTTATTATTTCATAAATAAAAAAAAATAAAAAGATTAAAATCAATTTTATATTGCTATCTGTGTAAATGTTAATTTTTTTCATTCCCATGATTGATTAATCCATATTTACATATCTGATAATAAATTAAGCAATAAAAAATATATTCCAACAAAAGATATGTGTCATTTTGATGTAGTAGATTACATTCAACACAACAAATCAACAAATATAAATCGACTCTACAAAAGCTAAAGGGTGCAAAAAAAAAAAAACAGAAAAACATGCAAATAAAATATTTTATATATTATATTTGTTTATTTTCTTCTAATATTTCATAAAAAAAAAAACTAATAATAAAGCAATACCAGAATGATTTATACTCTCATATTTTCGTCAAGTATTTTCGACAGGACGTAATAACATTTTACAAAAAATATTATCATTATTATAACTATCATTATTTTATTTATAATATTTCCATTACAGCCGAATGAGAAAAAAAAAAAAAAAAGATAAAAAAAGAAATAATAAGATAAGTCATCTTATTTTATTCTCTCTATATTCTCTCACTTGTAAGAACAGATTATTCCAACACCCAATTTACAGTTGCATAAATTATGGAATGTGAAATGGCTGAATTATAAAACAATCTCGTATAACAAACGAGCCTGTCAAAACTCTACAATATCTTTAACTCAATATTTTTTATATATATGTGTGTAGGTATATTCTTTTTTATATTTTTTTATTTTTATTTTTAGTTGAAATATATATATGAATATTTTCCATCACATGCGGTAAATGCAATATACAATAAGTAATAATAAGTTTTATTTTTATGTGCGACGATACGATAATAATATATAAATTATTAAACCGAGACATGTATGTATATATACACATCGTTAATATTTTATTAAAAGGACAATTGAGATTCATAGAAATGATGTCATCGATTTAACTCTTGTCTTTGTGACTTTCAATTTAATATTTTATTTATTGTTTGTTTAAATCATTATTTAATATATTATTAATTTTTATTAAATTTATTTATTTGTTTTATTTATCGACAAAAACTAACACTATTATTGTTATTGTTTTTAAAATTAAATTTTATGATTAGTTTATATTTTTGTTTTTTCAAATATAGAATTAATAAAAAAGTAGGATAATAAATTTCCAACATTTTTTAAAGTTGTTAACAGTTAAAGATTAGTTTCTTTTTTTTTTTTTTTTAATTGTGTGGTTATATTTTAAATTACGAGTTGAGTTTTTATTATTAAATCCTTGATGATTAAGCAGAATATAAATTAGTCTTTTCATTGGACAATTTGACCCTTTAATCTCAATGAAAACTACAGTGAGAATTAATACATCACATTGTCTTATATTTTTCAAAGTAATAATTATTATATTTTATCATAATACTTGTCCTTGTTTAAATAAATAAAATAAATATATATTTAATAATAAATTTAAAAAATTTATTTTAAAAACTTGTTATAAGTTGATTGCCTTGAAAATATTTTCAAGTTTAAAATAGTCTAGTGTATTTATGCATATGTGTTTATATAAAAATGTAGAAAATAAATAAAATAAATAAAATGAAAAAATAAATTGCCGCAATGGTGTTGATGAAAGTTCATGGAGCCAGTTTGTAAATTAATAAACCTGTTTCACGTTTTCGTATAATAAGTAATATATACTTGTAAGTAAAGCAACAACTTGGAAAAACTTTTTTTTCAAAAATTTATATTATGTAGATTGAAAGAATAATATGAGACTTTGCTAACATTTTCTGAAACCTATGCTCTAAATGGAAATTACCAACAAAATAAAACTAATAATAAAAAATAACAAAAAGCACACACACAAACACACAATGAGCGCAGTTTTAAAAACTTGTATTAAAAAAAAAAAATTGCTCTAGGTTAAAATTAGTAGGAAGCCCTAGGCAAAATTAATTTAAAAAAAAAAAAAAAACCATCAACGACATATGGAAAAATACAATTTTTGAATAAAAAAAAAAATGGTATATTTATTTTTTTTTTACATGATTTTTAATAGCTAAAAGCCACAAAATATATTTTTGATAATTTGTATAAATACTTAATTTGAAAAAAATATACAATAGCATATGTTTGTTCCTAAATTGGCAAAAATTGCTATTATTTTAAAAAATATTAAAAAAAAAAAAAAACAATAATAATTTAAAATTTAAAAACTTGGCAATATTTTTTGCTTTTAAATATATATGTGCAGATAAAAAATAAAATTTTCTAGACTATTGTCATACATGCAATTTAAACTTGAATATACTTTTTTATTTATTAATTTTTTTATATATTATTTACATCATTTAAAAATGATGTAAGACATATTACAATAATACATTTGATCCACAATTTGAAAAGGAAAAAATAAAAAAAAAATCAAATAGTCTGTTTACGCTGTTAAAAAATTTATTTATTACAAGCATTTTATATGTGAATTGACTCTTTAGAATTGCGAAGACTACTCTGGATTATTAGAGTTGGCAAAGAGAGAAGGAAATGTAAATCTTCAAGATATATTTATATATAACATTCTTATTTGTTTAACCCCAATCGAGAAGGACAAATAGAGAATATTCTAATCTTCAATCCATGTATATAAACTTTTCCACCACATATTATAAACTTTAACTATATATTTTACTTTTTACTAACTGTAAATTTTTGTGGCTATTAGTAATACCACCATTTCCATAAAACCACAATGAGCAAAAAAAAAAAAAAAAATAAAACATTCTTTTATCAAAAAAATATCTTGACAAATATTAAATCAGTAATAATAATTTTTTCAACATTCCATAAGTATTTAAAATTTTCTACAAGAGACTATTACAAAGTCAAGAATGCGGATAGAAAAAATGCTTCATCTGCAATACATTTCAAGGCAAAGAAATTGCATCAATGTTGTGATGGAAAAATAAAAGCTAAATAAATTATTGCAGTATCTATAAAAATATAGCTACTATTTTTCCGCATTAATAATAAATTTTTTTGTCTACATATAATTGGATATAAATCAAAAGAAAAAAAAACGTTTGAATCAAGTATATCAAGGATAAATCCTTTATAGATTAATGTTAATTCAATTGACTTTGTAAATATAAATACACACAGTAAAATTCAAGTCTCATGCAATGTTACAGTGTGTCATGTTTGTCTTGAGATGTCTTGAATAACTTGAACGTCTTGAACATCTTGGATGTTTTGAATATCTTGATGTATAGGTATAAGGATTTAAGCCCAAGATGTTGGTATAGTTTGTATATATATAAATGCTTGACAAGGTCTTGGCACTTGCAAATTGTACATGTGTGTAACCAATGTGATGCATATATATATATAAAATCTATCTTGTATTCTTGTGTCATTTTGATTTTTTATAATACCTCTGTTTGATGTTTACCGAGAACTTTTAAGTATCAAGTGTACGCAACGCAATTTCAAGTTTAAAAATTATCGTTTATTTCGCGGTGTTTATATTCAACATGTTGTAAGATTATTCACGTTGATTTTAATTTCAATTATTTTTTTTTTTTTATATATTTTTTATCTTATACTGTGTGTGTATGGTTAGTTATTTTTTTTTTTCGAAAAAACTATTTGCTTTATTTTGTTTTGTTTTGTTTGTTCATCAGAGAGTGCCTTGCTGCTTGTTTGCGAATGAGAAAAGATGAGTATATGCTCTGTTGATGCGCCAAAGGCAATACAACAAGAATATTTTTCTTCATGTTATTAGTAAGATAACCAAAAATGGGGCTCTAATTTGGGCCCGTCAGCCGATCGCTTGTCTTTATTGATGTGCGCGTGCGCATCAATCCGCATGCATTATTATGCAACCTTGGAAAAAAAAGCTTGGTTTTTTTTTTATCATCTTTTTATTTTTCAAATTCTTATAATGAGAGACTATATTTTTGATTGAATCGGAATAAATAACCTAATATTATGGTATAACGTATATGTATCACTAACAAGCCTTGTGCATTATTATTCTTTTCTTTTTTTTTTTTTTTTCTCATTTATAATACCAACTTTATCACGAGATTTGTATCATATATATATATAATTACATGTGGTTTTAATAAATATATATAAAAAAATTTATACAATTGATGGTAATAATGAGTAAATTGCTGGGAATAATTAAAAATGTAAAAAAGATAATAATTATCATGATTAATCTGATAAATTTTTTATTTATTTTTTCGGTGGAAGCCCTAAAAATGATGTGAAATTTTATTTTTTTAAATTTTTTTTTCAACAAATTACAAATGCTTCGATGGATGAAGCATTTAAAAAATTGTTATACGCATCAAAGATGATATTGAAAGTTTTTTAAAAAAGTGGTAGTCTTTATATAAGAAATTTAAAAAAGGAAAAAAAAAATAAGAAACATATATACAGAAGCTCCAACGAACCATCAAAATTTTGAAGTGTCTCAAATAATTGAAATAAAAAGTGGTAGAATTTTTGAAGCAGCTATACAGCTTAAAGTATTTGGCAAATGACTGAACCATTTGAATTATGTCAAAAAAAATTAACCACTTCAAAAAGCAACACTGTCCAATAAAGGAATGCCTTGCATTTTAAAAATAAATGACACACTTGTTAATCAACGAGAATCTCAAAATACAATGATGTTAAAACTGCCATAACCAACAATAATTATAATTAATCATAAAATTTTTTTTTTTGGAAAGATTGTTTAAGTATATAATGAAAATAATATACACAGACTTTCATAAAAGTTCTATGTAAAATTAAATTGAAGTTATACATGCGTGGGGCGGTGGCTAAAAAGTCAGAGGCTCAATTTAATTGTCCAAAAGTAAAATGGAGCACCTGCAGTCTGTGTGTGCATGTGGGCCTTATAGCTAACAAGCCAGCAATAATGCCGATCGTGCAGATCCTCAAACAAACCAAACACACACACACACACACATCTTCATGTATATAAAAAATAACCACCTCCATTACTTTTGTTTCAAGTCGTTTATTTTTTCAAGTCCACCTCCTTATCCTCCTCTTATTTCGTCTTGTTCATCATTCTTTTTTTTTTTTTTTATATATATTTATTTATTTATTTATTATTATGATTATTATTTTTATTATTTATCTTTTTTTTATTTTTGTCTTTTTCATCATCATCATCATCATCATCATCTTGTTTATTTTTATCTTCTTCGTCTTGTTATATTATTTGAAGTGCACCAATGTCTTGGTGTTTCACTCACTTGTTATCCATCTCATTCTTTGCTGTCTTGACCAGGCCCGTCTCCTCCTCCTCCTCCTCCTTCTTTTTCTTCTCTTGTAGCTGATTATATGTTAGATTTATAAACGAGGGGCCCTATACAACTAGCAGACAGGTGCTTCCGTTGCCATACCACTCTCATTTTAAAAGCTCAAAGAACTTGGCGTTAGCGCGCGCGTCCACACTAATCTTGTCATAAAACCAAGACGGTATTTTACATCCCAATGATTTTCTACTACTTTTTATGAAAAATTAATTTTTTTTATTTTATTTTTTTTTTACTTATTAATATTTTAAGCCTTTGCCATATTGTGAAGAATGTAATTCATCATTTTTTAAACTAGGAAAAAAAATCATAAAAAAAAAAACAATTTAATTTTGTTTGTATTATAATTTTTTTTTTTTTTTTTTTTTAAATAATATTGTTAATAATATGTATATGCACTGTTGTATATAAGAAAAAAATAATTTTATATATTTCAGAGAGTAATATACCTGAGGCCAAAGAATAAGGATTTAAAAAAAAATATTACTGTTTACTTTGGCCCTTGTATAAAAAATAATAAAAAATTGCATACTTATTTCAAAAGAATAGCCAACTTCAAAGTGAAAAAAAAAAAAAAAAAAAAAAAATATAAATTAAAATAAAAATAAATAATAAAAAATACAATTGCATTATTAAAAAGCTTCTGTTTTATTTTTTTTTTTTGTTCGATTAAAGGTGTATATAACTTGATAAAATATGCATAGAATATTATTCTGATTATATTGCAAATAAATATATTTATTTTTAAAATTTATTTTCATTACTTAATATTTGTTAAGTAGAAGGAATTATCTCGAGGCTCTGTAGATATGTATATGTATTTTATTTTCTCTTCTACCTCTTTTACCATCATCATCATCATCCTCATCATCATCATCATCATGCCATCATGATACCCAACGATCTCGCACCTAATTGCACGTTCCAGAGCTTGGTACATATATATACACATGAATTTTATAAATGTATAGATGTACACTGAGAAACCATACACACTAAGAGCAAAAAAAAAAAAAATCAAGAAATATAGACACGACGAAAAGTCAAGTAAATCAACTACGTCAATCAGTCACAGTCTATCCTTATTTTGATTTTACATAAAGTATATATGACAAAGAAAAAATAAAACTTGAATCAACAAGAGAGAATGAGAACACTCATGCAAAATTGATATAAAAAAAAAAAAAAAAAGAGTAAAAATATTCAAGAGGGAAAAATAAAATAAGAAAAAGATATAACTGCCTTGCAATATACATATATAGAGCTTACATACTCGTTGAATCTCGAATGAGGGGCGGGCAAAAGACATCAAGGGGTGGAGACGTGGAAAAAAGGGTCTCGTTGAAAGGAGTGCGTGAGAATGCTATCATCTCAGAGGAAAGAGGGAATACAAAAAAAAAAAAAAGTTAAAAAACAAATTTGAAAAAATGAAAAAAAAAAACATTTTTTGAAAAAAAAATAAAGAGGACCACACCGCGAGACCACCGTGTATGCGTGTACATTTATTATTATTATTATTATTTTTAAATATCTAAAACAATATGTCTATATATGGCAATGTAAAATATAATTTATAATTTAAAACAATAATATATATAATATGTATGAAAAATAAATTTTTTAAAGCAAATATTATAATATATATTTTTATTTATTTTTTATTATTTGTTTATTTAAATATATTTAAAGAGGCTATTGAATATAATTAGCGTAATATTCTGTCTCTTTTTGACTGGCATAAAATAAAAAAAAAAAAAATATAATCATGATTATTATAGATAATGATCTTGACGACGTGAAAATCGTTATTTTAATAAAAAAAAAAAGTAAAACAAATTATTGTTGTCAACAATAATTGGTATGTATTGCAAATTTAATAATTTAAATATATTTAAAAAAAAAAAAAAAAAACAAGTCGATATATAGAATATGTATATAATGATTAAAAATAAAAAAATGTAAAGTTTGTTTTCCTGAAGTTGTGCAATAAGATAATGGATCCATTAAAAATATAAACCACAAAAGGCTTATAGCATTGTCACGAATTCAAACACGCCATCATAAAATGACCTGTGGCACATAGGTGAAACTATAGTTTATATTGTATAATAAAAAATTATAATCCATATATAAACTTTATATAATATTATTAAAAAATAAATATATACATGTGGTAGATATATATATATATATATAAAAACAACTATGTGAAAATGTTTGAGAAGACAAGCAGATCTGAGAATAAAATCGGCTCAATTTATACATGTGCTGCAGTGTATGTATGTACAGTGTATATATATATAAATAAAAAGCAGGTATGTAATGCACAAAACATCACGAAGTCGAGACAACCCATCATTTTCTCTCTTGGTCGAGGATTGGATTGTTGAAATTGTTTGTGAATATTTTTTTTTTTTTAATTATATAAATGTCTAATCATCACTTTTTCAGTGTATTCTCCTTTTTTCATCATCATGTGTAATTTAATAATTTAATTTTTAAATTATTTATAAATCAATTAAAATATCAGATGAAAATTAATATTTTAATTAGATTTTTTTTAAAATTGTTTGTTGAACGTGTTTTATTTTGACATCAACAAAACCACCTGTTGTTAAATATTTTATATATTTCAGTATAAAATAAATTCATAATTAAAATAAATATAAAATATAATTAAATTTATTTGTTTATTATGATTTAATTTATGCAAAACTTGAAAAATATAATTGATATAATAAGTATGACAATTTGTAATGCTGTACCTTATGGAATATCAAAATTCAAAAGACTTAAATTTCCCGAAGGAAATCAAGTATACACCCTCTTTTAAATCCCCCCTTCCCCCCACTACTTTATTCTTCCTCTACTATATTTTGTACTCTTCAACAGTACAGTATGCCAAGTTGAAAATATACATAAATATACCTTGATATATACAACTCATCCCTTTTTGAGGTTGTACATATAGAAACATGTAATTCACAGTCTTGAATAAACAAGAAAAAATAAATAAATAAATAAAATTATTCATTATTTTATGACCACCCACAAATTATTATTATTTTCATTTTTTATTTAAAAAAATTTTTTTCCTCATTTAGAAATATTTTTTGATTGAAAAAATAAAATATTATTTATATTTTTTTTTTTATTATTTTCCAAGTATACAATGATACACGCGGTTTAATAAAAAAAAATATAAAAAATATATAAACGCAAGTTACGGTTGAAATACAATGCACTCGAGTAAACGAGGGTGATAATTAAGATGGACGCTGATAAACTGATAGCAAATTATAACAAAAAAATATAAAAAAAATTAAACAATGTATAGATGAAAAATAATATTTTTCAAGCACGACAAAAACGATGAAAGTAAATATATATATAAGGTAGGTAAAGAGTCAAGATTTTATAATAAGAAAAAAAAAAAAAAATAATAATATAAAAATTAAAAAAGAGGAACCACCATCCATTTCAGGTTAGTGGTCTTTTCATCATTTGATAATACTGTCTTTGTTGCACTTGTGTATTATTGCATATACACATAACTGTATATTCCATCAGGTCGTTTGAAGAAAGCACAGTTTATGCTGTTGCTGCTGCTGCAAACATACCAGCCTATAAGAAAAACCATGGTGCAGCAACCAAGAAGCTACATTACACCCCTCTTCTTGAGTCCCTCTCTTATTTTTTTTTCCTTATTATTATTATTATTATTTTTTTTCATCTTATTCTTTCTCAGGTTATTTTATCTTTTTCTCGTTGAAACATGCTCTCACCCGCGCTCATTCGAAAGAGGACCTCGTTGCTTGCACACTTAAGATTTATCGGCCTTTCGCGATACGCGATGCTGTGGCTTGCTCAAAACGCCGCGAAACATGCTGGCTTTTATATACACAGTCAGTGGATAACGAGGCGCTACTGCGTTATAGATATCCACAAGGCTCATCCACCTCTTTCTATTTTTTTATTTTATATTCATTCTCGTATACAGTTTTTTTATTTTTTTTTCGCTCTATCTCTCGTTTTTTTTTTTTTTACTCAACTCTGTCGTTTATTAGGAGAATTTATCTCTTTTTTTTTTCAAAAAAATGAACAAAGCAGAAAAAGGTTAGCGAGGTTAACATAGTATCATCATGTATCATTTTTTTTTACAACTAAATAAATAAGATTTTTTTTTTTTTTCCTTGCTAATATACAAAAGTTTTCAATATCATGCTAATTATGAATTTTTTTTTGGAGAGCTGGTATTTTAACAATGCGTGTTTTGATGTTTTTTAATTATTTGCAAATAGATGGATAAATGATAATGTTATTTTCATATTTGTTGAGAGATATAATATACAAGCCAAGTAAAAGTATAACAAAAAAAAAAAAAGAATATATATAAGGTAACAACCATCCATGGACCATGACTATACACAGCAGTGACTTGAAAGAGGAAGAGAAAGGAAAAAAAAAAATATATATTATAAGAAAGCAAGATATGGCATAAATGTTTAAAAAAAATTATTACAAAAGAGAACGAGAGAGAGGCACCGAGAAAGAGAGAATAATAGAGTAAAAAAAAAAAACTTAGGTTGCCGATAGTCGAATTAGATATGCGCGTTAATTCAATGAAGAATAAAATAAAAAAAAAAAAAAACCAAAGAAGAATGTAAAAGATGCATGAAGAAGAAGTTTAAAGAGATACAGGGAGGAGGTGGGTGGGTGGCTTGCACGACTGAATCTTTTGTTATATATCCCTGCGGCAGACAATAAAATTCTTTTCATCGTTGTATTTATTTGCGCGCACGCGGACACTGAAAATTCTATATATATATTTGTTAAAATTATATAAAAAATAATTTTTTAAATTAAAAAAAAAAGGATATTTATTGTTTTAATTATACGCATTGTAGACTGTCCAGTTGACCAAGCAGTTGTCTGATTTAAAGATTATAAATTTCGACTTTACAAAATCAATTAAATTTCAATTTCTATCCGTTGGATTTAAAAACTTTTATGACAATAATTATTAACAGTGGAAAGACCAGTTAATAAGTAGGAAAAAAATTATATTGTTAAGATTTGTTTAACAATAATTACATAACAATTACAATAATATTTAAAAAGTTTTTTCTAATTACAAAAAATTAAAAGCTGATTAGATAATTTTTTTGTGGGTTTAATATTTGTTGTAAAATTTCTGAAATTCCATTTGAGTATGTTATAAGGTTTTAAAAAAATAATAAAAAAGACATTGGCAAATTCCAACTTTCGCATCATTAAATTTCAGCTTCGGGTAGTTTTCGAATTTTAATATTGTTAATACGGGTATATAACATGTATTGTTACAGTTTGAGAATGATTTAGTATCATTTTATGGACTACGAATTTATTTATACAATCTCATACGTTGTAGTTTATTTTATTTTATTTTTTTGCTGTGTTGGGTAAATAAATATCGAGATAAAGAGCGTATCTAATGGGAAGGTGGAGGCGCTAAAGGCGACGTCGTTGTTTTTATATATATATAAAAAATATATATACACATGTGCGATGATTCGCACAAGTACAGATTTCTTGACTCATCAAAGCCACAATATTCATACGAAAAAAAAAATATATACAAAATTTCCTAAAGCCAATTTGTCTTAATAATAAAAAATAAAAAAATTCAAAAAAAAGTTATTTAATCGTCTTTGATTTATTAATCCGACGAATTATTTTTAAAATATATTTATTTATGTCTGTATTTGTAAGAGAGAATGTATATAAATCATAGCTATATATATTTGATATTTAATTATTTATGATTGTAAAAAAAAAAAAATAATAAAATAACAAATTTTCGTAAGATTAAAAATATTTTTTCATCTATCTTTTTTTGTATATACTTAATTTATGTATAAAAATTTTTTCAAACTTGAGAATATATATTTCTAAATTACAATAGATTTTTTAGTAGCATAAAAATTGATATCAACAATGTTGAAAAATTGATAGCAATCATAGTAACGCCCATTGATTAAAAATAACAAACAAAATAAAAAATTAAAAGATGCTATTTTGCTGATAATTTATATTTCTCAAGCAATTATTCAGTTGTTATATATTTAAATAAATTTAACAAAATAAACATTACAAAATTTTGTTATTAATATTTATATATTTTATTTATTTATTCATATTAAACTAATAATTATGATGAATTATGGTTGAAAAATTATTTTTTAATTCTCCTCCCTCATCCGTTTATTATTTACTTGTGTATAAAAAAAATATATATATAAAAATAAATAAAAATTGAATATATTTAAATAGATGAGGATGTTAAAATATCCTTAAGGAATTTTCATGTTGCCACACCTTGTTAATATTGTTACATTTACAAAATGACTTGCACTTTTATCAGCCTACGCTTTTTTATATATATTTTTTTTTTGGTGATGTACAACAAACACATGTCCCCACCACGCCTTTATTCTATTTGTTAATTTAATTTTAAGAAAGAACTGTATAAATATTATCAACAAGTTTAAACACTAATTATTGTTATTATGTAGCTTTTATTTCAATATAATTCAGAGTGACTCGTGCCACTCGTCAATAACCTAGTTATTGTGTGCTTGCAAATTACTATGCCTTTTGTATAAATTACTTTTTTTTTTTTCTCTTTAATTTTATTGTCCTTTTTAAAATATTATTATTATTATTTTATACAAGAAACTCCCAAACACGTACAGCAATTGTCAGAGTACTTTAATTCATAAACTCCATAATAACACACTCAATTCTTCATCAACTTGTACTTATCATTTTTTTTTTTTTTTATATTTTTTAAATTGTTCTCGGAAAATTTATCTTTTCCATTTGTTTTGCTAGCTTGTTTTTTTTTTTTTTCAAGAGACAATATAATATTAAATTTTTATCTCAAGGTTAAAAATTTTAAATTGCACTTTAGAAGGTTGTAAAAAAAAAAAAAAGGGAAATATCTTATTTTTTTTTTTATTTGTGCAAACATAAAAATGAAATTTTTGGAGTCTTATTGTCGGAAAATTGTCGGCATACCTGTTGAAAAAAAAAACTTGACCCGCGCCTTGTACCGCATCATTTCGGCAACCTTTCATTTTTTTTATACCTGAATTTTTTCATCTATTATGAATATGTTTTTAAAAAAAAAAAATTTTCCAATCGTTAACCTTGAAATTTGAGAAAATTGCCAAATAATGTAGATATATATTTTTTTTTTTTAACCCCTGCAATAAAACATAAAATTCCTCATGACCCAAACTTACTTAAAAGCTTTTTTTGATTTTTTTTTATTTTATTTTTTTCTAACTACAATAGCCAGAAATATTTGAAAGACCATGTTGAAGGACGAAAACATGAGGTGAGTTTTAAATTGCTGGAGGAAGGGTTTCATGTTTCCGTCGAATATAGCCAATCGTTAAAGGGGTATAAGGTACAAGAAAAAAAAAAAAAAAGGAAAAAGGGGTAAGGGTCAATGGTGATTTTAAAAGAGTTTTTGACTTTTATCTAAAGAATAATGAGGAAAAAAGAAAAAAAAAGACCCCCAAAGTTGTGTGAACAATTGTGTTAAAAAAATAAAATATAAATAAATAAATATATAATAAACAAATAGAAAGTTATCTCACGTTGTGAGGAATAAAAAAAAATACTTAAAAGCCATAAATACGACGATAATTTATATATTCATTTTGCTTTTCTATTGAAATAATATATTCTTAAGAAAAAAATAAATAAAAGAATTCTAAATACAAGATTAACTATTTATAATGTATATTTCAATTGCAATTTTAGTGAATATGTCAAATAAAATAATAACTTTGTGCTCTGTATTAAACTAACCACGACATTTAAGCTCTGAGTGATAAGCCCTTTTCATTTAGCTTTAAAATGATATACTTAATTTATAATTCAACAGGGCTTATACACATAAATTTTCTCAACATATATCACAAGAAAATAAAGACACACACAAACGCATACATGTCACTATATTATCATAATGATAATTTATAAACACACACTGAGAAAATTATTAAATACCACAAGTTAAGCAAACATTTTCATCACCGCATAAATACTATTACTAAAATTCAACCCACAATGTTGTTTGTAAAAATATATAAAATTTTAACTTAAATATTTATTTATTATAAATGTCATTTTTTATAAATTTATATAAAATATTTTCATTAATTTTTTTCATATATATAAATACCATTAATTATTATTTGTATAGTTTTTTTTCAATTTTTTTTATTTACTCAAGATAAGTATCGAAAATAAAAAAATTTCTCGTAATAAAAATAATTTAAAAATGACAATGTGGTATTATAATGAATGATAATAATAATAATTTAAATACCAAAGTTCCAGTGAAAGAGTTAATCATGCGATGAAATGTAAAATATCACGACATGAGATTAAACATGTCACGCAATTGAAATGAAACGAATATCAAAAATAGTACAATTTTTTGCCAACTTATTATTTCATTATTAAAATAATACACAGAATAATAATAATCATGCATAAATTTTAAGTAGAAAAAATTGAAAAAAAAAAAAAACATTTCAAAGACACAGATGAAACTGTAAATTTAAAATAATCATCACGATTTTCACCCTTATTATATAAACATTGAGTAAGAATTTAACATCAAAAGAAATTCGTATTCATTTCCTGTATTTCTGTCTTTCTGTCTAAAAACTCGAACAGGACTTTGGACGAGAGTGCTTCTTTGAATGAAAAATTTAAGATGAGGATAGAAAAAATAGAATAAAATAAATAAAAACATTGAGTGAACATCAAAAAAAAAAAAAAAAAAAGAAAAGTCAAAGAAAAGAAAAAAAAATATATATAAAATAATAAAAATAACTCCTTGTTCTATGTGGGTTAAATTGCTTTTATTATTTTTATTTTATATATTATTTTCTCTTTTGTAAGTTTTTGAGTAAAATCATGAACGGCTGACAAAATAATACGAGCAATATCCGAGAATGGATTTGAGTTTTCTTTGACCCCTTTTGATTCATGCACACTTTGATGATGGTGCTGATGGTGTTGATGCTACTGATGCTGCTGAAATAACCCCTCGATAGCCAGGTGTTGGGCTTCTTCTCTTTCAAACCCTTCCTTATTTTATTATTATATTTTTCTTTCTTTATATATTTTATATTTTTACAGGCATTTGACACGTTTCGAAGCAAAAATACTTTTAATGATAAATTTAACATGACATTTATTTTAAAAAATATATATCATGTGACAAAAAAATTTATAACAGTTTTGTTTATGTACATAAAATCATGAAAAGTTTAAGAAATATATAATATAAAATGTGGTGACTCTTGGGAAAAATAGCTGAGTGGATGAGGATAAAACAAGCACTAGCTCAACGAATTGGTGCAAGTGGCCTTGCGGGTCAAGTCGATGATAGTCCCAGGAGAATACTCTTGTTGGAGACACACTCACCAAGTAGGTAAAAAATTTAAAGCTTCTTTTTTATCCAAAGAAACAACAAAAATAATAAAAAAAAAAAAGTAGTTTTTATATTTTTTAAAGACAAAAAACTTTTTTATATTTAAAGTTTATTTTGCAAATTGAATGGCGAGGTAAAAAAACAAGATGAAAAAAAAAATAAAATAAAAGTTTTAAAAATTTGTTTTAGGTGTTGAAGATATATGGATGTGTTGGTATCATTATTGGCTCTGGGGATTTGATGCTACGTATCGATAAAAGTACAAATATACACGTCGACAGCTACCATCTTGTAGCTAAATATTTTCTGTGATATTTCAAATTGATTTACGAGTTTCAGTATTATTTTGCACATAATGTAGATTGATTATCATTTTTTATTTTTGTAATTAATTAAAAAAAAAAATATATATAAAAAACTAACATTTAAAAAAAATTCTTTAAAATATATATTCTCTTGACATAAATTTATTTCGTGTCAAAAAAAAAGCAACGACAGATGAAACAAGAGAATAATTTGAATTTTGATATTTTTGATGATTTGAAACTTCTGTTTGTAATACGACAACGATAATAATAAATAATTATGACAATAAAATCTTGATAATAAATATCAAGGATTTAAAAATGTAATATAATATATAAGAAAATGAAGAAACAATTATTATTCGTAGAAATATTTAAATCCCATGGATTTAAATAGTTGCAGCTTTCCGGAAATAATATAACATTTTTCTTTAACGATCGTTTGGTGCTTGATCTTTGTATAAAGCATATATACTGCTTTAAAATGTGTGAGAGTCTCTAGTCTTTAGTAAGGCAATTTATCTTTTGAGAAAATCCCCACAGCTCACCCACATGGCAACGAAATACGAGACTAAACTCTTCGTGTATTTTGTCTCATTTTATATTTTATATATATTACTTTCTCTGTTTCTCTTTGAATCTATATAGGCTGTTGTTATTTTTTGTTGCTCAAGTTGGCTTTTGTAGATGATGAGAAGCTTGGTGGTGGTGTATATGGTGCGTATGTACACCACCACCTTTAGTGGATTAATACATCCTCCCATAAAGGATCCCAACATTGAGCTTGATGCTCGTGTCAAGACTTAAACTCACTTGACATAAGAGCATTTATTTAATCCATACATTTACGATGAGATTGATACTATATTATTTTATCATGCGACTAAAATTAACTAAAGATTTTTCATCATTTAAAGAACATGCTTGAAAATCAATTTTACTTAAATAATATATATTTTTATAAGCTATTTTAAAACTGCTCGAAAAATGTAATTGAAAATTAAATTTAATTATTCATAGAAATTTTAACAATTAATTTATACATCATTGACAAAATTAAAAAATTGATTATTATTTTATATAAATTTATTTATTTATTAATATTTAATTTTGAATTTAAAAAATGCAAAAAATAAACTCTCCGGCCGGGACTTGAACCCGGGTCTCCCGCGTGACAGGCGGGGATACTGACCCCTATACTACCGAAGAGATGAATGCAAAAAGTCTTTTCGGTTATATCAAGCTAATGTCAGAATTATTTAATTGATTTAATGTATTATCTAGCCAATCAAGTAATTAAAAAAAAAATGTCAAAGTAATTAGTGTGATTTTTTTTTATTAAATTTTAATTTTTTACATCATTATCTCCATCTGTTCATTAAATATATAAATTTAAACTTTTTTTTTTTCTTTTTTTTATGTCCTTTTACAATCTAATGATCGTCGCCGGTTTTTCAATGAAAAAATATCCATTGTGATTTTGTCTTTTTGACGATATCGATATTCAATTCATTCATATATTTATTTACACTCATTATCTCCATTAACCAGTTAACGATGAGTCATTTAAATAAAAAAAAAAAAAAATTCACTTCATCATTATCGATCTCATCTTTCAACAGCATCTCATTCTCTCTTTGCTAATTTGTCTCTTATTTTATTTCATTTTCTTTTTTTTTTTTTTTCATAATCATTTGCGTCCTGTCATCATCTCCAACCCCACCCACATGTTATTTTTTTTTTTTTATCACAATCCCATTGGGAAAAGTTGATAACAACTTTGTATGCATATTAAAAAAAATTAAAACAAATAAAAAATTTTAATTTTTTACATTTAAATTTTCAACAAAACTCAAGGTTTTTTTTTTATTCTCAATAATAAAAAAGTGTTAATTTTAAAATCCTATTGTTGAAATTATTTAATAAAAATTTTTTTTTCTATCAATTTAAATAATAATAGAAAAAAAAAAATAAAATAGTTTTCATTCAAATGGATTGTCAACTCACAGAATAAATCCAACATTCTTCTGATTAAATTTAAAATAGAAAAAAAAAATAGTATTACGTTTCAAAGGCCATTAAATTATTGCTATTCTCTATTTGCTATAATTTTTCTTTTGTTTAAATAATCATTATTATTATTCTTTCATCATCAACGACAATATATGATTGTCCTCGCTTCATTGGAATTTACACTTTAACACCAAGACAAAACTAAACCTGTTAGAAGCTTTGAATATTTTTTATTTATTTTATTTCATCCTCTATCAAGTTACATGTTTTAAAATAAATAAAAAAATATATTATATTCTCGCTTTTATCTAAATTAAATGGGTAGATAAAAAATATAAAAAGTATCCCAAAAAAAAAAAAAAAAAAGGATAAAAATAAAACTAGTCTTTAAGTATCCTAATATTTTATATCATCAAAGGCGTGAATTAAAAATTTGATAATACACATAATAAAATGATATCTTTGTAATGATTAATAAATGTGTATAAATTTGTAAATAAATATGTTAATATTTGGTAAAATAATATGCAAAATAACATCAACAAAAATATGATATGGATAAATTTTAAAAGCAGTACAGTTATATAATAATTATTATTGTTTTTATTAGCTTTTGCATGTTGTGTGTTTGTGTGTATAAATATGTTCATTGCCTTGAGCTCATGAATGCATATTTTCTTGAGTTTAAATGTAACGGATTTACGTTTTAAATGGCCTTTAACATAGCCAACTGCATAATAGCTTGCTTGAGCTTTGGCCCATTGTCTAGAAGTGAGTAACATTGACAAAGATATACATGAGGACAGTCAACTTGAAAAGACCAAAATTATGATAAAGATAAATTTTTTCATTTAAATAAAATTAACATACTATATTTACTTGTTTTTTTATATTTTTTTTTTTTTTTTTTGTTTATTCAACGTAGAAAATATATACGCATTTGTACTACTTTTATATTTTCAATTTATTTATCTTTTTATTTTTCTTTTATGAGGAAAAAAAATATATAATATTAGGTATCATTAATATTCAATTTTAATACAACTCTTTTTATTTGTCATAAAAGAAATTTTTTTTTTTTGTGTGCTCATGGTATGCATTGCATATATAGTATTATTATTTTTGTCCCATCAGGATACGGATGTTCAATGGTCGTGTGAAATCACGAGACTAGAATAAAGATGAATACTCGAGCATGTTCGGGGAAACGAAAATAAGCCATATGAATACGTGATAAATGTCTAGGTACAACTAGAATAACTTAAAAATGTCGAAATAATTTTTTTTATTTTTATTTTATTAGTTGAAAGATTTTTTATTTTTGTATTCATGTTGAAATGTATTATTTAAATATTTTCAAATTTGATATTCTTGCTTGATATTAAATTATATAAATTAAATTAACCATAATATATTTAACTGCATATTTTTTAATTTAATTTAATTAATTTTTAAATATTAAATATTTTACTCTTA
Source organism: Aphidius gifuensis (assembly GCF_014905175.1). Lineage (NCBI taxonomy): Eukaryota > Metazoa > Arthropoda > Insecta > Hymenoptera > Braconidae > Aphidius > Aphidius gifuensis. Next base: position 19,530,874 of record NC_057791.1, on the reverse strand, counting down.
GCCTTTTTTTTATTTATTGTGTTTTTTTTCTTTGGGCCATTTAAAATTTGATGAATTTTTTAAAATTATTAAATGATTGTTTTTAAATATATGGGGCTTATAAATTTAATTGAAATTATTTAAACAAAGCTTTGGATAAATTTTTGATATATTATATTTAAATTTATTCTTGGTTATCAGCAGATGAATCTATGTCAAATATATATACGTGTAATTTTACTTTTTAATTCATCATTGAATAAATAAAAATATTAAACAATTTAAATATTCAATGCAAAATTTATAGTGTATAGAAAAAAAAAAAAAATAATAAATGGACCATCATAATACAACTATCTTTTTCCATCTCGCTTTTGAATGTTGGCCATAGCGCCTGAAGTCCCCGGCACGACTTTGCAAAACTTGTTATCGCAGTAACAAAGACACTAACTCACCGGAGTTTCCCAATTTCATTGCTCAAACTAGTTGCAAACGTGGATTCTAATGGTATGTATTTGTCGCCTGGGAACCCGTCACTATATCTCTGAAGGATATATAAATTTTATTACTATTTTTTAAAACAATAAACTACAAAAAAAAAACCCCAAATCATATCAAAAATAAATTATTAAAACTTCACAAAGTTTTTCTTTTTATAAACCTTGTAAATTTTAAAAGCAAATTTTTTAAAATAATTTTAGTAGCTTTATATTTGAACTATATAAATACATGTAATTTTTATATATTTATTTTTATTTTGTTGAATAGTTATGGACTTTTGGAGTATTAAATAAATTTTGAAAATACATAATACTCTTGTGAATATTACAGAGAGTAAATGTTTCAAGAGGACATAATAAATAAAAAATAATAATATGTATTAAAAATTAAATTTAACAAAAAAGTTTGTTGACATATTGTTGAGTATAAAGGATATAACAATCCAGATGATGACCCTCATGGAAAATTACAAATTTTTATATTTCATGCGATACCTTTAAAGTTTAGTTATGAAACAAGTTACAATAAATGACTTTATAAACAATGGTATGTTGTATAAAAAATAAAAAACTTTGTGATTCATGTATTGAGGGTAAAAAGAAAAAAAAAAAAAAATATAAATGTTAAAAAGAGTTGTAAGAGAAAGAAGGTAGTAGAGAGTCAACTGACAACTAGCAATTCCCAGCACCTTCAATGGGTTGACTTTAAAAAATAGTTGAAAATAAAAATAATAATAATGAAATAAAAAAAAAGTAAAAATTCAATGGAGAATGAACGGTACTTGAGTACATAACGAACGGTCAACTGTAAGAAACATGTTAAATCGTGAATCATGAACGACAAGAGAATCAGCGGTGACACTTTGAAAAATCATAAATGACAAGTCGTGGGGTCTCATCGTCGACATCATCACATTTATCTTATTGTCGTGAAATAAGTCACACTTGGTACGAGTGCCCAATTTAATATCAATATATAAATACCATATTAATCAATTTTAAATATATTACAATACTAATAAATTTAGTTTTTAAAATAATAATTCAATTCATTTGAGAAATAAAAATTGATCAATTAAAATTTCCTTATTTATTAGAAAAAAAAAAAAATTGAATTAAACAGAAAAAATACTCTGTTTTTATATTATTGATAAATTTAAATTTTAAAAATATGTAAAATTACATTAAAATATACTAAAAAAATATCAAATTTAATTTACTATTTTTATATGATTTAAAATATTATTAAAAAAACAATTTAATAATAATATTTTCCGTAAAATTTTACAAGTAATTTTTAATTTTTTTTGCATCTGCCAAAGTGATAGATAATTCACTGAAAAAATTTTGCCAAGAACCATATAAATAAACTAAAAAAATTCATTGAATTTTTTTTCATAAAATTTATAAAAAATAGAATAAAAAAAAATCTAATAATCTATTTAAATTATTTGTCTCAATGCAATAGGTAATTGACCTCAATTTTTCTTAGCTTCATCTCATAGAACAATATATTTTTCATCATCATTTCTCAACTCAATAATGTAGGACAATTAAAAATGACATCAAGAAAAATAATTTAAAATAGAATATAGAAAATAAAACGACCATTTCAGGAATTTTTATAATGCAAAAAAAAAAAAATAATAATAACAATAATTGACCGCTCCCACGATAAGTATCTTTTTTATTATTTTTTTATTAACATTGTTTGTATTCTGTCTGCAAAGCCATGGTTGTTTAGCTCATCGTCTCATCGATTTCATACCATGACTCATCGTTGTCTCATTGTTGGTTAAATTTCCACAACATTCAAACAATTATTATTATCATCATTATAAAAAAATTATTATTTCGCATCCAAAATATATGTACACAAACCAATAAATTTGTAAAAAGTTTATTCATCCAAAAGATTTACGGTCATATTTATCGTTTTTCTATATACACACATGTACATTATGTACGAAAAAAAAAAATTAAAAAAATACATACGAGAGCATCACATTGAAATAAACTAAATGGATTTTTTTTTTTTTATATTCATTTTTAAATAAATTGTTTTCTTTTGTTTGATTATTTATGCCAAACAAATTGCACGATGCTAAAACTGCAGTGCAGATTGCCAAGTTTTCCTTCAACCTCAACAATGAATGACCAAGCATTAGCATTTTTATCATCTTTATATATATTTTTATATATACTTTATTTTTATTATTTAAAAAAAAAAAAAAATATTTATGAAATAAAAAAAGAAAGTTACGTTGTTGTCTTTTTTCTTTTTTTATCTTTTTTTTACTGTACAACTCACGCATCATGTATGATAATTTTTAAAACTTTAAAATATAAAATTCAATGTTTAAAATTATTTAAAATTTATTATTTAATTTATTTAAACAAATATGCAAGTGTCTTTTTTTTTTTTTAAATATAAATTAAACAGTTCATATATATTCATTGAAATAAAATATATAAAATAGTAATACATAAATAATCACTGTTGTTGATAATAAAAAATAATAAAAAATGATATATATTTTTCAAGCGCATAATCAATAACAAAAAGAAAATGAAAATATAAAAAAAAAAACGAAATAAAGATAAAAGAAAATGAGAAAAAAAAAAATTCAAAGCTATATAAAAAATTTAGGTCATATCGATGAGCCAATTTTTGCTCATACCCCATTTCACCCCTTTTCAAAAAATCATGTATATTATGTTAGTCTACTTAAAATATAATAATAATAACACCGAAAAAAGGGAACCAATATTACGTTTAAAAAAAAAATTTCCCATAGTATTTTTTATATTGGGAATATATTTTAAAAATGATTATTAATTTATTTTTTTTTTTTTGTATTATCTTTTGTAAAAATAAAATTTTAACGAGCAACTGCAACTGCAGCAGCAGTACAATGTCATTAAATATTTTTTTAATTTAAAAAGATTTTATTTTTACTTGTCATTACATTGTATACGCGTATTTAAATTATTTCTAAAAAGAATATTTAAAAATCACAATAACAATATGAAAAAATCATGAAAAAAAAAAAAAATACAAAAAAGACGTAATACATTTTTGCATATAATAAAACTAGGATTACATCAGGATGTTATTTTTTTTTTTTTTTTGAATTTTATCAAATATACTCTCTTAATATTGATATATTTATTTTCATATATAAAAATCGATATTATGTTGAGTGTATTTGAGAAAAAAAGTGTTACGAATGTACGAGTGAAAATACACTGACAAAATGTTTGAAAATAGAATTCTCAGAGTATCGAATAACAATTTATTTTGAATTGGAATAGCCTAGGAAAAAATAAAGACACTGAAAATATATATAAATGACATGTGCACATGTAAAGCAATGTGTGCCTATCGATATATATATAAAGTAACTACGAGAAAGAATAATAAAAGAAAAAAAAAAAATATAACATACACAGTGCCCAAAAAGATGTTATCTTGTTGGTGGGATACATAATAAAAAGAAGAGCCAATGAAAGGTTGCCTTTTTCTCCCTTTTGTACTAAATATATATAATACAAAATCATCCCTCAAATATACCATCCCTCTCTACCACTTTGTACCAAACCAATAAAAACAACAATTGTTATTTGATCCAGTAAAAGCGATTAAATTTCTTTGACATTGTTGCTATTTTAAATTATCAATTCCACCTTTTCATACGTATCATTTTCATTTTTCAATTTATTATTTTTTTCCATATACTATTTATTATCGAAAATTTATCATTATTTTTTTATTTTAAAATTTTCTTTTTGCCAGCTGCATAAAATCGTCATTGATTTTTTTTTTTTCGATCAAAATATATATATTGCCAAGATTGTTTTTTATTTTTTAAATTTATAGAATTTATATATAGAATTGATGAAAGAATATTTTTTTTTTTTTTTTAAATAACTCTATTGTAAATTTAATTAAACTTTTGTCATTTGAAATGACTCATTTTTAATTATAAAAATAAAAGTTTATAATTTTTTAGTTAAAAATTTGTTTTGACCGAAAAAAAAATCAAGTTTAAAAATAAAAAATAAAGCTTCAGTGTTAAATAAACTTTTTTTGTTTGAAATATAATTTGTAGCTTGTTGATTATATATGGTATATGCATAGCAGGTGATGGTGTACTTGGTTGTTAAGTATTTAATATTTTTGTGCATTTAGGAACAAAAGTCGACTAAAGTTTCATTTCCGCGGTCCAACTACAAATGAAGAATACATAAAAAAATATATACTATGTATATATAAAGTAAAAAAAAAAAAATTGTAGAAAAAGGTTTTTGTCCTGTGTAAACATGGTACCTTTGATAGTTGGGTCTGTTAAAATAGTCTTTGTGGTTTTATGTACATAACCGGGGGCGCCTTGTCTCGCATATACACTAGTTTTTCTTATTCGAAAAATTATATTATTTTTTTTTCCCTTTTTTAAATTTATATAAGACGATGAAAATGTGAAAAAAAAATATATGTCTCAAAATTTTTAGACGTTAATGGAGAAGTGATGGAAAGTATAAAAGAATACATATTTAAACATCTGTCCTCTTAATAAAAAAAAAAAAAAATTATAAAACCGATTTGTAGCAAAAAAAAATAATAAAAGATTTCAAGTGTATACTCAGTAAAGTACCAGCAATCGTTGTTCTAACATTTAAAATAATTATTTACCAAGAAATTCAATAAAATACATAAAATAAATAATTTAGAAAAATTTGCTTCTGTATGTATTTACTGATATTGAAATCGATGAGAATTTTAAATAAAAAAAAAAGAACAAGAATTCGTTCAAATAATAAATATCAAAGAAAGAAAAATAAATAAATAAATAAATGTTTATTTGAATAGCAATCATCAATTTAATTCATCTCATTATTGACTGTAAAAAAAAGGACAGTTCTTTTCAGGCTCATTGACTTACTTGATTCTCTTATTCATCGAATATTAACGTTGTTTAAATAATAAAAAAAAAAAAAAAATAAACAGAGAGAGAGAGAATAAAGAATGAGCCAAAAAATTAACCACACCTGATGCAATTTATGATGAGTTGATGATAGCTAAGCAACGAGGTAACGTTGAATACCCTCATCCTCCTCCCACCTTGTTCAATAAAATATCTTATTACCTCGTGAATTGGCCCAAGCTTTAATAACCGAATATTCCAGCCAGACCGTAACGTCAAGGTGCGGAGTTTTTATTCCTGTCGTTTTTAAAAAAAAAACAAACTTTTTTTTTTTTTTTTACCTTTTTAAATTAGCTTTATCCTTTTGAAAGTAAATTTGACAGCCAAAAATGTTTTTTTTTTATCTATAAAATTTACAATTAACAAAAATTATATTTATCTATTTAATTATTAAATTTTTTTTAAGAAAATAAAATATGACAGAATTACAGGTAAAAAAAAAAAGCTTTTGATTTTTTTCCTTTTAAATTAAAAAATTGAAAAAAATATTTGAAAAAAAAAAAACTAAATTAATTTAACATATTATACTTTGACAGGTTTTTTTTTTTCTATTTCTATTTTCATTAAACATTTACAATTAAAAAAATAATAATAATAATTTATAAAATATATTTTCTATACACCCAACTGTGAGATAGAATTGAATATCAATTTTTCTTAATTTTAATTGATATTTTAAAAATATATTTTCAAGATCAATTGTATAGATTAAAAACCAATCAAATACCAACATGATTTTAATAAATTCATGAAAAACATTTAATGATTGATGCCTCAACTTTAAAGTTATCCACTCACTTATAACGACTCGTCACTTGATATTTTTTAAACACGTCAAAGTGTTTGGATGATTAATACTTTTATTTGTTACTTAATTTTAAACAATTTAAGATTAATAAATAATAAATAAATTATATATATATACAATATATATTATATACAACTACAATAATGATGAGATATATTAATTTATATCTTTATATTTAAACGAATATCTAAAATATATTTTAACATCAACTTACGTTTCAATACATTGATGAAAATTTAACACAAAATAATAATTTAATTCATGATATTAACTTAATTGTATCTAATTTTTAAATCAATATATTTAATATTACATCATATTATAAATTAATTAATATATAATAAATTAAATATATTATTTTTAAATATTAACATTTTATCATTAATTATATAAATAAACAAAATATATTAATATCAACTAATGAATATAATACATAAGATTCTTAATCGGTATTTATATCATATTATCAAATATTAAGTCAACATTACATAAGATTTGATTGATTTATATAAATGATATATTTTCATATTCATATAAAAATATATTATTAAAAAACACAAATTATTATAAAATATAAAACAAAAAAGTTACATACACAAGACAAATTGACATATAAAGACAAGATTCTTTTCCGGTTTTACAAATTTATCATATAAGGTATTACAAAGTTGTTCAAAAAAATAATGATATATATAAATTCTTATTCAGTTGTGGGTATAAATACATCAAATGATAACAAAAAAAAATTCATGAAAAAAGACATTATATAGAAAATAAATACTTCTGTTTCATCATGTTGGATTTTGATCAATTCTCAAGATCTATATATGTTTCAAGTTCAAGAAAACTCTTATACCAATGAGCATTATTATTTTTTACTTATACGATTTCTATCTAAAAGTATCACTGTACAATTTTTCATTATTATTATATATATCTTTTCAAAGTTTAAACTAGATTGTCGGACTTCCTTTAGAGTTTAGAACCATCACTGTTATTCAGCAATTTTCATCAGGATGTCGTCCTTCCCCTTGGGCTCCTCAAAAGTATAGAGAAAAAAAAAAAAAAAACCCGCGCCAGACAACTCAAAATTTCCTGTCAGACGTAAAAAAAAATTTCCCCCTTGGACTGAATCATTTACGACATGTGGAAATCATGTTGGGGATTATAGCTATTTTCCATAAGAAAAAAAAAAAATTATTTTATAATAAATGTCGCATGTTAGATATTCTTTACTCAACACTTAATCAGTTGGAGTCATGGGTTCACACATTTTTAACTATTTCAACACTATTTTTATATTATTTTTCTTATCGCAGTTGCATTTGTAGTTTCGTTTACATAGTTGTGCGTTAAAATATAAATGAAAATATTAATATCACGTATAAAGGAACCGAAAAATCTTTGAACAAAATGCCGCAACAGTTGCATATGTAGAACGACCAAGGTTCAAATATGGTATACCTGGTTGAAGAAAACTAGAATGGAACCCAACCGTTAAAATTCATTTGTCTTCCATCGAGAGGGATGCTTTTATATTGCTATATATTTTTTTTTTTTTCATTCTTTTACTGCCCCTTTTTGTTATTTTACTTTTTTTTTTTTTCAGGGAAATTTAAATTATGCCTTTGGGGTGTGTACTCTAGTCAAACGAACTAGACAGAATTCTAGAAAAAAAAGCAAGCTTATTTACTGTTTGATGGGGGTGTGGTATCAAGTGATAATTGCTAATGTCTGTTGAAAAAAAAAAAAAAAGGTAAATTGTTGATAAAGGAAATTATTCACCACCTGTTTGATGTAATTTTTATTTATTTTATTTTTCAAACCAATGATTCTTATCGTCATTGCACATGACTGGTTTTAAGATGAATATTCAAGTTAATTTTAGTTGAAGAAAATTATTTATTTTTTTTCATTTTTAATTTACATTTTAATATGTATTTATTTTATCATCATTCTCTTTCAATTTAATCTGTGAGGATTGAATGATGAATGACATAACGAGATCGATTTATCAGAAGGTGATTCGGTGGTTACGGGAAGAGAAGAAGATCTACTACATAATATAACAAATGACCAAAGTCAAATAAAATAAAATAAAGAGTTGAAGAAATGAAAAAGAGAATAAAAAATATAAAAAGATAAATGTAACAAGAGAAACCAGTGGACGTTAACAATTTCGGTAGTTAAACGAACGCTTTTTTTTTTTTATATTTTTTATTTTTTCTAATTTAATTTTTTTTTTTTACTCTATTTCATGAGAAAGATTGTTAGTGTAGTTAAGTTGCAGTGTTGGCGATAACGAGGCGACGACCGGAAACTAAATATACACGTGTTTCTATTTATCTTTTATTTTCTCGAAAAAAAAACATATCAAATCACAAAGTGCCCTATTATAATTTAACTTTATCAATTGTTTTAAAAATAAATTTAATAATAAAATTTTAAAAAAATTTAATCGCTTGCTTGCATTGATAAGTAAATAAATAAATTATAATACTATTATCATTATAAAATACTCTCAATAATAATCAACTTGTCTAATTGAATTTTTTAATTATATAAAAATAAAAAAAAACAATTATAAAACTTGGAGAATTTATATTATTTTCTCTATATGGATAAAATTTAAAACAATAATTATCTGATGACTCAATATGCTTAAGTATACCCTAATTTATAAAAATCTTGTTAAAAAAAAATTTTAATATAAAAAAAAATAGATAGAAAAATTCAAACGCCTTTGAATTATGTTCAAATTTGACATATAAAAAAATACGAATCTTTCTAATGACCCGTATATAAAGAATTGAATAAAAAAAAATATAAAAAAAATTTATTACTCATCGTTTATAGTATATAATTATACACTACTGTTGATCATTATTCATTTTTTTATTTATTTTTTAAATAATTATTTAGTATATAAACAATGTAGCTTCTTCAAATTGATTATAAATTATTTGTTAAATGTTTTTTCTTCTTCATCAATACAAATACCAACAAAATTGTTAAAAAAAAAAAAAAAAAAAACAAATAAATAATTGCAAAAAAGATATTTACATAATTAATAGATCATTTATTTGTTTATTTTTTTAAAGGCTTAAGTGCATTCAATAGATAACATGGCCAACAAATTCACAGCAACACGTGAAAAACATTTAAACAGCCCTCAAGTATTTTAAAATTTTATATATAAAAAAAACCCCTGTGAAGCAGGGGGATCAATTATTGTGAGAATGACTTTTTGGTATTTTCAATGAGCACATATAAACCAACATACATTTTTACATTTAAACCCACACATTTAAAAAATAGAAAAAAAAAAAAAAGTAGCTAGCTAAGCTAACGGGGTTCTACATCGCGTTCCCAACGGACCTTTTTTTTTTTTTTATGTTTTTTTTCTATTTCCATCCTCACGTTTCTTATATATACTTGTTGTTTTTTTAATTTTTTTTTTTTTATATTGAGAAAACGAGGAGGCTACTAAATGTCTTTGAGAATTTTTAAGAGAAATAAAAAAAAAAAAAAAACAGAACCAATCGTCCCAATCGTGCGAACCTCAAGCAACAAACCAACTGGATGATGACATGCTACATTGAAGGATTTTTTAAAATACCCAGAGGCTAAAATAATATAAAATGAATTATTTTTTTAAAATTTACTAAAGATCCTTTTTTTTATTCCTCTTTTGATCCTCAATATTTATCTTAACTTCAAATATATACTGAATATTCTTTTCAATTTTTTTTACGACACAAATGTATTTTATTTTTTTAAATATAAATAATAGTTTAATGACCTGACATAATATTCTCGAGTCTTCAATCATTAAGTATATTTTCACTAATTATAAATAATAATTTTACTCCAAATAACTTGAAATTTACCGTTAAAAAAATACGTATATATACTTCACTCAATTTTTTTTTTCCACAACAAAAAATGAATGAAAATATTTAAAAGTTTTTTGAGATGTCCCAGTTTAATAGTTTCAAAAAAAATAGACACATTTTGCATATATTGTGTATCTCAAAACTGGTGACAAGCACAAGATACTCTTGTGTATAAATTGTTTTTTTCTTTGACATAAAATGTGAATAAAAAAACTTTTAACTTTATTCGATATACATCTTACAAGAATCACGTTGAATAAATGAATTTTTCAAAGTTTAAAATATAAAATACACAAGATGATGATGATGATGATCAAGAGAATAATAAAAAGAAAAAAAAAAAAAAAAAGTACTTAGTACTATATAAGGTAAACATGAATCTGTTGATTGTCATAATTCAAAAGTCGAAGGTAACGAGATCTTCATTTAAACCACAATAAAAAAAAACTTGTTAACCATCAAAACAAATGATTAATAAAAAAGAAGGAAAAAAAAAAAAATATTTAATAATGATAATTAAACTTTTTTTTTTTCCATCAGATATAGTGGTGGGTTGGTTGGCAAATGGCAAATGAGTATTTTAGGTATATGAAATTGAACAATCCCCCCATCATCATCAAGGATGACCGTGCTCCGCCTCGGCTACTTCGTCATTCAGCTTTAATACTGTATTTCTTTGGAATAAACCAACTTGATTAACAAGACTACCTTCTTAAAACTAATACATGAAAAAAAAATATATAATCATGCCAAATAACAATAAAATTTATACACATAATAACCGTTATATATTTAATTACAAATCTTGTTAGCGAAAAAATTATATTTCATTGTTATTTTATCATCATCACCTAATTTTCATGCACTACATTATCAACTAATTTAATATTTTTCAAGTTATTTAAAATTTTTTTAAATTATTTATACTATTTTAGACATCAATCATATCTCATTAACTTGGTAGCCAATAAATGCTCATCAGAATGATCAATATTATCAAATGGTACCAATCAATATATTTTGATCAATAGGCGTTACCATTTGAATTATATATAAATATATTATTTGTATATATAAAAATATCATCATGTTGAAAGGTTTAAAAAAAGGGATATATTTAAAAAAAAAAAAAAAAAACAAAACTATGAACACGCTCCCTGGATCAAAAAAAAAAAATCGTAAACTAGAGTCATAGAGTCAGCAGGGTTACTCATAAAAAGTCGATAATTTTTCTTAAAGATTATATAATTTTTTTTTTTTATGAATTTACAAGTTTTAAAATCGTCGACAGTTGATTTTTATATTTTTTTTTCTTGTCTAAAATAAAGAATAACGAGCGGCCTGTAATTAGAAATATTCTGGGCGGAGTAAGGAGAGAAACTGAAGGAAGCAAAACTTTTTAGATACCGAAAATAACGCATTGGACCATCAGAAAGATATGTATTTTTTTTTTAAATATTTTTCGTCATGGGGTAAGCTAGGCGTGGCGTAGACCATCACTATGATCATTTTTGAAAAACTGTAAATGGGTGGATCAATCCATATGGTTTTTTAAAAAATTTTAAATTTATTTGAATTTAGGCTGATTTTTATATCTTGTAAATAAATTCCTTATTTTTTTCTTTAACATATTTAATAGCCTGTCGTATGGTGGTTTTGAACCTATGTTACATTTTTTTTTTTTTTCTGTCGATTTTGTTTACCTATGCATAATTTATTGCAACGGTGGATATTTTCCCTTGACGGTAGACTCTTATTTATACTTTTTTTTTTATATCGTTATTGAACCTGTTTTGTTTGTTTCTCTTTTACTTTTTTTTTTCAATTAATTTTGAGTCGTTTAGAAATTGATTAACTTACCTAAATGAGCTTGAAGCTGGAGAAATTATTTTTTCATAAATCGTCTATATTGATGCTACGATTTTCATCATGTTTAATTGATTAGAAACAGCTTCAACCTGTTTAGAAAATATAAAAATATAAATGGGTTTGTTAGACGTACTTTATTTTGATTTATTAAACCAAAAAAAAAATTGGTTCAATGAAAAAACAGACGGATACAATGACGTCATGTTTTGATAAATTGTTAATTATTTTACCAGTCAGTTTGTTGATGATCTGGAGTATTTATTTTTACACTTCACTATTATTGTCAAACAATTTAAATTAACTTGAACTTTTTTATAAACGATTGTTGTGAAAATTGAAAAATTTTAATTATAATTTACGATGAGACAATTGTTGATTCTGCCAGGTCCAGACACAACACACGACGCCATTCTGTGACAAAAATTAGCTAACGACAATTTTGGCAAGCTATTCTATTGGTAGCTGGCTTTTGTTTTATGTCTGCTGTTTTATTGGCTGTTGTTATTTTACCAATTGCATGATCCTGAAAGATAATTGACCAACTAAAATCGAAGGATAATTTCAAATTTATATCAACAATTCTGTTGGATCAAGAATTTGGCAAAGAGAAAAAGTATTTTTATATGAAAATTGGTAATTAATTTTCATTTTTTAATTGTTTATTTTATACAATTAATGGATTATTCATGAAGTGTTCTTTTTAATTAAAATAAAATCTAGAACAAAAAGCCATTTTCCCCAGTTTAAATTTGAGCCAATGATTGAACGTAAAAAATGTCTAGAGATACCGCCATACTACCAATCTCAATTTGAACTAATTTGAATTTTAAATTAAAAAAAAAAGAGTAGAAATATTTATCAATAAATATAAACAATATTATAAATAAAATTATTGAATAATAAAAAAAATTTAGAAACGTAATTAATCATTGTTCAAAAATACAAAAGAAATAAATAAATAAATTTTTTTTTAACTTTTAATCTTTCAAGGTTGGCAATGATGATTATATGTCAAAAAAAAAAAAAAAAAATAGATGACAAATGACAATAATAATGCCATTGATAACAGCGAAATAAATTATTTTTTTTTATAATATAAATCACGTGTTATATGTTAAAAAATTTCATAATAAATTAATTTTCCTAAAGAAATTTAACTTTTTATTTCACATAAGTTTGTGAATAAAAAAAAATGTAAACAAGTGTCGCCATTTTTTTTTAACATATGCTTTTGTTTATCATCAATATTAACAACAATCTCGAATAAAAAAATAATAAAACAAATTGGCCAATTTGTTGACGATACAAGTGGATAATAAATATTTTTTTACGTAATTATTAAGTAACTCGATGTCGATAATTTCGTAAAAACAACAACAAAAATATTTACATTATTATTAATAATTAATTTGTGTTTATTATCAATTACTCAATTGATCCAACAGTTCATTTTTTTATTAATTTATCAACTTAAATTAAAAAACATAACCCAATTTGTTTTTTTAAATAATTAAACATAAAAAAAAGTGACATTTTTTTATTATTTTTCTGACCGGCTTCACATCATCCCCTGGAGTTTCATTGAAAAAAAAAAAAAAACAAAAACAATTATCAAATGTCTTAAGGTAAGGATCAATTACATAAAAATAATTTCTTTTTTGAAATCCAAAATAACATGTGCAACAAGTGTCAATTGATATCTGAAAATGGCGTGGGGGATAAAATGGGGTGGGGTTTTTTTTCATCACACAATTACCTGTTGATTAATCAACTATACAACTAGATAAAATAATCATATACAATTGTCTTTATATTTTGTAAATAAAATCACGTAAATCATGTGGTCCATGAGTATGTTTTTTTTTGACAAATTATAATTAATAATAATTGGGAGGGGCATTAAAATATATGAAAAAAAAATTTGACCTAAATAATTAATGATTTTTCATGCAATAAATAATATTTTTATCTTTTTTTAATTTCAGATACTTGCAATGGGAAAAGGTGAGGTAGACAATTCAACTGAGAGAGGCGAATCAACGACATTCCTTGCCACAAATTCAACAGAGGCAAGTAAAATGCTGGAGGCTGCATTGCTTCAAATGGACGGAATATTATCTGGTAATTATAATTTTTTATTTGCTCATTTATTTAGCTCAATGAATTTTTAAAATTGTATTTAGGTGCATGTGCTGAAGCACCAGAAGGTGGATCAACAGATTCAAAAGATTCAATCAAAGATGCAACAAAAATACTTATTGCTGCTATTAAAAATTCATCAACATCATCATCCTTACCACCACCTCCAGATGCAACGTCAATCGATATTTTACTGCAATGGATGCAACCGGTAAGTTTCTTTTATTTTTATTTTATAATAATATTATCAGGAAGAAATTAATCATTCCATCAACTTTTTTTTTTTCAACAAAAGTTTCCTTTTTTTGTTATCAATGTAATTACATTTTCAATCTCGTTGATAATTTTAATTAAATATTCAATACCATCATCGGAAGTAGAGCTTTTTTTTTTTTACCTTTGCTATTGATTATTTTATCAATGTCAAATTTTTTTAAAATAAATTATTTTCTGTTTGATAAAATTATTCGATATTGAGAAGTTTGTTCTAATTAAGGTCAATTTATTGAATTGTAGGAAGCAATTTATTTCAATCTAATAGTAATGAATAAAAAAAATAATAATTCCATCAGTTTGTTTATCAACATGATAATATTTTTTTCCTATAAATTTAAATTTTTATTTAATTTATGAGGATGATTTTTAGTCCAATTAAAAATAATAAATGTAAAAAAAATTCTTGAAAGTTTTTGAGTATTTTAAAATTGTATTAATTAAAAAATTCACAATCGAAAAAAATTTTTCGAATTAAGAATTCTTTGTTATTTAGTAAATGTGTTAATGCTGATAGTGCATTTGAATTTTTTTCTAAATTTAGGAAACTTTAACTTTAACCACTTGGTCATGTAAAATATGTTTCATTTATTTTTTTTTCGTTTCTTCTTGTTTTGGCTTTTATTCTTGAAAAAAAATGTACAAATCGTCCCCAGCGTTGATAAACTCATCTTAACCGAGTTCAACATAGCTAATGTGTCTATTTATAACACACACACAAAACTCGATGATTTTTTCATGTTTAATTTTAGATATTTAGTCTGAGACGCGTGATCGTCCTCAAAGTCTCGACATTTGTACGACCTGCTCCTAGTTAATTTGATCGTAATTTTAATAAACTATTGTCATCAAAAAAAATATATATTTTTTCTTCAACGAATATTTGATTTATTCCACCTGGGCTTTGTTTGTTTTATTTTATTTTTTTTCTTTTTATATTGGCAAATTGCCAAGTTGATTTATTTGTATTTCTAAAAAGCCGGTTTACCACAAATTTTTTTATTTATTATTCAACAAAGTGATGATAAAAGATTTACTTATCTTTTTTTAAAATAATATTTTAAGTAATGTGTTTTATTTATTAAATGTGTTAAAGTGATTGTGGAAAAAAAATTTATTTAATCAAAAGTGATAGTGAAAAGTTAATAATAATTAAAATTATTTAAAATGGAAGATAACAGCTGGACCAATGGATGTGGAAAAAGACAAGATCTTGATCCAATTATAGAAGAAGAAAATAAAAGTATTTCAAAAGGTTTTGTTGGTTTTATTTTTCTCAAATAAAAATATTATGATATATTTATTTTTTCTTATTAATGTATTAATTTAGATTCCATGTCAGACACATCAAATTCAGCATCAACAGTTAAACCTTGGGATTGTCGATGGACGCCTTCAGAGGTGTATGATTCAACAGAATCATCATCAACATCAACAGAACAAGGACAAGATTATTCTGGTAAACATAGGCACAGATGTAGTGGTGGTGATTTTATAAATCCATCTGGTAATCATCATGATGCTTGTAGATCTCAAGGCTGTCTATGCCAGGTTTTTTATTTTTATCAATCAAATATTCATCAAATCTGTCTATCAAAATCATTTTAAAAAAAAAACTTTTTCATCAACAGACGTGTTTACTGGGCTACGCTAGATCAATACAGCTTCAAAGAAATGTTCCTAATATTTGTTCAGCTTCTTCAAATGCTGCTCTCTTGGCACCATTACTCCAACTTGGGTATAAATATAAAAATATATTTTTAAATAATTTCCATTTAGTAAATTTATTTTTAAATTAATTTTATTTTTTCTATTTTCTCAGAGAATCATGTCGTTCAATTTGTGAAAATTATTCACATGATCATCGTCATGTAATTCAACAATCACAAAATAAATCAATTAAAGAAATTTCGAAAAATTCAAAAAATATTAATATCAATAATAGTAATAATGCAGTTGGTAATAAATGCAATGGTGGTTCACTTGATAGACGAAGACGTAGATTGAGAAATAGAAGTGATCGTGATCAACGTGCAAGATCACAAAGTGATTTACTTTATTGTGACAGAGAACAACAACAACAACCACGTTCTGTTGGTCTTCCTCATTATTGTTCATTGCAACAATTTCAGTGTCACTATGGCAGTAATCCTCATGTTAATTACTGCAATAATAATAACACTGAGGTATTTTTTTATTCATTTGTGTCATCATAAAAATAAAAGAGAGACATCCCGCTTATATTTTTTAAGATAATAAAAACAAATAATAAATATTGTGTTCTTATTAATTTATTATAAACCTTGTTTATTAATCATTTATCTGTTTTTATTTATCAAGCAGCGTTTTTAATTTGTTGGCTTGTAATTTGATTACAGGAACGTTTAAGAAAATTGGAAAATGAAAGAGCTGGTTTACATATGGAAATATCTGTACTATCAGAACAAGTTGAAGCACAATCAAGTAAAATAATTGAACTTGAAAATTTATTACAAGATAAAAAAGACACAATGAGACAAATGGAAGAAGTTATACAAAAGGAAGTACTAGCAAGAAGTGCTTTGGAAACTCAAAAACTTGAACTTTTAACAACACTTTCTGAAATGAAATTACGACAAGCAAGTTTAGAACATGAAAATGTAGCATTACACAATGCATCAACGATAAATAATGTAATTTAAAAAATTATATATATATTTAATTAATTTATAATCAATTAATTGACAATTAAATTTTGGTATTAAATAGGGAGAAAAATTCAGTAGACATGCTGGACAATATTGCAGTTTACCAAGACCACCAACAACAACAACAACAACAAAAAGAGCTGTTGCATTTGGTAAGGTTTTTCATCATCAACAAATGTCTTATGTAGATGCACAAACAACGGTTCCATTGGCTGTCAGGGGATCTTCAGCAAGATGCCTATCGGCACCAGTACTAGGTTCACAACACGTAAAGTTTTCTGCAACCTACTGGCATCTTGTCTGGCTTTTTTTTTTTATATTCCCATTTCAAAAAATAATTTACATATATTCTTCAAATAATATCATTTATTCGTTTGCAATTAAATAATTAATTTTAATACCAGAATGTAATAACAACGCCTGGTTATTTTTTCAAGTTTAATTGCATGTTGAATTTAATTGACTAATTGTGTTAATGATAAATTCATTTTCTTGATTAATTTTATTTTCATGTTTAGCTGAAGAAGAAAGGATAGTGATAAATGAGAGAGAAATACCTGAAAAAGTTATTCCACCAAAATCATTGAGTGAATTATCAATGGAAGAAATTGAAGAATGGCTTGGTAGATTGGGACTTGAGTCATATGCACCAGAGCTAAGACGTTGGGGTGCAACTGGAAAAAAACTTCTTGAATCAACAAATCATCAAATTGAAAAAGAGCTTGATATTAAAAATACTTTACATAGAAAAAAAATGCTTTATGCTATTGAATGTGAAAGATGTAATGGAGTTGGATTTTTAGGATCAGAAAAGGTAGTTGAATAATTTGTTGTTTAATAAAATAATTATAAAGGTAAAAAATAAAATTTATTTAATAATTTTAAAGATGGATAATGGAGCAGTTTTACGTTGGCTTGATGACATTGGTCTTCCACAGCATAAAGAATCATTTCATAATGCAAAAATTGATGGACGTGTTCTTCATAGATTAACAACAGATGATTTAATGAGTCTTGGAGTAACTGCTCTTCTTCATGCAGTCAGTTTACGTCGTGGTATACAAATACTTCGTGAATTAAATTTTGAATTTGATAATTTAGAACGTCGTTCAGCAAATGGTGATGGAGCTGATGGTAGTAATGTTGCCATGTGGACAAATCATCGAGTAATGGAATGGCTGAGAGTTGTTGATTTAGCTGAGTATGCACCCAATATGAGAGGATCTGGTGTTCATGGTGGACTTATGATACATGATGGTAGATTTACTTCTGAATTACTTGCAACTTTATTGAGTATTCCACCATCAAAAACACTTCTTCGACGACATTTAACGACACATTTTAATCAAATTCTTGGCAGAGAAGTTGTACAACACAAAAGAGAATCAGAAAATACATTTGGATTTGTTCCATTGACACTTACTGCTCGTCTAAAAGTAAATTTATTATTTATCAATATATAATATTATTTATTTTTTAAATATTTTAATATAATTTTTATTTTATTTTTAACAACAGGCACCAAAGAAATCACAATTTACCTTAAAACGTAAAAAAAGCAAAAATGAAATTGACTATGCAAACTTAGTTTGTCCACTAGAATCATCACCACCAGGTACACCATCAACAACCTCATCAACACCTGGCAGTCCTAATTTAAATTCAGTTTAACAATTGTTAAATAACAACAAGTGTCATGGGTTTTATTAATAGCAATTAACATGTGTTAATCTAACCGACTAACGATGCCATATAGCACAAATAATGCGATAAACAAAAAAAAACCATTAATATCATTTAAAATTAGATTTAATATTGTTTTAGAAATTTCAATTCATCAAAAAACAAATTGAGCTTAATGTATTTTAGCTTTTTTTACCAGCTTTTAATGATTAATTTATATTTATTAAATAACAAATCATTAAAGCCATAACTAGTTCATAAACGTCATTTCAAAAACAAAACAAAAAAAAATATATAACAATTATTAATGATCATTTTAATTGTAAAAAAAAAAAATTTAATATTTCAGATTTAGAAGTTGTAGAACACAGAAGAATCATTGGATGCATATGAAAAAAAATAACAGAAATATTTGTTTAAAATAAAACTGGATAAATATTGTTGAAAAAAAAAAAGAGAATAAATATGAAAAAAATTTAAAACAATATGGGGACCAGGAATATTTGTTGATTGAAAAAATAAATAAAACAAAGAATCATGTATTACGACGATAAATAATTATTAACAAGTTACCATTATTATAATCAAGTGCGCGACAATATATTATAATTGCATTCTAGCATATAAATTACAGGCAAAATGATTTTTTTTTTTTTTATTAATTAAATATTTGAATTATAAATTGTTAATTCATAAATCATGAGTGCCTAAAAAAAATATATTATATATATTTTCTTTTTAACATTAATCAAGTGTGTTTAAATAATTATAAATATTGAAATATTTAATCAACAATGATGTAAAAATTTATATTAATTTTTTTTTCAAAATATACTGCTTGAAATTGTAAAGACACTTGGTTCTTTGGCTTGAATTTTTTCACTTGTCCAAGTTGATTTTTTTGACCTCTGTCTATTTTTTTATAAAAAGAAATTAATTAGAATATTTAATTGTAATATAATATTGTTATTTATTGACTTACTCAATGAGAATCATTGTGTACATTTCTGATAGTAATGCCTCAGCGATAATTGGTATTTTATTTGGATGTACATCACTTGTTATTTGTTTAATTTGTTTAACGACAATATTACAATTATCATTACCAACTTTAATAGCAAGATTAACAAGTGATTCTGCATTTATTAAATTTATTTGTGAACACTGATAGTACGATGTTAACCAGCCATATCTTGTTGTGTTTTTTATTGTTTGCCATCGATTTCTGATAATCTTTTCAACCTGATATGAATTATTTAAAAATGTAAAACAATTTAAATATAATTACTTGTTGTATTAGTTAAAAAAATTATTAATAAGTCAAATGAAAAAATACAATTTACATTACTGATTATAAGATGACCTGGTAACTCGTCTGTATTTTCAATCATCATCATGAAAAAAATATAAAATCAAGCAACGTAGAAGTCTCACATCAAACTGACCATTATAACTTTTTCTTTTTTTATCTTTTTTCAATTTGCAATAACGTATTCCTACGTGCAAGTATCGATTTAAAAACCCAACACACGAGTTTAACTCGTTATCTTTAATGTTCAATCGAGGGTGAGATAAATATAGGATATTTCAGTTTAATTAAATCAATCATGAATTAATTAAACCAATCAATTTTTTCATATATGCATAGACATTATAAATTTTTTATAAATTTCATTACTATTATTATTTTAAATTCAAAAATACAATTCATTTGTTTTTTAACCAATTTTACTATTTTTTTTTTCTTGATTTATTTCGTTAAAATATGCAACAAAATTAGTTGATTAAAATTATTTGTTATTTATTATTTAATTATATATAAAAATTTATTTATTTTAACGATGTCATATGTCGCAGCTAGAAATCAATCAAAGCCCATCAGAAGAAAAAGTATTTCAAGCACGTGGTTATAAAGTATTAGAAAAACTTGGTGAAGGATCATTTGCCAAGGTAAATTTTTAGTAATTAATTTAGAAATATTTAATTATTATTTAATAATTTAAGTAGGTTTATTTAGCTAAATACAGACCAGATAATGATTCTGAACGTGAGGTAAAACTTGCATGTAAAATTGTTGATACAACAAAAGCCCCAAAAGATTTTGTTAAAAAATTTTTACCAAGAGAATTAAATATTTTGGAACAATTAAAACATCCATATTTAATTCATGTACATAGTATATTTAAAAGACGTGCAAGATATTTTATTTTCATGAGATTTGCTGAAAAGGGAAATCTTCTTGATTATAATTTAAAACATGGTCCAATAAGTGAGACACAATCGAGAATTTGGTTTCGTCAATTAGCTCTAGGTATTTATAAAAAATAACAAATAAATAATTTTTATATTAAAAAGTTTATTATTTAAAAGGTTTACAGTATCTTCATGAACTTGATATTGCTCATCGTGATATTAAATGTGAAAATGTATTGATAACTGAACATTTAAATGTCATAATAACAGACTTTGGATTTTCACGTTATGTTGTTGATGCAAGAGGTAAAAAAATATTGAGTGATACATTTTGTGGATCATTGATGTATGCAGCACCAGAAATACTTCGTGGTTCACCATATAATCCAAAATTATCAGACACTTGGTCACTTGGTGTTATACTTTATATAATGCTAAATAAAGCAATGCCATTTGATGAAACAAATTTAAAAAAACTATATGAATTACAAACTAATTGTCGATGGAAATTTAGAAGAAAAATTATTGATACATTAAGTGAACAAGTTAAAAAAGTTGTTACAAATATGTTACTTCCTGATTGTAATAAAAGATGGAAAATTGATCAAATTGTTCGGTGTAATTGGATTGCTATGGATCCAAGGCTTGTTATTATGACACATGTTGAACAAGCTGCACTTAATCATGCTATTAATGAACGTGAAAAAAAAAAGGATCATACAAATAATAAAAAATCAGTAATAATAATACTAAATAATTCATTTTTATTTAATTAAAATTTGTTAAAATTAATATTTTTATGGACACTAGGTTTTTCATCATGATGCAGCTGCTGAACATCCAGCTATCAGTGGATTTGTTGAAGCTCAAGAAGTAACAATTATCAAAAATCCAAGTCTCAGGGTATAATATTTATTTTCTACAAATAATTATTTTACAATATTTTTTTTTATAATTTAATTATTATTTTTTTTAACAGCGTGATACAGCTGAACTCATTTCTGATTATTCAAAAAATATAACATCAACAATTCCTGACATACCAAATTATATATAAATAAAAAAAAAAATCTTTTAATCCAAAATTTATTTATATTTTTACTTGTTCAAGTTTTAAAAATTAGCGCGCTTTTTTAATATCAACCGCCATTTATAAAAATGGCGGAAAATATAAAATAAAAAAAAAAATTCTACTTTTCCTTCAACTTCCGTTACATTTTATTTATGGTGTGTGTGTGTATGTGTGTCCAGTGTTGAAAAAAGAACAAAAAAGAAGAAAAAAGGAATAAAAAAAACAATAAATAATTAAGCTAAAAGGAGAAAGACAAAAAAAATAATAATAAAACGAAAGGATGCGTTGACAATTGTGTTAAAAAAGAGGTGTCTCTGGAATGAGGTGATTGGGGAGTGTTACGATTTAATATACAAAAAAAAAAAAATACAAATTAATCAGGCTTTGGAATGAATTATTTATCTGTGTAACAGCTCAAGTAAATGTACGTAAGTATTATTGTGTCTTTGATTGTGTCATTAAATAAAAAAAATAAAAAAATAAAATTGACTAATTATATTAAAAACAAAATAATCAAAAAACAATAACAATTAATTAGTACAATTATTATTATTATTATTATTTACGGGAGAGAAAAGCCGCGAAAAGCTACGTCATTCGTGATGGTTTTTTAGTAGAAAACTGGGACAAAGTGTAATGCACTCTGGCATTGCGATCTTACCCACCAGGTGTTTCTATGCCGTAATCTTCACAGGATTGGGTAATACCCCCTGTATACATTGCACCTTGCTCTGACAAGTAAACTCTTAAATACCTGACTTTCAAAGTTTCAAACAAACATTTATCCATTTTTTTTTTTATCTTAATTTTTTTATAGAAATATTATTTCTAGTTAAGTCAACAATAACAACAACAACTGAGTGATCAACAATTTGCCATAATATTTACAAAAAAAAATAGCACATTCAATTTATAAATAAACAAAAGTCAAATTTATTTATAATTTTTTTTATCAATAAATAAATAAATTTAATTTAATCGAAAAAAAAAAAAATGATAATTTCGTAACAACAATACTTTCTTTTTTTTTTTTTTTTTTGTATTTTATTTATGGAATAATAATACAAATTATTTACACAATATAATAACAATAAAAAATAAAAATATACATATATCCCGTGATCTGATTTGCAAGTATATGTGCTCCAAATACATTGAGGTGTTTTTTTTTATTTTTTATTTGGAGCATGGCGTTTCGAAATAATTTTTAAGTGACGTACATTGACTTTCCTTCGACAAGTGAGGTTACTTATTTATTATATATTTATATAGCCTATATATATTTTATTACTGCAATATCGAATAACATTTAAAAAAAAAAAAAAAATCATAGTGTGTGTGTGAGTGTTGGATAGTGTTTATATTATTTTATTTAACATGTATTTTCCAATGTAGAGTAAATGAGGGAACCAAAAGATAGTTAGAGGGACAAAATAATGCCTGATGTTGAAGTTGATGGTGGAAGTGGGGATAACGAGGTCGACTCAAATTCCTCAGCAAAAATTGAACCTGGTGAATCATCAAATAATAAAGAGGACGAAACACATGATCCTGATAACGATACTGGACTTAATACAAATTATGACAGTGGTGATGGAGCTAGTTCTGTATTCAGGTTATTATCAAAAAACAAATATAAACTTCAATAATTAATAATCTAAATTGTCAATTTATAGATGTGATAAATGTGATAATTATGAAACAATGAATAAAACAGCATTTTGTACACATCAAGAAAAATGTACATCAAATATTGAAGGTCGTGAAAGTACTGAAGGTATGGAAAATAACGATAATTATAATGATGCTGATGATAGTCAATCTGGACATCGTTCACATAGAAAAATGTTTGAATGTGATGTTTGTAATATGAAATTTTCAAATGGTGCAAATATGCGACGTCACAAGGTAAAATAATCATATTTTTTAAAAAAATATAAATAATAATTGTTTATTTTAATCATCAACAGATGCGACATACTGGTGTTAAGCCATATGAATGTCGAGTATGTCAAAAAAGATTTTTTCGTAAAGATCATCTTGCTGAACATTTTACAACTCATTCAAAAACATTGCCATATCATTGTCCAATTTGTAATCGAGGTTTTCAAAGACAAATTGCAATGAGGGCACACTTTCAAAATGAACATGTTGGTCAACATGATATGGTTAAATCATGTCCACTATGTAACTATCGTGCAGCAACAATGAAATGTTTAAGATTACATTTTTTTAATAGGTAACAAAATTTTTCATCATAAATTGTATTTTAAATAATTAATTAATTTAAATTAAATAATTTATTTAGACATGGAATAGATCTTGATAATCCAGGACCAAATAGTTCAACATCATTGATAAATAGTTGTACATCAGGTGAAGCAATGCCATCAGCAACATTATCAGACAGTGGTGATAGTACTGGTAATCGTTCAGCTGATAATGCAACACCACCAATGCATTTTTTAACACCACATGTTGAAATATCAATACCATATACTGAACATAATGACGGACAACGTAATTCAAGTCCAGTACAATTAAATGGTGATGATCCAAATTCACCACAAAGTACTGATAGCAATAGTAATGCACCAAGTAGTAGTCATCATCAATTGCCAATAAACAGTACAACAATTCATCGGTAATTAAAATTAAAAAAATAATAAAATAATAGTATAATTTTTTAAATAATCCTTTTAAATTTTAGTATTGGTGGCAATGAGGATTCAATAACACCATCAATATCATTAATACCAATAAAACAAGAACCAAATAGTAATGGTCATGAAGATAATTCAGCAACATCAAGCAATCATTTGTTACCATCATTAATTAAGGTATCACCATTAAAATCTTTACTTCGTGATGATTTACGACGTAAATTAACAAACACTAGTAATAATAATAATAATAGTAATAGTAATAATTGTAATAATAATACAAATGGTATTGTAACGGGTAATTTACGTGGTGAACCAGCAACATCAACGAGGCCGGATCCTCGTACAAGTGGTTTACAATGTACATATTGCAGAATAACATTTCCCGATCAGACATTGTATTTTTTACACAAGGGTTGTCACAGTGATAGTAATCCTTGGAAATGTAATATTTGTGGTGAACAATGCTGTAATTTGTATCAATTTAATTCGCATTTATTGAGCAAAAGTCATCAGTGAACAAAAAAAAAATAATTGATTATTTTTTAACACTTTAATATCATTGAGCGCAGCTTATTGCTGTTTGAATATTGTGCCTTTTTGATAGAAAAAAAATAATACTAAAATTTAATTATTGCCAACATTCACATACACAATTGTCCATCGTGATTATTTCACCGTAAATTTTCATTAATTATGATCCGTCCACAGAGGGCTTCACACAGAATATTCCAAGCTCTAATTAGTTTTTACAACTGATCAAAATGAAAAGAAAAAAAATTAAATAATATTTATCTTTTAAATTATTACTTGGTAATGCACATGTACTTTCGTTTGGTTTTTTTTTTTTTTTTCTTTTATTTCGGAGCATATTTTATTTTATTAGACAAAAGTGATGATAATTGATATGGCAAGTCAATTATTAAATTACATTATAGTACTTTTATTTGCAATATTTTCGTTAATTTTTACAATTAAGATTTTACATTTTATTTTTTTTTTTCTTGAAGAATAATCATGAAAGTTATAAATTTACAAAAACAAAGTGCCCATGGCTGATTGTATTTTTTTAAATTGATCACGATTGATAATATAAATTTTAGCAAGGCTTGTAGAAAAATTACAAAAAAAATTGTTGGCATAAATGGAAATCAACTGGGTAAACGTCATTATTATGATATTTTATATATAAATATTTGTACAAAAGAGTATTAAAAAAAAAAATTAACGCGTGAAATAATATTAAACAAAAAAAATATATATGTTTACACAAAATATTCACGCTAAAATTATAAATAAAACGTGTAAATTTTATTTTAAAAATTAAAGCAAATTTATATACACAATAATTTTCATCACAGAATTTATAAATAATATTTGACACCTGTGTTAATTGTTCATAATTTCATAACAATTATGTATATTTAATGTTAAAAATTTTATTTATTAATTAAGTAATTTATTGTATCTTGCATTCCAGAAAATATTAACAAAAAACAAAAAATACAAGTAGACATAAATCGAAAAGAAAAAAATTAAAAAAAAAAAAAAAAACTAGTACAAGTAATTTCGGTAGATTAATTATAATATATTATAAAGAAAAGAAAAAACACTATTTTATTTTTTAATGCAGGATCGTTTGTCCACTATTTTTGGCACTCAGAACTTTAAATAACGTGATAGAATAAATGAATTAAAATTTTAGAATGTTATAATAAACAATAGGATAAAAGAAAAACAATTATAAAAATTCAGTGACCTTAATAATTGAGTCTTTTTAGAAACCTTTACATGACTTATCAGGTCATTCATCATATTTTTGTGTTAAATAAAATAGCAACAAGTGCCTGAGATGATAAAAAAAAAAAATTATAATTAAAACAATTTATGGACCATTGTTTGATTTAAAAAAAAAAACATGCCCGGATTGTTTGAGTAGGGTAAAACGATCTACACTGTGATGACGTTTACAAAGAAAAATTATATTGTTAAAAAAATGATTTATAATTTACCAGAAATATGATGAATTTTCTCTTGCAAATATATATATTAATTAATAATATTTAGAAAATAATAAAAAGCCTTAGGTGCACACCCTGCCCACGTATACATTTGCCTATAAAAAAAAAAACAAAAATAAATAAATATATATTTAATAAAATAATTGTTGTTGTTACTAGGGTGTAATGGGTACAAGCTAAATAATAATTTTAAAAACAATTTATGTATATTATAATAAAAAAAAAAACAATTACACGAGTTACCTTATAAATATATCTTATTTTATTAATTAATTACTTCTTTCTTTTTTTCTTTTTTTTTTTTCATTATATTACAATATTGGTACTTATGTATATTTTCATGTGGCAATTTGAGTCAAAAAAAAAAATATTATTTTATAATAACTACATACTGTTTATATATGATTAAAAAAAAAAAAAAAAAAAGATTTACATTTTTAATATATTGAAACAACAAAAATCATAGTATTGATTTTAATGAAAAAATCATGAAGATTTTGTTGTTCAAAAATGAAAAATAAAATTAACAAGTTTGGCATATAATTTCTTGTTAATTAATTAATTAATAATTATGATATAAAATTTAAAAATATAATATAATTATTATTTTATTTATTCTTGAATATTTTTGTGACTGAGAATACTCTCAATATTACGATGAATTTGAGCAATCTGTGCTCGTTTATTTCTTGATGTCTTGGGTGTTTCTCCCGCTTCAATATACAGGTTTCCCCCTGTTTCCGGCCATCCAGCTAACACGGGTGTCTCTCGTTTCCTGTCTGTCGACAAATAGTTAAAAGGGCGTATTATAATCATCAAAAAATATCACATATAATTGAGGATATAGTTTAAATTATTATTGCTAATAAAAAATATTTAAATTGATAAATTTATAATTTTTTCAAATTCCTTTTATTTTAAAATAAACAAAGTATTATTCAATATTTGATCAAATAATTTTAAATAAACACAATAACTACATGCAATTATTATTTATAAAAATTTCAATATTTAATATATTTTTTAATTGATAAATAAAACATTTTAAAAATGTAAAAATTTAAATTACATAAACATTTATGTCAAGTGTTTATTTAAAATAATTTTTTCAAATATATATTTTTGAATAATTATAATATTTATTGTTAATTTATAACAAGCTATTATTTAAGTTAAAAAAAAATAATTTTTTAAATGTGGTAAGATGTAAATTGATGAATGAAAGTCGGCATGATATGTGAGAGCTTGAAGTTGATGAAAATATAAGGGAGAATAATAAAAACAAATTAAAAAAAAATAAAGATAAAAAGATAATAATTATAGAGGCATATACCGCCACGTAAAACAGTCTCTATATACATTTCATTTCGCACAATAATAAATTACACTTAATATTTTAATTCAAATCACGAATTGCGCGTAACCGTTTCAAGCTTTCGTTGAGGGAATTCATTCAACGAGTTTCACTGTGTGTAAATATTTTTATTTTTTTTATTTACATATACACAATGAATCTAAATAAATAATATTTTATTTACCTAATAATTTTTCAAGATATTGGCACCTTGTCTCAGGGTCACCAGGACTCATTGGTGCACCAGCACTCAACTCAGCAAGTTCAGCTTTGACCATTAAATTCAGTCGAGCTGATATCTCCTCAAGACCAGCTGCAATAAAATTTAATTATTTTTTTTTCATTAATTACTCTATTCACATATACATTCTTGGTATTAAATAATTTTTTTTTCTCTTAGAAATATAATTTCGAAACGTTAACTCGAGCTTTTTTTTTCCATCAAATTAAAACCTTTTTTTTTCTATCAAAAAAATAAATAAATAAAAAAAACCCAGCTATGAAAAAATACACGTACAATTATTGCCATTGTTTAAAAATTTAAATTGAATAAAAAAAAAAAATTACATGCGATTAATTATAACAATTAAATATTTAAATGTAAAAAAAAAAAGCAGCAAAAATAAACTCAAGAATTTAATGTCAATTGTATGCGTTGACTGATCAATAAAAACAATAAATTAATAATTCATTAAATAAATTAAAACTACATATTGTTTAATAAAAAAAAATAAATAAAAAAATATTTTAAACAATGGTCTATTGATTATATAAAAAATAACAAACAACGATTAAACAAATAAAAAAAAAATTTAAAATTTATCGCAACAAATGTAGCTGATGTTTACCTCCATAAATACATCATTCAGGATAAGGCTAATAAAATATATTGACTTGTCTTGGCTAAATGTCACGTTGTTGTATACACGCTCAAAGTGTACATAAATATATTTATTTTTATTTTGAGTATATATTGGCTTGGTCAATTCTCGAATATTTAAAATTCGCGCATGTTTTTTTATTATATACCTTGCAAATTTATTTCCCACGAAATTTCTTTTTTTTTTTTTTATATGATAAACGTGATAATGCATTTGAATTTGGTAACTGTTTATTTATTTTTTTTATTTTTAATCCACGTGTACACAATTTATTTGTATGAACTGATTATAACTGAATTATTTATTTGATTTTACAACGGGATGTCCATGTCACAATGTATATTCAAATGAAAAAAAAAAAAACAAAATTATTTATTAAAATTTCGCATGGACTTGTTGATGATGATATTTTTATTATATTATTTTTTTTTCTACTTGAATTTCTATCACTTTAAACTGTAAATGATTTTTCTATTTTTGCACTGAAAAATTTTACTTTTAATCGAAATATTTTATGGCAATTATGATAATATTTAAATATTGCAATTAAAAGTTTAAATGAATATAAATAAATAGTTTTAAGAGGTATAGTATTTGATGAACGTGATGCGGCATATCCGGACACTCAGCTGAAGGATAAACCGTGATCGGCCCTCTAATGAATAATTTTTTTTTTATCGTCTTGCATCTTCAGATTTAAAATCCAAGAAATTCATTGAGCTTTTAAATATGCCGCAATTTAACGAGCCTAAATATCTTGATTATTTTAATACCAAGAATTTTAATTTTATTGACTTATTGTATATTTTTTTTTTTTTTTTATATTACCTGGCTCAAAATTTCGTTTCATTTGACGCCATTGACGTACATATATCAATGCTGAACATCCGGCAACCATAAAAAATATAATGCAAGCAATAACAGCAAGTACTAAAACACTTGTTTGCCAATCCCATGGCAAATAATATGAATCGTCAATTTGACGGTCATTTGGTACTTCCGGTAATATCTAATAAACCAAAAGAAAAAAAAAATAAATTTAAAAAAAAATACAAATATACAGGTATAATTTAAATATATAATTAAAAATAATAAACTTACTTGAAGTTTTTGTAAATCATCAAATTGACTATAATCATTATTAATACTACTATGACTTAAATTATCATTATAATTTTTTTTAAGACTCTCTGGATGATTATTATCATCATTTAATTGTAAATTAATATTATTTGTTTTTCTACGATTTTTTAAAAATGACCAGTCAAGTTCCAGTGCTGATAATGGTCCACATACTGAATTTTTATCAATAGCACATGGACTTATTGTAAATTCAGGTGCACATTTTGTACAATTAATACATGATGATAATTCTGATGACCAATATTCATGACTTGGTTTACATATTGGATGTTGATTTGTATATTGACATATTAATAATAATACCAGGCAGACTGTCAACAGCCTGGATATTAATTTATAGCTTCTCAGCATCACCTTATTACACAAAATTAAATAATATTTAAAAAAAATTATTAAACATTAAATTAAAATATATTTATAATTAATTTTACATTAAAACTAAAAAATAAATGAAAAAAAAATGATTAATATTGCGTTTTTTTATGAATTAAATAAATCAATATAATTAAAGCATATTAATAATTAAAAAAAAAAAAATAATATAGATGATAATAATTAGCAATTAATTAATGCAATTTGATTTTTAAAAATTTTTAATATTGACGTTTTAAAACTTCCGGTAAATAAATTAAATTTACGTTATAATGTAATTACATCCGCGCACATTAATCGTAATCCGGTCTACGTCACCATTATCATCATCATCATGATCATTACTATATAATATACATATATATATATATAACAAATATATATACATTAATTAAATTTGTTGATGTGTTTTTAAGCCGTTTTCGCCTTTATATGTTATTACGTGTCTCACGTAGCACCGTTACGCTCTGTGATTGAGCATTAAATTCATACACCTTTTATACATACCATAATCATTTACAATAAATATAAAAATATATTTTATCATTATTACATATATTAATATCTTCATATATATATATATATTTAATTACTTGATGTTACAATGTAACATGTAAATTTATCCAACAAGCATTTCTCATTTCTTTTCCTTTTTTTTTCTCTGCATGAATTTCGATTTTTAAATTTCTATCGTTATTATTTGCAAGAAATATTTCTTATTTTAATTTTTATTTGGCAATTTTAAATTCAAATGTTTATTTACATATATTGCCAATCAACCGATGTAACATGCAAATTAATCTAACAAAAATTTCGTTTCTATTTTAAATTTTTTTCTCTATAGAAATTGTCGTTTTTTTTTTCGAAATTTAATTTGTTTATTTTTCGTTTTTATTTGTCAATGAAATATGCAAATTTTTATTTATTTATTATTATTGTTTTTTTATTGATTATCTATGTCGATGTTACCATATTTATTTATTGTGTATGTTAATAAAAACGATTTCTCCATCATATAGTAATTTTAAATTTTACGCATGTCGTATTTACATTTTTGGTGTATGAATTATTTTTTATATATTATTTATTTATTGTTATTATTATTATTCATAATGTGTAATATAAACTTCAAGTGTATATCTATATTAATATGTGAATATATAAATAAAATAAAAATAAACACATAGATAAAAATAAATATTTCATCTCAAATTATATTTGATTTTTTTTTTTTTAAATAGTGCTAAAAAATACTTACGATGTCTTGAATAATATTATTCCAGTCATGATGTAAATCCAAAAATTTTTAGACGTTAACAATGTACTAAAGATGAATAATTAAAAAAAAAAATTAATTATAATAATTACACTAGAAATTGTCACTTCATTATTTCGAAATTTGATAGTAAAAATTAAAATTTCTAACACCACAAATTTATGTTTTCCATTACTCACATATAGATCACTAAATAGAAATTTTTATTTCTTATCTCATTTAGAGATTTTTGTTTGAATATTTAGTTTATAATAAACATAACTTTGATAAAAAAAATAACAGTTTAATGGTATTTAAAAAAAGGATAAAAATAGTAAAAAAGTATTTGATTTTTTGAAGAGATTCTTGTTGAAAGATTCTTCTCGAATGATAAAAATTTATTAAACAATGCCCTCAATGGCTAGCTTGGTTGGTTGTACCAAGTCTTGAGACTAGTTCGACTGGTTTCTATACTAATTTCCGCTCACAGTAAATACATTGCTGGATAAATACTACAGCTCGATGTGTGCAACAACGTTCGACCAAAGCTTTTGCTCTCTATCTTTGGTTGCAAGAGTAAGTTAGACACACACCACGTTCCTCACTTTACCTTACTCCTCTTTTTTTTTTTTTTTTTTTTATTTTATACTTCTCTTCTTTTTCCTTCTATACTTATTTATTTTTTATGATTTTTTTATATATCCATTTGAGTGGGAGAAAATAAATAAATAAAAAAAAAAGCTACCGGATTTATTTCTCTCTTAATAATTTATATAAAAATTTTATCTGATTATTCATGTGCTTGGAGTGAATGAAACGAAAGGAAACTCACAAAATAATTTTTTAAAAATTATTTAAATAGCAAAAATTTAATGTAAATTAAAAAATTTATATTTTTAATTATTTATTTATTTTTTTTGATCATATACGAATGTGAGAGAAACTACACTTTCCGGCAGGATATCCTAAAGTATTTTGAGAACTATACGATATATGTTAGAGGATTTTTTAAACGAATGCCAGTGTATAGCATCTGGCGACGCGATTTTCTCACCGGGCAAGAATTTTTTTTTTTTTTTGTTTTCTTTACTCATTTCCTTTTTCTATCCTCTATTAATTTTTTTCTAGTAAAACAAAAAATAATCAATGAAATTCAAATGGTAATTTAATATTATATATAAATTTTTCATTTATCAATATGAAAATTTGATTTTTTTTTTTATTAATTTTATATTCAATCATAAATGATGCAATTAATGATTTTAATTATTTTTTATTCAATTTTTTATATTTGATTTATTGAATTTACAAATTTTTCAAGTATCGAGGGAAATTTTTTGTGTTTCCAGGGAGATAACACATGTCCATTGCATTTTGAAATTTGATTACGACCAGTGAACAAGTCAAATTCATTTTAGACACTTAAAAATTCTCAAAGTCATGATGTTATATTTAAATACATATATATCAAGAGGAAGTACAAAAATAGATGCAATATTTTTTTTTCTATTTGTTTGGGAAGTAAGAAAATAAAAAAATATCTTATTTTTGTCTTTAAAAAAACATATTTTTTTTATTATAAATTTTAATTATAAACTTGTTTATTTTAAAAAAATTTTATTTACATTTTAGATAAATGGGTTTTAGTTTTTTTTTCTAAGGTCAAGATACAAGGGTTAAATAATTTTAATTGCAATATATACTGGTATATTTAAAAAGTTTTTTTTTTTTTTCATTTTTAATTCTGACAATTGGTTGTGAAATTAAACAATGTCTAATTGACCAATGAATATACTCAGTTAAAAATATTTTCAAGCTTACTTGAAACTATTTATATAACATATAATTTTTATTTATTAATTTTTTTGTTTTAGAGATATTGGTTATTGTATTTCCGAGATATTTAAATTTTCTTTTGAAATTTTGATAATTTAATTTTTTAAGGATCTTTTCGAGTATACTATATTAAATTTTCAAGCAAATCCCTTTATCGATTCGCCTAATCGCCTGTGGCAAGAAAAAAATCATCAAATACCAAAAATTTAAAAAAAAGGAACATTTGGCATTAGAATTTTGATGGGCCAAATTTTTGAGTAATATTTCTAGTATATTATAATAAATTTTCAAGGGAATCCTTCGGCAAGAACGACTGCGATCAGCTTGAATGAAACAAAAAATTTAAATGTTCAGGTAAAAAACAATTATCAGGTGTATACTTTTAAATAAATAAAAATTAGATGAATATTTTATGTTTACATTAAAAATGACTATATAATTATTGTTTAAATTGATTGTCAAAATTATAGGAAAAAGTTGCAAAAAATAGAGAGAGTTGCATCGGCCGGGAATCGAACCCGGGTCGCCCGCGTGGCAGGCGAGCATTCTACCACTGAACCACCGATGCTGATGGTTTTAATAGGTTCAAATATTATTATCAACCTACTATTTTATTGTTTCATTTAATTTCATTTAATTTTGTTAGTTTAAATGACTGGCAGTCGAAAGGTGGAGTAAATTGCTGGTCGAAGAAAGTCGGAGAAATTTCTTGGCAATTCCTCCAACGGTGGGTCATTTCGGAAAAACGTGGAGAACTGACGGAGGAAATTCGGAGAAATATTTGTACCGAGATATCGAAAATATCATGATGATATTTAATTAATGAATCGCATGGAAATCAAGCAGTTTATCTAGAATATATGATTTTGGAGATATAATTTGACGAAACTAGAAACTTTGATCTATAGAATTGCGATTTTTTATTCGTGAAACTTTCAAAAAATTTTACGTATGTCTCTACCAGTCTCTACTTGAGAACAGAGAATTCATTATGTTTTGGAAAAAGACTAGAAATTTTAAAGCATTATGAACAGAAAATTGAAAAATGCCGTATGCAAAAAAATTTTACATAGATTATCTTCAAGATTGCCTTTATCATTATCTCCCAGCAGAGACCCCATTATTTTTCTGTATTATAATTTTGTACTCCTATCCTGGCACAATACTGTAAAATGCTAACACAAAATATCCAGAATAACAGTACGAAATTTTATTACAAAAAAATAATGGATTCTCTGTTCGAAACTGCCAGTCATATAAAAAAACTTTATTAATTAATTTAATAAATAAATAAATAAATAAATAAAAATCTGTATTCTTACATTTTTATTTTTTTCAATATTGAATCCAATAAATACATTAAAAAAAAAAACAAAAAAATTCCACGATGATTTTTCATATTTAAAAAATTAATAATTATAAACAATAATATTTGACATTATAAAAAAAATAATTATTACTATCTCAATTCTAAGAAACAAAAAAAAAAAACGAAAAAAAGTATAATCTAAATTATTATAAAAAAATAATTTTAAACAATTTTTTTTAAAGAATATAAACGATTTGTTTTTTTTTTTTTTTTCTAATAATAATTGCAGCAATTACACAAAAAGCTCACTTTATACATTAAATTTTTCATAATATTAATCGTCAATAATAAAATTTTTTTAAAATTAAAAATAATAATAATAAAACTCATAAGAGAAAAGAAAGGAAAAAAAAAAAATTATTTCAATAATAAAAGTTAATAATTAATGTAAAAAAAAATAATAATATTTAATTAGAATAATCACATAAAATTGTTGTACTATGATGGTCATTGTTCCACAATTATTAACGTTGAAATTTAATCGTTTACATTAATTTATATTAATTTGAAAATATTTGATAAACCTGATATTAATAACTTGAGTTGATCCACAAGTCATGGATTAACAATTTACATATTATTATTATTTAATTCAATTAATTACATTAAAGGCAAATGATTCAATAATCACTGTGGTGTGTCAACAGTGTAATTATTATATTGTAAAAAAACTACATTTAATTTTGTATTTTTAATTTCAAATATGTTTCGTTGATTAATTTAATTCATTTTTAAAAATAATTGAGTCTAGTAATACCACAGGTATACTAACTTTTTTATATTTTGTTTTTTATTATCTCATTTGACAGTCAACAGTGTAAAAAAAAATAAAAAATAATTTCAAATTTACCAGTACGTTTTTTTTTCGATTTAAATAATTCGTTTTTTTTTCGTTTTATTATTTTAAATATTGATTTATTATTTATTGCTTGTTAATTAGGTATAAAAAAAAAAAAAGTTAAATAAAAATTTAAAAGAAAAAGAAAAAAAAACGTAGTGAGATAAAGATACTTTAAAAACGAAATAATAATATATAAATTATAGTTATTTTTTAAAAAAAACGTTGTAGTAATAATTAACGTAGAATAGTACTTATATCTAAATGTCGTTTTAGTAACCAAATGTCCAGTACAATGATGATTACGATGATGATATTGATGGATCATTAGAGTCAGATTTGAGTTGAAAATCTTGGACGTGGTAAATCACCAAAGACTGTATCACCATGTACACTTTTAGCAAGTGCTTTTATCGAGGCACGTATATCATGAGGATCCAGTTGATCCATTGGTAGCTATTAAATTAATAATAAATATTAGTCAACATAGAATCAATTAAAATGAATCAATGTTTAATAAAATTAAACTTACTAGATCTTCATCTTGATCATGTAATGTTCGACGAACAAATGAAAAATTAGGTACAGTAACAGGTAATGATTTGGCAAGAGTTGATTGACCAATTCGTTGTCCTCTTGGTATATGAATTCCCTCATCTTGACCTGAATCTACCCAAAATGGGACCCATTAATATTCATTACAAATAACACATTGTCAATTAAAATTAATTAAATAATTACCGTCAGTATCAGATTCATCAGTTGACAAATTAGCAGCATCAACATTCAATGTATCATCCATTCCTTCAAGTGGAAATAATGCTCCATTATCATAAAAATCATTATCATTTGATATTGTTTTTAATTTTTTATCATTTTTATTAACAAGTTTATTTATTAAACTATTTCCTGATTTTTTCATAGCAATATTACTTTCATTAATTAATAATGATCCATCAGTTTCACTTGTTACAAGTGGTTTTTTAACTATTGGAGAATCAATAGTTTCTTTATATTTAATTGGTGTTGGTATTTTTGTTGATGATGTTAGTGTTACTGGAGTTGGCGCTGGTGTTATTAATGCTGAAGTTTTTGACGTTGTTGTTGTTGTTGTTATTGTTGATGATGATGTTGGTGGTGGTGGTGGTTTTGATGGTGTTTTTGTTGATGTCTGGTTACATATTAATCTAGCTAAAAGACGATGTTCCTTGTGTGCCTGTTCACGATATTCCTCCAAGTGTTGATATTGTTCAGCAGTAAATTCACGAATTTTTTCTTCAATTTCTGATGATTTTCGTTGGACAGATTGTTCAAGTTGATGTTGAATATTTGTCAATGCCAATTGAAGATTATTTGATAATTGAGATACAGAATATTTTGTCGGTGCTGGAAGATATTCACTGTCATCACCACTATGATCAATAATTATTTTAAATATATTACTATAATTTGGACTTGTTTTTAGCTTTTGAATTTCATCAAATGACATCTGTAATTTTAAATATTTAGCTTATAATATACGTCTTTCTATTATTATTATTTTAGCTATTTATCATTACTTACAATCATATTTGTA
Organism: Aphidius gifuensis; assembly: GCF_014905175.1. Classification (NCBI taxonomy): domain Eukaryota; kingdom Metazoa; phylum Arthropoda; class Insecta; order Hymenoptera; family Braconidae; genus Aphidius; species Aphidius gifuensis. The sequence goes on along the minus strand of NC_057791.1, from coordinate 19,493,482 downwards.
TTTATTAGAACCATTGCTGCTCCATGATCTTTGTGTACAGCATGTGTTAACATGTTACAATTATTACATTTATTAACAACCCACGAGCCAATATTTTCACTTTCAACAAGGCCACTTTGTTCCTTGTTGATTCCCTCGAGTTTCGAGGCCATTGCTAGATTCTTTTAAACATTCAAAAAAATAAAATTAATCATTTATAAATTAATTGTATTATTAAATATTAAATATTAATGATAAATACCTCTTTAAAAAATTCATTAGCACGTTCAATTGGTGATAACTCAATATCATCCTCATTGAAATTTTTAAATTCACTGCTTCGTGTCTTGATAGACACATTCAAGCACTTGCATGTCACGTACATTTTTATTTATATGTTTTTAACAACAACAATTATTAACTTATTATTAATATATTATTTAATTATTTTTTCATCGAAAAGATATTAACGTGGAACTTTTTTCTCTTTTTTTTTTTCGACGAGAACAAAGGCTTTCGACTAACGACTAACGATGTCTAATGATGATAAATAAAATTTATTGTATTTTTTTTTTTTAGTTGATTAGATGATAAGCATAAAATTGTGATGTTGAATTTTTAAACTAACATTAAACCACCGGTTATTTAAATAAATTTATACAAAAAAAAAAGCCACAATTTCTAGATGATTTATATCTTTTAAATGTCTTTTAAAAAAAAATCCTCAACACTAATTAATAATTAAATTAATAATACAAAAATTTAACAAAATTGTTTATTAAATAAATTTATAAAAATTAATAATAAACACTAATAATATGGCACTAAAATTTATTCACTGAATTAACAAAAAATAGAAAAAAAAATAAAATATATTTTTGAGTGTGTTGATTAAAATAATGAGCTTTTATTTTTAAACAATCAAATGAAATTGTTATAAATAATTTATAAATGACGCTAGAAAAAAAAAAAAATAATAAGACTACTTGATATTTTTGTAACTTGTTTTTTTTATTTCTATCTGATGTAATAATATTTTTTTTTAATCAACAGTCAAAGAATGTTGAACAATAATAAATTTGTCAACTTGTTGTTTTGCAATTGTCAAGCTTGTTTGTCTTATCAGGTGCTTGTTTTTTATTTTTATTATTACATTTAATGATTTAAATAAATTTATAAAATAATAACAAGTTAAGACGATGGTTATTTTTTACACACTAAAAATAAACATACTGATTTATGGGAATTTGTGTGTGCATGTGTGAATAGGTGTTTGCTTCTTTTTTTTTCAACACAAAAACATACTGAGTAAATCAAAATAGATACTTAAAAAAACATGTGTTTTGATCACGATTCAACTATTCAAACCCAGTCAGTCTTTGTTAAATATTGTTCTTCATGTTGAATTGAATTAATTGCTATTTCAAGTTTTTTTTTTTGATTGTTGGAGCACATGGTACAGTTTTGAGCGCCAGATTTAATTTTTGTTTATCTTTTTTTTTTATAATTAATAAAATTATTTATTTAAATAAAAATTATGTCAATAAATTGTTATTAAACTATTGTTAATAAAAATTAAATTTGTCTTGTTAATTAATTTAAAAAAAAAAATGAATCATCATGTTTTTAAATTGGAAAAATGTTTATTTTTTTAAATAATTATTTATAATAAATTGTTTAAGAAAAACGTATAATTAATCAGGTTTTTTGTTCAACTTTATGAAGCTAGAAAATAAAATGATGAAAAAGTGGAGGAATACAGATAAATACTGGGGTGACTTGGTTTGTTTGTTGGTTGGTTGAAGAATATTCCAGTGAATAATAAAGAAAACATTTATAAGAGATATATAATATATATATTTTACAATTGATGAAAATGACAATATACAAAAGATCATATTAATGGTTGTAAGGTAATATGTTAATCATCAGTATGACTCGTCAACATGACAAGAGTTCAACTATAAAAGTTGTACAATTTTATATTTTTAATTTAAATATAAAAAAAAAAAAAAAATTATCTGATTGTAGATGTTGACATCAGTTTTAAATGGTAAAAAAAAAAATTAACTAGGCCTTGGATAATTATTAATTCTTCTCTTCTTTCTTTTCACCTTCTGGTTGTTGTTGATCTTGGTTGCCTTGGTTAGCTTGGTTGCTTTCACGTTCAGCAGCCATTTTTTTGTATGCCATCTCGAAAAGCTTGAGACTAGCTTGTTGTAATTCATTTGTTTGTTTTTTAATTTCTTCTGGGTCTGCGTTGTCTTTGTTGGCAAGTGTTTCTTTGAGTTTGCTAACAAGACCATTTAATTTATCACACTCTTCACCTGGTAATTGTGATCTAAATTCTTCAATTTTACTTTCAGTATCATTGATAATACTTTCAGCTTGGTTAAGAGCTTCGACACGATCTCTCTTGATTTTGTCTTCTTTGGCATTCTTTTCAGCATTTCTGACCATGTTTTCAATTTCATCTTTGCTTAAACCACCACTGGATTGAATTGATATTTGTTGTTCTTTGCCAGTACCCTTATCACGAGCTGATACATGTACAATACCATTGGCATCAATATCAAATGTAACTTCAATTTGTGGTACACCTCTTGGTGCTGGTGGAATACCAATCAATGAAAATTGACCCAACATTTTATTGTCAGCAGCCATTTCACGTTCTCCTTGGTGTACTTTGATTTCAACCTGTGATTGTCCATCAGCAGCTGTTGAAAAGACTTGACTCTTTTTTGTTGGAATTGTTGTGTTACGTGTGATCAATTTTGTGAATACACCACCAAGTGTTTCAATACCTGTAAATTAAATAATAATTATGATTAATTTATTTATTCCTAATTAAATAGGGAAAGATTTTTTAAAAATATAATTCAAGTATAATTTAAATTGCTCAGTAAATTAATTCATCATAACTCAGAGAGAAGATTAGATCTAAAGCATCATTGGCAACTAAACATTATTTTTTACTATTCAATTGAGACATTTGTCTTGAGTAACTCACCAAGTGAAAGTGGAGTAACATCAAGAAGAAGAACGTCAGTGACATCACCAGCAAGAACACCACCTTGGACAGCAGCACCAATGGCAACAGCTTCATCAGGATTTACAGCCTTAGATGGTTGACGACCAAAGATCTCTTGTACAGTTTGTTGAACTTTTGGTACTCTTGTCATACCACCAACAAGAAGTACTTCTCCAATTTCAGATTTATTGACTTCAGCATCACTGATAGCTTTTTGGCAAGGTTGAATTGTACGCTTGATCAAATCAGCAACAAGTGCTTCAAACTTGCTTCTTGTAAGTTTAAGATTGAAATGTTTTGGGCCAGTAGCATCCATGGTCAAGTATGGCAAGTTGATGTCAGTCTGTGAGTCATCAGACAATTCAATCTTTGCTTTTTCAGCAGCTTCTTTGAGACGTTGCATAGCTTGTTGATCCTTGGTAATATCAATTCCTTGATCCTTTTTAAATTCACTGGCCAAATAATTAACAAGAGTATTGTCAAAGTCTTCACCACCAAGGAATGTATCACCATTTGTTGATTTGACCTCAAAGACACCTTTTTGAATTTCTAAAACTGAGATATCAAAGGTACCACCACCCAAGTCATAGACTGCAATGATTTTGTCTTCTGTTTTGTCCATGCCATAGGCAAGAGCAGCTGCTGTTGGTTCATTGATAACTCTGAGAACATTTAAACCAGCAATTTGACCAGCATCTTTGGTTGCTTGACGTTGAGAATCATTGAAATAAGCTGGTACTGTGATGACTGCATTTTTAACTGGTGTACGTAAATATGCTTCAGCAGTTTCTTTCATTTTTCTTAATACAGCAGCTCCAATTTGACTTGGGGAATGTAATTTGCCAGATTTATCTTGAACCCAGGCATCTCCATTTGATGCTGGAGCAATTTTATATGACAATGTTTTAATTTCTTTTTGGATCTCTGGATCATTGAATTTACGTCCAATCAATCTTTTGGTAGCATAAAATGTGTTTTGTGGGTTGGTGATGGCTTGACGTTTTGCTGGAATACCAACAAGTTGAGTACCATCTTCAGCAAAGGCAACATATGATGGTGTTGTTCTTGAGCCTTGGGAATTTTCAATAACTTTAGCTGCACCACCTTCCCAAACAGATACACAGGAGAATGTTGTACCCAAGTCAATTCCTATAACATTACCACTGACTTTGTCTGATTTATATCTGTATTGAGTAACTTCGTTGTTGTTGTTGGGTGCATAGTATGCAGTTGAATTTACCTGTTAATAAATAATAAAAATTGAATATTAATTATATTGAATTTAATCTCTTATCTAAACGCTCACATAACCCAATAATAAAATTGTCGATTGTATAATAAAAAATTAACAACTTACATTTTTAACTAATGCACTAAAACATCTCTTTCCTTGAGAAAATTCAACGCAATTGCGTGTCAATAATCTTGATGCAGCCAACATTTTAATTGGTTAATTAATTAATAACTTTTCAAACAATTTATAAAATATTAATTCACAATTTTTTTTAATCCAAGTGCGGACTTCACGTGTAATGATGCAATCGTCAATGAAGAAATCAAGAAAAATCTGACGAAATCACGCGTTAAGAAATGTTAAGAAACCCATCTATTTTTTGTAATTCTCCAAATGGCCGTTAGAGTTCTTTCATTTTATATCCAATCAACGAGTATTTTTGCAACGACAGGTGATTTCATTGGTTGGTTACATCAGAAAGCAAAATGGCTTCTTGGATCCACAAGAATGACTGAGAATAATCTAGAATTTTCTAGCATATGAACCAATCGTGAACTTACAAACCTCTCTAGTTTATAAATTCAAAAATTTAATTTCTTAATTGTTCTTAATTATTAGAAACAATTTAAAACTCAATAAAATTATAAATATTATCAGAAAATTATCAACTTAATTTTTAAATGAAATAATAAGAATTAATTAAAAGAGTTTTTTATATATTTTTTTCAATATAACAATAGGGAAAAACAATAAACAATTCTCAAATATAAATATAAATAATTAACAATATTTTATTAGTCAACTATTGGATACAAATTTGATATGAAACATCTCACGTAGACTAACTTTCTTAAAAATGATCATAATAAATTAATATACAATTTTTGTTATAAATTATGACTCTAAATAAAAAGTTTCATCCAGTGAAAATAATAAAAATCATTTCTAATAGAAAAGAAAGAAAAAAAAAAAAAAAGCAACCTGTTTATTTAAAATTGAAATACTGATACTTTCTATAAAAATATTGTATGAATAATTTATTATTTTTTATCAACAAATTAATTATTTTATTGCTATAATAAATTATCGTCAATCATCAAGAATTTTTCTTCTATTAAAACATTCATCGAATCGAACAGCAGCAAATCTATTCAACAAAAAAAAAATAAAAATAACATTAATTTTTCAATTATCAAATTAAATAATTAAACATTAATTAACTTACTTTAAAAAATCAAAATCAATTGATGAATGTTTATACTGTATAAGTGACCAACATCCCCACAAAAAATGTGACATTAAAACAAATTTTTCAATATGTTTATAAAGTTTAGTAACTTCATCCTCTGATACACTACTCGATTCATTATAACTTTGTAAATATTTTCTCAGCCATGATCGTTGAAGACTCTCATCAGGATAAAGTGAATAATCAATATCATCAACTCCTGAAAAATAATATAATCTAAAATTATAAATTGAATTAAAAATATTCAAATAATTTTTTATAGAAATTTACAACAATTTCTACAATATAAAACAAACAAATTTAAGAAAAAAAATTACCAGGAAATTCAGCAAAATGATTGGCAATATCAAATGCTTGATAATTAAATGCTGTATATTCAAAATCAATGAATGTAACAGTATTTTGTTTTTTATTATAAAGTATATTTGCAAGTAATAAATCATTGTGTGAAAATACAACTGGACTATTCAATTGAATTAATTTATCTTTCATTTTTTTATACTCATTTTTAAGTGTATCATGTGGTTTAATCATCCTTTCAAATCTGTAAATACAAATTAATTTATAATCTTATCATTATCATATTTAACATTAAAATTTTATCTCTTAATTTTCTATGATAATAATCTTAAATAAATATTAAAACAATAAATAATTTAATAAACCTTTTTTGTTTAACAGGATCATCAAATCCTCTTGGCATTAAATCCATAAATTGTTCAGTTTTTTTCCAAAGCATTGGCTCTTTAATAATATCCGAATCATTTGGTTCTAATTTATGCATTTGTGCCATTCTTTTAGCAACTAAATTATATATTTCTGGTTCTCTAACAGTGGCTGATGTCAATACATCACCCTCCAAAAATTCATAAGCAAGACCATTGTTAAAAGTTGCATACAAACTGTGAGTATATCCAGCTTTATGTAATATCTACAAAATAAAATAATTAATAAATTAAATAAACAATAACAATACTTATTAATTAAGCTATAATTAATTACCCTGATATTTCTTGTCTCAGCTTTTCTGTCAATCAACATGTCAGTTTTATGTCCATAAACTCTGACAAGTACCACCTGGATAATAAACACCAACAAGTTTATTTGTAATTCCATTTGTAAATATCTATAATTAAAAATTTAAATAAAACAACAATTATTATTATTTTATTATTAAACAAATAGACATCAATTTATTTATCAATTAATTTTCTAATTAGGATCAGTAAGGTTACTTTTTTTTTTTATTTTATCTTATCAATTGACATTAATGAAAAAATAAAAAATTCGATAAACAAATACTCATGATAATAAAAATAAATAATCAAGTCACATGTCTGTCGTCAAGTGGCAATAACGTGACATCATAATTAACAACATAAAATATATAAATTGTTGAATTAAAATTCATAAAATTTAGATTAATATAAATGACATTCAAGGTTTTATAAATAAATGTATTTTAATTATTTATTTTTTAAATAAACACCTGTTATAAAATTACCTTGAATTGTAGTTTATCAATTGGCCAAGTTGGTCTTAATATTTTGACAACATCAGTTGCACCAGGTATTATATTATTTTCATCAATTGTTATATCAAGATACACATCATCATGACATTTATCCATATTTAATAATAATAAATGATAAACGTTTGCTTATAAATAAAATAATAAACAAATGATATTTTAAAAAATTAATTATTTATTTTACTAAATGTTTGTTTATATTTTTATTGAGAAAAAATTAATTATTTGGAGTTAGAAATACTGGATGTTGGAGCACCTTGTGTCACACTGACTGACTGTTCAATTGTGACTGATAAATATTAAAAAATGTATATATAATCACAGTTTGATAAAAAAAAAAAAAAATAAATAAAACACACTGAGACACTAAGAGTTGGTGGATAATGGACTTTGAACGTTACTTTATTATGTCCCTCCAGTATTTAATTCGAGGTCGAATTCAATGAATAGAACACACAAAGCTGCATCAAATTTATTCAATGCCAAGTAAATTTGAATAAATAAATTAAAAAATATAAAGATAATAATAATGTTGAATTATTACTGCACTTGATGTACAATAAATTATGAAATTAATGGATTACTTAAGTGATAACATTGATTGTCAATTTATTTATGTTTAATATTAACTTATGTTTACTTGATTTTTAATTATTGTATCATAGTGTTTGTTATTTTTTTGTTATGTTTTAATAATATAATGAGCTAAGCAGGAAGACAGTAATTTACACACAATTTATTATTATTAAACAATAATGTTGTGGTGTCATATACTGGACATGCGTATTGCGTACAAGAGTGAATGAATTTTTTTTTTTTTTTCTCTAGGCTAGATGAGAATGTTTATTACCAGAAATAACTACCAGGTTTTAAATTTAATTTGAGAATTTATAAAAAGGAAAATTGACTTTGATAATTATTAGGTTTTTCAAAAGATATAAAACATTAAAAGAATTTCAATTAAAAAATAATTTAAACAATGTTATTGTTAACAAAAAAATAAAATAGATAATTAAATATTTTAATTTGATTGAATTATTTCAAATGCTACAAATTTTTGACCAATTAGATTACTAATGAAATGCGTCCTTTTTATAATAGGATTTTAAATGCAGGTAAATTATGTATTGTAATTAAGTAATTTTAAAATTTAATTGTAATAGGTTTACTCGGAAAATATGTATAAAGACAAGGTAAATGTTTTTTATTTTTTTATTAAACAACGAAACACAAAATAAAAAGATTCAAAATCTTTTGTATACAATAATAAAAAACGAACAAAAAAAAAAAAATCTAATAGCAATTGTTTTTTTTTTTTTCTTAATTAATATATTTTATTATTAATATAATCTACACGTAGTTTTTAATTAATTTGTTCTTAATCTAATTCAGATATTATCATACATTATTTGTCATTCAGGAGAATGTACAAATTTTAAAAGTATTTTTTTTTTTTTTTTGTCTTTACACATTCATTCTTGATAATAAAACATGGTAATATATTTTTTGCCAAATACAGTCTTAATAAATAAAAAAAAAAGCATCAATTAAATTGATTGTTTATAATATCTTCAAATTTAAATTGCAGTTGGTAGATAGTAATGATTTGTTGAGAAAGGAAATAAAAAGTTGTATTATTTAATTATGCAATATTTTGAAAATTAAAACTGCAATTTAAAAATTTGTGACATTAAAATATTTGGAACTTTAACTTGTCAGTGAATTTAAAAACTAACAAGTACATTTGATATTGCTGATGTTGATAGAAGATGAAACCTAACAACTTCTAATTTAACAAGACTTGACTCAGGTAATTATTGTAATGAGTAACCAAATAAAATTAGCAAAAAAAATAATAATAATAATTAGAAGTTAATATAAGTTTGTGTGAGAAGAATTAATAAAGCCTTGGTTAATTTTAATTCTTCTCTTCTTTCTTTTCACCTTCTGGTTGTTGATGATCTTGGGTACCTTGGTTAGCTTGGTTGTTTTCACGTTCAGCAGCCATTTTTTTGTATGCCATCTCGAAAAGCTTGAGACTAGCTTGTTGTAATTCATTTGTTTGTTTTTTAATTTCTTCTGGATCTGCGTTGTCTTTGTTGGCAAGTGTTTCTTTGAGTTTACTAACAAGACCATTTAATTTATCACACTCTTCACCTGGTAATTGTGGTCTAAATTCTTCAATTTTACTTTCAGTATCATGGACAATACTTTCAGCTTGGTTAACAGCCTCTACACGTTCTTTCTTTACTTTATCTTCTTTGGCATTCTTTTCAGCATTTCTTACCATGTTTTCAATTTCATCTTTGCTTAAACCACCACTGGATTGAATTGATATTTGTTGTTCTTTGCCAGTACCCTTGTCACGAGCTGATACATGTACAATACCATTGGCATCAATATCAAATGTAACTTCAATTTGTGGTACACCTCTTGGTGCTGGTGGAATACCAATCAATGTAAATTGACCTAACAACTTATTGTCAGCAGCCATTTCACGTTCTCCTTGATGTACTTTAATTTCAACTTGTGATTGTCCATCAGCAGCAGTTGAAAAGACTTGGCTCTTTTTTGTTGGAATTGTTGTGTTACGTGTGATCAATTTTGTAAATACACCACCAAGTGTTTCAATACCTGTAAATTAAATAATAATAATAATTAATTTATTTATTCATAATCAAACAAAAAATCAAATTGCTCAAATATTTTTTTAATAAATTATAATTTAAATTGCTCAGTAAATTAATTCATCATAACTCAGAGAGAAGATTAGATCTAAAGCATCATTGGCAAATTAATGTTATTTTTTATTATTCAATTGAGACATTTTTCTTGAGTAACTTACCAAGTGAGAGTGGAGTAACATCAAGAAGAAGAACGTCAGTGACATCACCAGCAAGAACACCACCTTGTACAGCAGCACCAATGGCAACAGCTTCATCAGGATTAACAGCTCTGGATGGTTGACGACCAAAGATTTCTTGTACAGTTTGTTGAACTTTTGGTACTCTTGTCATACCACCAACAAGAAGTACTTCTCCAATTTCAGATTTGCTGACTTCAGCATCGCTGATAGCTTTTTGGCAAGGTTGAATTGTACGCTTGATCAAATCAGCAACAAGTGTTTCAAACTTGCTTCTTGTGAGCTTAAGATTAAAATGTTTTGGACCACTGGCATCCATTGTCAAGTATGGCAAGTTGATGTCAGTCTGTGAGTCATCAGACAATTCAATCTTTGCTTTTTCAGCAGCTTCTTTGAGACGTTGCATAGCTTGTTGATCTTTGGTAACATCAATTCCTTGATCTTTTTTAAATTCACTGGCCAAATAATTGACAAGAGTATTGTCAAAGTCTTCACCACCAAGGAATGTATCACCATTTGTTGATTTGACCTCAAAGACACCCTTTTGAATTTCTAAAACTGATATATCAAAGGTACCACCACCCAAGTCATAGACTGCAATGATTTTGTCTTCTGTTTTGTCCATGCCATAGGCAAGAGCAGCTGCTGTTGGTTCATTGATAACTCTGAGAACATTTAAACCAGCAATTTGACCAGCATCTTTGGTTGCTTGACGTTGAGAATCATTGAAATAAGCTGGTACTGTGATGACTGCATTTTTAACTGGTGTACGTAAATATGATTCAGCAGTTTCTTTCATTTTTCTCAAGACAGCAGCTCCAATTTGACTTGGGGAATGTAATTTGCCAGATTTATCTTGAACCCAGGCATCTCCGTTTGATGCTGGAGCAACTTTATATGACAATGTTTTAATTTCCTTTTGAATCTCTGGGTCATTGAATTTACGTCCAATCAATCTTTTGGTTGCATAAAATGTGTTTTGTGGGTTAGTGATGGCTTGACGTTTCGCTGGAATACCAACAAGTTGAGTACCATCTTCAGCAAAGGCAACGTATGATGGTGTTGTTCTTGAGCCTTGAGAATTTTCAATAACTTTAGCTGCACCACCTTCCCAAACAGATACACAGGAGAATGTTGTACCCAAGTCAATTCCTATAACATTACCACTGACTTTGTCTGATTTATATCTGTATTGAGTAACTTCGTTGTTGTTGTTGGGTGCATAGTATGCTGTTGAGTTGGCCTGTTGATAAATATAATAAAAATTAAATATCTATATCATGTAAAAAAATTTATCCATTCTCTAATCGTTACGTAACAAGTTTTTTTCATGATAGCAATATATGTATATAGAAATCAAATAATTTTTAAAATTATTTTAATTAATATATCATCATCTAGAGAACATAATTAATAAAAAAAAATTCAACAATTGTTTAAAATTATTAAACATAAAACACGTGAGTAGCAGAAAGGGTTTATCAACAACAAAATGATTATCAATTGTAAATTAAGAAAGAAAGTAAATAATGTAAAATTATATTGTAAAATTTAGTAAATGTCAATGTATCAGTTTATAACAGAATCAATGACAAATAAAAAATAAGTCAACAACATTTAGCATGCCGGTCACCGGCCATGGACGCCCCGGTGATAATTACTATATCAGAAAGATTATTCTCGAAGAAATAAGTCTCAGATTAAATAGAGAATTACATTAAAGTACATAAAGTTACATTAAAATAAATTTATAAAACTTTTTTTCGAGCAAACGAAGATGATGACATACCAATAAATAATTAATTAACAAATGAATAAATTGCAACAAGAAAAAACGCAGTTGTTATAAAAATATAAACTTACATTTTTAACTAATGCACTAAAACATCTCTTTCCTTGAGAAATTTCAACGCAATTGCGTGTCAATAATCTTGATGCAGCCAACATTTTAATTGGTTAATTAATTAATAACTTTTCAAACAATTTATAAAATATTAATTCACAATTTTTTTTTAATCCAAGTGCGAACTTCACGTGTAATGATGCAATCGTCAATGAAGAAAAATCCGACGAAATCACGGGTTAAGAAACCCAGCTACTTTTTGTAATTCTACAAATGCCCGTTAGAGTTCTCTCATTTTTATCCAATCAGCGAGTGGCTAGCTTTCAACAGCCAATGATTTCGCGACGACACGTAATTCCATTGGCGGTTACATCAGAAAGCAAATGGCTTCTAGGATCCACAAGAATGATTGAGAATAATCTAGAATTTTCCAGCATAACACAAACCAATCATGAAGCTACAAACCTCTCTAGATTTATCCATTCAAAAATTTAATTTATTATAAACAATTTAAAACTCCATAAAATTATCAACTCAATTCTCAGCTAGAATTAGAATTATATGAATTTAAAAACCCCAAAGAAAATTATAAATATTTAAATGATTAAAATAATATGAGCCTTTTCAAATTCATCTAAATAATAAAATAAAAAATAATATTCTTGAAACAATAAATAAACAACAATTAAGCATGAAATAATTTATGATTTATTTACATCCGAAGACAGCCAACGAATAATTAATTTAAATATAAAAAAAAAGTATATATATATATATAGATTGTAACGTTTTATCAACGTTGAAAAAAAAAAAAAAAGTACACTCGGAATTAGCGGTCCCGACATTCGTTAAAATAAATATATAAAATTAATAAATTTTTAAAAAATGACATGATCAATTCAAATTTTTCATAAAAACACAAATTGATTTTTTTATTTTTTATTTTCTATCGATTTGAAAATCCTAATTTGTCACATTGACCGCTTCTCGTGCACTTAATTTAATGAATTAATTTTAAAATTGTATTTTTTTTTTTTTCATTTTTAATTTTTAAATCAATTTTTTTTTTTTTGCCATCTTTTATTTAATTTTTTTTTTTATTTATTTATTTATTTTTTTAACTAACAATTAAAAATTTCCTATAACTTATCATTCATGTATTTTAATTTTATTTTTTTTTATTTATTTTTTTCTTGTTTTAGAGTCAATTCACATTATTTATTATAGAATAATTAATTAATTATAGTGTCATTATAATTCGTAGTAATATACAACATTTCTTTTTTTTTTTTTTTTTTAATAAATCATTTATTCTAAACCTCACCACACTTGTAATTATAATTCATTCAATTTTCTTCGCATCTCTTTCATCATTTAATTATAATTAAATCAATTATTCAATTAAATTTATAATTTTTATATTTAATTTTTTCTTCATTTTTTATTTTTCAATTGCTCATTTACACTGGGGGCAATATCTGGCGTCACAGGGTGTCATTATTCAACTAATTGTTTATACAAAATGATGTGTTTTTTTTATATAATTAATTTTTTATCTTTTCGGTTTATGCGTTTTTTTTTTTTTTGACGACAAATTGTCAGTTGATTTTTTTGCTCGTTGTTATTCATCGAGTCGCGATTTTGTGTTTAAAAAAAGAAAAAAAAAAAAAGAAACAGTAGGATTATCGTCTCCTTTATTTTCTTTTTCTTTTTTTTTTTTTTTTTATACAATTTTTTTATACAACTAATTTGCTTTTTATGCAATTTATATATTTGTTGTTGGTTTTATTTATTTTTCTAAAATTTAAAATTTACCGTGAGTGTGTTTTTACAAAACAACAAAATAGTGATGTACAATTTTTAATGTTTTAAAATGTTTAAAATAAAATTAAAAAAAAACTTTGTATAAGTAAAAAAAATTAACTAGATTCGTGATGATTTTGTACCTATAAATTTACAATTATTATCCTTCATATTGAAGGCGAAAAAAAATTATAATTTTATTTTTTCTATGAAAAAATAAATGTCGAAATTAATTGATTTTAAATTTTGCAGCTTTATTAAAATCATGTGCGTTGATAATTAAATTATAAATTTTTTATTTAAATAATTTACGACAATGATTATTGAAAAAGTTGTAAAAAAAATATTAAGTCTTTCAATAATCATTGTAATTTGACATGAAAAATAATAAACTTTACTTTCATTTGTCAAATAAATAAATAAAAAAAAATTTATTCATGATTGATGATATATAAAAAATAAAAATATATTATTTTCAAATTGGTCAATTTATTAAAGAAACAAATATCTTTGTTAAAATGTTTAAAAAAAAAAATAGTAAAATTGATTTATTTGTAAAAAAAAAAAATTAAAATTATGCCATTGGTTAAAAAAATAAAATAAAATTGTATAATGAATTTGATTCATTTTTTATCTAGTAATTTTTATCACATCAATGTGATGATCGTTATTTTTATCTCATGATTAGGAGGTTTTTTTTTAATTTAAAATTAAATGATGTAAAAAATTACTTGCACTTTGTGTCCTCCATTATTTTCGATATTCATAATTTCAAATTTAAATATAAATAGCAATTTAAATAATAATAAAAAAAAAAAAAAAAAAAAGGAGGATGATAAAATCTGTGCGCGTTTGTGTATTTTTTTTTCGTTTTTTTTCTGTTTTTTTTTTTACAAATTTCGGTCAAATTAATTAAAAATTCCGTACAATTTGTTTTTAAAAATTCATTTTTTTTTTCTACTTGCATTCATTCACATACTTATGAGAATATTCAATTTATCATTCGTCCTTGTAATCGTTTTTTTTTTTTTTTTTTTTCATTTTGCACAAATACGTAACTTATTACCTACAAAACCTCTTATGGTATTATATTTATTTACTCTATAATTATATCAATACTGATGACGGATAGAGATTCATTCACAGCGCGCGCACTACAGAGCAATTTATTTATTTATTTATTATTTATCAATTTGTTTTTATATTTTTATTACTTTTTTTTTTCTTCTTGTGTTATTTTATTTTTCATTTTTCACATTATATCGTCCCATTTTGTGCACGTTGTGTTGAGTGTTATCTTCCAATTTATTATTTATTTTTTAAAATCTTATTTTTTATATTTCATTCACATTATTTTTTGCAACTATTATTTTTTTTTTATTTTTCTCATTTTCATTTTTCTTTTTTTTTTTTTTTTCATTTTTTTTTACTTTTTTCAAATTCAAACTCTCTTTACTTTTTTCCCATTCAGGTGACTTTTTTTACCGATCAATTCACCAGTTTCACAATTTATTTATTTAAAAAAATTATTATTTAATTAATTCACCTTGCTTTTTGTGCATTAATTTCTTTTTTTTTTTTTTTATCACTTGTGTTTGGACAACCTAGTGGTTGCCATTTTAAAAAATAAAATAAAATTGACAAAAACAAAAATATAAAATTAAGCCAGTCCCTGATGAAACAAATATTTGTTTCGTAATGTATTAAAAAAAAAAAAAACAACTTCATTGTTTATATATTTTTTTTTCAATTGGGAAACCACACTTTAGTAAAACCCTGAGTTGAAATTTGCACCTTGTTGTAATACTTTGAAGTTCATGCTTCAAAAAGTATTACAAATTTCAAATTTGAAAGAAAAAGCAACAACAGCAACAACAACAACAACAACCATGTGCCCAAAATTGTTGATCATTATCAACAGATAAATAAAACTTGTTTATTTAAAATAATGAGGGTTTTAGCTTTTCGTTAAATGTTTAAATGATAAAAATAAATAAACGATGAGAAAAAAAAATAAAATAAAAATAAAGGATTATTACGAGTGGTTACGTTGTGAAAGAAGATACTCGAATTGATGTAAATACAGCAATTGTTGTACGATACTTTGAAGTGGATCGGCCGTTTGTCCCTGATGAGATTGTCTGACTGGTGTAACTGTATCATCACCAGTTTGCTGATTATTAATAAATCCATTTGTAATGTAATTTTGTTTATATTTATCTGGAATTATTTGTAAATCAGATATTGGTGTATCAGTTTCAACAGAATAACGACTTGAGGCCGTTAATGGTGAGGTCAGATTGGAGGTCATTGAGATATTTGTATTCTCGCCCCGCTAGGGAGTTACATTTTTGGGCCTGCGCCCCCGTCGCCCCCTGGTTGGGGGGCGCGGGGACTCCTGGCCTCACTGGCTCACTGCGGGGCTTTTTTTGTCTTGTGATTGATTTGAATCTTGGGAACCTTGTACACCTCCACCACTTCCACCTTGTGATCCTTGTACACCCTGTTAATTATTAATTTATTTATTATTTAATAAAACAACAAAAACAACAACAAAAATATTATTAAAATGTAAAGATTATTGTTATTATTTTACCTGATTTCCTGGTCCACCTTGTGGTGGTCCTGGTCCACGATCAGGTGGCCAAGAATTACCTGGCGTTGGTTCTGAATGAAATTGATGCGGATGTGGTGGTGGTCCACCGGACGTATCATGACTGTGTGGGTCCAGACTATTTGTCGCATCATATTGGGCGTTTTCAAGCCTTGTTATTAGCCGTTCATCTTCATCTCCAAATTCACCTCCCATTAGTGATGGTTCACCCACTACCATCACGTCCTTTTTTTTTTGAAGAAAAAAATAAATATTTATTCATTAATTAATAAAGCCAACACAATCATTTTATATATAATTTAATTTAAATAGCAATTTACCTGGGATGCTAGGGAAAAATTTGGACCCGGTGATCTTTTTTTACTTGGTGCAGGTGGTGCATTACTTCCTGGTCCTGATGTACTACCCTTTCTCTTTCTTCTTTTACTTGCCGGCCTTTGTGATTCTGTTGATAAACAAAAACAAAATTAATTAGTATATTTTATTTTTAAATAAATTATGGTGTAAAAAACAAACGAAAAAAAAGCATTGAATAAAATTCAATCCAGCTGTGGACCTTTATGTGTCATCAAAGGTCTCTTATTTTTTAAAATTTATCACGCAGTCATGCATGCCACACTACATACAATTAGACAGATACTTTACTTTATTTTTTCATAATAAATTTTATTGATAAATAATTTTTTAAAATAAACAACAAAAATATATATTCAGATTATTCCATGATTCTATTGAAGGATTTACGCTTGTTGACTTGAATGTGCAAAAAAAAAAACCAAATAAAAATACAAAACATAAATAGAAATATAAATATTTTTTAAAATCATTTTGTTTTTTTCATTTTGTTATTTATATATATTATATTCTTTTTATTTCAATTTTATATTTTTATTGTTTCTTAAGAAACGGAAGTTGGTTGCGATAAGCTCGTCTGCACAAACAGGCCACAAAGTGAGTGCAGTGCAAAGGCCCCTTGATTCACTCATGCGAATATTAAAACAACTTACATTTTGTAAAAAAAAAAAAATATACAAATATACTTTTTAAAAAAACAAGCAATAGAATCATGGAAATAATTATATTTTGATTAAAAAAAGACTCGAAAATATTAGATAAATTATCTTTGATGAAATCATGATGATAGTCCACTTGCTGGTGGATTTATCATGTAAAGCAACTGTCTTTCTACGTACGCTTACCCGGCGGGGCAACCATCCTCTGCCACTTCTGGAATAATGTTGTTTTTAAACAATCACGTGGTGACAATGCATACGCTTTATGCCGTGACATTAATTCTTGCATTGGTTCTAATATTACGCATAACTAGAAGAAAACAAAAACAACAATTAATAATTTATAAATTTAGTTAAAAAAAAAATTGTAAAAATAATAATTACCCTAAGATAATTGAGAGTTGAATTTGTAATGCCTTGTCTAGTTATATTTTTACTCAATTGTTCAAGCATTGTTGGATCCTGTTGTGCAGTATGCATACCAACAACTGATCTTGGTACAAGTTCACGATGTGTTCTCACTGATAGATGCCAAGATTTTATTCTCATTAAATCGTCAAATGTAAATTCTAATATTAATCTACCCTCCGTACACACCTGAAACCAAAAATTTTCCTAATATTTATTATTTTATGTAATTATCTATTTATATTTATTAATTATTATGATTAATTTAATTACCTTCATAAATGGAGGTTTCCCATGATGCGTAACCATTACACAATTGTCACAGTCTAGAGTTATTGTTGTATTGTGAAATGATTCTTTTGGATGTTTTATGTGATAATAAAGCTCCGTAACACCACCCTCAAATATTGAACGAAAATACCGGGGTATTAATGTTCTTCCTATTGCTGTTTTTTAACAAAAATAAAACAACATTTTATTAGTTATATTTAAATTTAAAAATTAAAGTTATAAAATTAAATAAATAATTGTTTTTTTTTTAAAAGTGCAGTGTTAATTGTTGGATAATTGTTAGCAGTGTTTATTTTAGATAATTTTATATTTTTTATCTTACAAGTGATAATGAATTATTGTTTACAGTTTAATTAGGATTAATTGAATGTAAAATTAATTTTTTTAAATCACAGTGGATCTATCAGGTGTGTGAATTAATTGTTGATTATTTTAAAAATTTTTAATCGAAATTTTGATGATTGTTTTGGTGGAAATTATATGTGATTAATTGACTTGTAGATTTTTTTTTTTCGATAATGAAATTTAAGAAAATCTTACTGTATCTTTTGGGTCCATCTTCAAGAAGAAATGCCAATGTCAACGTTGCATCGTCTTCGAAAAATTCCGTTGCAAATGAGTCCCACCACAGATTATCACTCTCCTGTTGACATAATGAAAAAATAAATATAATTAACATTTTGGAAAATTAGAAATGAGAGAGAAGGAAAATAATAATTTTCTTATTTTTTTTTTTCATAAAGAAGAAGATATATATTATGAGAAGAAGAGTCATCTGAATAACGCATGACTGTCTGGTCTGAAATTATCGCTGCATCGCCAACCAACCCCTTTTTTTATATCCAAGGGAAAAACCGAGGGAAAAACGACGACTGATGGGAGTGCCTCAGAAAAAAACAAAAAAAACAAAAACCAGGATCTCTTTTCTATTTCCATCGCGCGTTTTTCATTCAATTATGTATTTAAAAAAAAAAAAAGAAAATTAATCAAAATATATATCAAAGTGTGTAACGATGATTACATCTTTTTTTTGATATAAAGTTTTAGCCATTTGAATATTTTCATACATTGAAAAGTTTTAGAGAGTTAGCCATCATCAAAGAAATGAAAATAAGACTTTTGGCATCAAGACTGTGTTACTGTATTCTAAAGACTCCAAAAACTTAATTCACAAAACTTTAAAAGAAAAAAAAAAAAAGCTTAAAAATAATAAAAAAAAAACTTGTAAATGTTTGTTGAAAAATATAAAAGTTTTTACTAATAATTTTATTTTCAATTTGCAAAATAAAAAACTCCAAATTTTCTTTACAATAATTTTATTGAATTTTGTTTTTTTTTTTCAAATATTAGCTGTATTTTATTTTTAACCAAGAATAGAAACAAGTAAAAGAAATTATTAAAATCATAAATCGATGTATGTCTTTGCTAAAAAAAATATTCCAAATCAATATACCTATACATGTATTAAATATTAAAGATACTATTATTTTTGTTGAAAATAAAAATTCAATAATATTTTATATCAATAGTAAGATATTAAATACAAGATGATAAATGATATGGACATGATCCAAATCAAACTGTTGCAACCAATATATTTCAAATAAAAAAAAAATTCATCTCTCTCTCCCTCTCTCTCTCTCTCTTGTATATATTTAAACCCTTAGCCACATCAAACGTGTGCAAATCAACGATCCAAAGTGCTACCAATTTAAAATTTCTAACCGACACAATAAAATAATTTAAAATTAACAATAATTAAAAAAACCCCAAATATCAAAAATTAATTTTCCAATAACAAAAGAAAAAAAAAAATATATATATTAAAACATTTTCAATTAAAAAAATTTAGCATAATTACAAAAAAAATAAATAATTGCAAAAAAAAAAACCCTTCAATATAATATAAATTAATTAAAAATAAAAATAAAATAAAAAAATATATAAATTTTGTATTTGATTGTACGAGTAAGAGAATTTTGTCATTGACTGTACCACCCCAATGTTGTTGAGGTGGTGGGGTGGTTGGGTGGTACATAGTGAGTGAGTAGGAGGTTGAGAAGAGTAAATGGAAAAAGGGAGATATAGGGGTGGTATATAAACGTACATATATACGACAACAGTACAAGTATTGTCCTTGCATTTTATCTCTTGAATTAACAATAAAAATTCTATAATTAATAATATTATTATTAAAAAATTATATAAAAAATATGATAATATTTAAAAAAATGTTCTTAATAAACCCATCAATTTTCATAAATTAATTCAACTTATTTATGATAAAAAAATGATTATGTTTAGTTGTCTCTGGTGTATGTTAACATGGACAAAACTCATCCAGTTGGTACATTCAACTGTATACATATATACATATATACTGCATATAGTAATATATATATAGTAAAACGAAGCAATGGTGGTAGAAAAGTAGTATGGTAGTGGCGGCAGTTGAGACGTGAAGAGAAAGGTTTTATACAAGAGAGATGAAGAAGGGTAAAGGGAAATACAATATGGGTTATTCGAGGGACGATGAGAGGAGTAAAGAGAGGAAAAATAAAAAAGAGAGAAGAAAATTACGATGGGATTCACAAGAGATGAAAGTGTAAGAGAGATGAACAAAAAAATATATATATATATTATATAGTTACGTGAAATAAAATAAAAAAAAATAATAAAAGAAAAAAAAAAAGTACGAGAAGAGTACAGAGTGGAGTGAGAGGGATGAGAATGTATATATATAAAGAAAAAAAGATAAAAAAAAAAAAAGGAGTAGAGGGATGAGATGTATACGAAGAGAGGTAAAAAATAAATAGTAGAATGAGGAGAACGTGAATAAAGAGAGGATGAGGAGGAAAAAAATATCAAGAGAATGAGGAGGCCTACTCACCCTCTTCTCTTATATTTCCCCTTACCCTTTTTTTTTTCTATTTTTTCTATTTTTTAGGGAGGTTACAGGGGCCCTCATTTTATTACCCAGTCTATTTCCCCCCTCGTCCCTTGACATTGTTGGCTGGTTCTCAACTTTGACCAAGTACTTTTCATCATGAAATTATATGTCGTGTAAACAAGACATTTTACTTGTCTTTTGTATTATATACTTGATGCATTTTAAGATGACAATATATTGTATTGGCTATTTAATAAACTACCCTATAATTTTTGGTTTTTTTTTTCTAAGGAAAAATTATAAATTTAGTTTATTAAATTTAGATTTGTAAATTGGGTATTTTTTATTTAATTAAATTAGATGTTTTATAATATTTATATATTTTTTAATAACAATTGTCATTTTATATTTTTGATATTTATTTTTTTTATTTGACTACTTGATGACAATGTGTATACATATTTTTTATTGTTGATTCTAAGGGATGAAGGTATGGAATACGTACTCGACGTTTGAAGAAACTTTTTCAACATTTCTTTTTTTTTTTTACTTTTTTTACTGCTACTCATCTTTATCCTTTTGAATTGAACAATGAGAAAAAAGTATTTAGATAAAATATGACGAGTTAGTCTTGTGGGAATACAGTATTTCACAAAAAAAATAACAACTAACGTTTAAAAAAAAATACTAAAAAATGTATAATACTATTTTGAATTGCAAAAAAAATTATTTCATTAATAATATATAAAAAAAATAGTGATATGATAAAATCCAATTGTCCAAGGATCATGTGAATATAATTTTAAAATATAATTTCTATTCAGAATACCCAATTCAGTAATAATAAAATGATTAAATTTTAATTACAAAAAAAAAAAGAGAAATAATAGTAGTTAAAAAAAAAGATAAAAAAATTACAGAAAAAGATAATAATAAACTACAATTAAAATTAACAATTACCATCAAAATTCAAGATGAGAAATATTAAAAATTTGATTTTCCAGTGAATAGCTTAAACACTGTTTTACTATTAATAAAAATTAGTAAAAAAATTGAATACAAGTGTTTAAATAAATACAAAAAAAAGAAATAGTAATTGAAAAATAAATGACCAATTATTAATTGCATTTGACCTTGACTTGATAATAAAATCATGATAAAAAAATAAAAGAAAACCAGTATTGCGTTAATAACAGCAAGTGAAAATTTGTTTATTATTTTTAGTATTAAAAATATAAATAAAAGTCAATAAATAAAAAAAAGAAAGGGTGAATGTCAGGGTAATACAGTGGTCATCGAAAGGGGCCATTGGTCAGGGACAACCAGTCGTCGTAAAATACATAGGGAGACATGGGAAAAACGAGGTCAACATTTGACAAGGGTGAGAAGAAAAAAAAAGGCAAAGAAAATTGTTAATTTTATTGATAAAAAAAAATTAAAAAAAAATATTTATTTATTTATTTATTTAATATTAAAACCAAAAAGAAATTTTAAATTAAAAATTAAAATGATAATAATAATGATAAAAAGTACAGTGATAAAGTTGAAAGAAAGAAAGTTGGTTGGTTGGTTGAAAGGTAAAATGAAGGGATGATTTTATAGTGAAAAAAAGATAAATGAAAAATAGAAGTAGATGAGGAATGAGGTAAAGGGGTAAAGACTGGCTAGACCGAGGGTGAACCACGGAAGAAACCGCTCACGGACCAGAGATCTCGCCACCGACCCAAGAAAAGATCCAATGATAGAGAGAAATGAGAATAGAAAATATGATTTATTACTAAATGACACGCGACAGTTTTTTATTATATAATTTTTTTTTTCTTTTTTCTATTAATAAACATAAACTTATATAATTTTTAATAATAATAATTAAATATTATAAAATAACCCCTTTTTTTTCTTTTAATTTTTTTCTAGCAATTAAAGTGAGTGAAAATTTTAGTAGTAATTAAAATTTAAATTTAACATAATTTTATAATTTAAATGTAATTTTTGTTATTAAAATTGATATTATTATTCATGTAGCTTTAATTTTTATTATAAAAAAATTTTTAAAAGTTTTTTTTGGATTTTTTAATCAACTTACCTCTGTACGTTGTTGCAGCCTTTTATTTAATTCGTATAACCGAATATCTGGTTGTCCAAAATACGGAGTAGGTCTTCTGGGTACTGGTAATGATCTAAAAATAAACAAAAAAAAAATTCAATAAATTAAAAAACAAATCTTGCATAACTCAATTATAGTTTACAAAAAAATAAAAAAAATTTCCATATTAAATTTTAATCTAAACAAAAAAAAAACACCATAATAACGACATGATAAGATCATCAAGTATCAACACACATATGACTGTCTGACACGCAAGGCGAAATTATTCATAATAAAAAAATTATCATTTATTTAAAATGTAGCCAAGTAAAAGAAAAAAATTAAAAAAAGAAAAAAAACTAATCAAGTACCAAACAAATATTCTAATTAATTTGAAATAAAATAAAAATTGAAAAAAAAAAATAAAAACTTGTATATATTACACAATTAAAATAAATAAAATAATTTTAATAGATTGATAGATCAAGTATAACTAATATAAAACAAGGTTAAACGTCGCTTAACCCATCGTCAATTAGTGTCAGATTTGTATGACTCGTTGCTTAGATAAATAATATTAATATCAAGTAATGTATCCTGGGCACGAGCCACAAGCGACAACATAATTATTAAACAAAAAACTTGATTATGATATTAAAATATTGCACAAATATTATCATTAATAATTTGTATATAATATTGATATCAATTAACAAGTACATGATAAAAAAAATTAAAATAAAAAACAGGTGATGTAAATATAAATTAGATATTTATTTTTTTTATTTCAAATCAGCAAATCAACTGTTGACCAGCTGATAACAATTGTATTTATCAATAAACAACATGATTTTTATGATAAAAAAAATTAGAGTTATGAGAACCACTGAAATATATATATGTGTAAGGATCCTCAGATTGGTTTTAACCAAAAGGCGCAGCAGTTTCATGAATATACATACAGATATATATGTATTTTGGGTGAGAGACAGAAGCCAAGTGGGGAAATATACATAGAGGTGAATGTTTAAGGGGGGTAGAGTATATTAGGGGTTGGTTTTGCTCATGGGGTGATGTGCTTGCTACGATCAATGCCACAGAGTCATGCTAGTCACCCACTTCCCCCCCATTATATATGTATTTCGCAGTCTATATATAAACACCCACGTGGATATACACCATGACAATACATTTTTTTTTTTTATTTTGTAGATTGATAATTTTTAGATTTTTAATATATTTATTTAGATGATGATGGAAATATTTATGAATTTACTACTGTCTTATAAACTAGACAATTTAAATTCTTTGCTAAAATGGGATATGCTTTGAAGCTGTTTGATTTATTGAAAAGAAAAAAAAAAGTTTTAAGCTTTTTTTTTAATTGTTTTTTAATAGTTAAATTGTTGTTGTTGTTGTTGTTGTTTTTTAAATATTCAGGTGGTTGATATTTTATTTTAAATTAATACTCATATTGTCTGGATGAATTTGTTCATGGGACGACATAAGGTCAGTGATTCATCAAACTATATGTAGTTTTATTTGTAAGTAAGTTTCATTGCCCCCTTTTTTTTCGAGAGAGAGAATAATAATAAAAAGAACCCCCCTTTTAACATCTATTTTTCTTTTTTTTTATTTCTCTTAAAATCACCCTTCTTTGTAGCCCTTATTTTTATTCAGTGAATATATGCGTTCAAACTGGACTGGGTGATTTACAGGATTGCAATCTAGACACGATTGATTTTTCAACAATCCCACATGCTACTTTGGATAATCCAACTTGAAAAAAATAAAATAACAATAATAATATGATAACCTGTCATGACATCTTAATTTTAAAGTTCATTTTTTACTATTTTTTATTGTGTTATTTATATGATGATGACAGTTGATGATTAGTTCTGATGTAGTTATAAAATAGTAGCAAAAGAGAAAAAAATAATAAATAATAATATTATTAAGAAAATGATTGGCTGTGTGTATGATGAAGGGAAAAATAATGTTTGCTGCGCGTAGGTGGATATTAATTTATTGCACATTAACGTCACTTGTCTTTTCTGGTCATACGAATAATAATAATCCATATGTATATTGTATAGTTTAAGTCTATATACAAAACTATACATATATTAATATATAGAAATATTTCATAGCCACTGAATGAGCTACAGACACACAATTATCGTGGGTCGTTTTTGCAATATTACATCAAGACATTAACAGTGCATTGACACAAGAAAATATTTTAAATACTTTTAAAAATTAAAATTTAAAAAACATAAATTATTCAATTAAATTACACTTGTCTAGGAGTGTAATTTAAAAATTTTAAAAATTCAAAATCAAGTCTTAGCCTAGAAAAATAAAATAGATTCTAAATATTTTGATGAATTTTTAATTAATTAATTTATAATAAAGATAGTAAATTAATTTAATTGTTTTTGTTATTAATGATGAATAATTGATTCAATGTTTTGTGTCAAAGACAAAGTAATAAAGTGTTTGGTGTTGATGAACAAGTACAGGTGGATTTCTGAGTAATACACGCATTGCTGAGTCCAGCCACGCGTTTACCAGCCCTTATAAAGACTCAATCAAACATGATTCTGATTGAGACATTAATTGAGTCAAACAAGGCCTCAACATGTACCCACCAATCTAACCAACTATATAAATGTGTTGATTTTAATTATTACTAAAATTAATATGATAAATAATTGAACAATTAAAAAAAAAACAATCAAATTTATCATTTTCATTTACAAAAAATGGCTTTTTTTAATTATTTAAAAATTGAATAATAATTATTATTTAACTAAAAAATAATAAATCAATTTTTTCGATTTAGTAATTGAAGAAAAAAACCTTGAAAAATATTTTTTATTGGTAATTTGTTTGGCTAGGTATATTGAATAAAAATTATATTTATTTTTTGTGTGTTGCATAATCATTTGTGAAAATAGCTAGCTGCCAAAATTAATAATACAAATTTAAAAAAGAATTAAATTTTAAAAATTAATATTCATTTAAAAATACATTTGTTTGTTTCATCTTTGTTGAAGAAAAATTATGATATATTAATTGTTGTTTTTTTGTTAATTTTTGGAGAGTTTAAATGTGTGTTTTTTTTTGAAAATGTTTATAGATAGATATCGAGGCAGTGATGCACATGTACATATGTACATGCGACACGCGTTAAATATCTCAAAATAAGTCTGTACGAGAATAGATTTTGACGGCTAATCGGAACTGCCTAACCCTCGTTTCGGGGAACCAGGACGCGTATAGAAATCTTGAAATATTCAGCACAACTTAATACAACATGCGTATATATTTTATCTTAAATTTAATTTCAAAATAATATATATCAAAAAATTTATACATCATTTAAAATGATATATCATTTTTAAACTAAATTAAATAATAATATTGTCTCTTGAGTATAAATTAATTTCCAATAATAAATGCTGACGTATAAATACAAAAATACAACCAACAATTATTTTTTTTTTGCTGATTTGCAGAAAATAAAAAAAATAATAAAAATTACAATATAAAACACGTGTTTTTAATTATCATTCACGCGTGAACAGGTGTGTCACATTGTCATCACACAAAATAATATCATATCATTGCAAAATTTCAATAAAAATATATTGCTTACTTTAGCAAAAAGAAAAAAAATAATAAAAAAAAAATCAAAGTCTTCTTCTTCTTTGTAATAATAAAAATATCCACGTCCTTGCATAAACATATATATATTTTTTTAAAACGATTATATAATGAATCTACTTGTCACCAAGACTGGAAAAAATAAAAAAAAACATTATTCCTTGTTATGGAAAAAAATAATAATATAAATTATTTTAAAAAAAAATATTAAACATGTCAAGGAATTTTTTTAAAAAGACAAAAAAAAAATATATTTATTATCAGTATATAAAAAATATAAATTAATAGTAAAAAATATTTGTGTTAATGTCAGTTGTTGTCACGTTGGTGTTATTTTGACAGTATGTATATGTGCATCGTTATCATTATGCAATGAGGCAATGCAGTCGTGCACGCGAATCGTGACGAGAGTCATGCATGATACACAGATATACACAAGCTCTTTAAACGAAAAAAAATAAATAAATAAATAAATAAAAAAATAATAAATAAATAAATAATGTTAATGTCAAGATATATAAAAAAAAAATCATCTAACATGTCATTCAGGGACATTTATATCCGGAAGTGAAGAAAAAAAAAAATCTATTTACTTGGATAATTAATTGAAAATCGAAATAATAAATTTTATTAGTTAATAAATTGTTAGAGTTAATGTTGAGGTATTAATTAAGGATTTTATTGGGTTAAATTAATATTTTTGACGATTTATAATACGATGATTTTCGTGGAGTGTTAATAGTGTATGTTAAATCGGGAATGACGAACTGGGAGGGCATCATGCGGGAGGTATGATGGTATATTTTTATCGCTCTAAATATATACACTAAGTGTATTGAATTTTAGTGTATATGTGAATAAATAAAACGCCATGCTTGAAGCATATATAAACGAAATATATATCTCAAATTTAATAAGAGATAATATTTTTAATTTGAAAAAATATTCTTTAAATTATGTAGATAATTGTTGATTAATAAAAAGTAAAAAGAGGTATTTATTTTTTATTAGAAATATATGCAATTTTTGTATCTGGAATTTTTATACTTTAATTTGTATATGAAATTGGAATTTTTAATTTTTTTTAATTTCTTTATTATTTAATTTGCAGGGAGCCAGAAAGACCGGACTTGCCCGAAGTCAGGCCAAATACGGAACTGGGTTAGGTGTGTCTGTCACTGATGGATATATAAAAAATAAAAAAAATTATATATACTTATATTTATATCAAAGAATGATGAAAGAATTAAAAAAAATTTTTTTAAAATTTTTTTAAATAGAAAAATGTAGAGGCAGAGATTTTTTTTTTTTGATTTTTTTTGTTGTTGAAAGTATAGAGTTGTTTAAGATGGGAATAATAAAAATGTGGAATTGATGAATGTATGTAAAATTTATTTAAAAATATATTTTTTTATAATGATAATAGTTTGCACATTGCCGAGGGCAATATTGGAAGTTGAGATGCTATTGAGTGAGGAGGCACGCGCGCACATGCATTCATGAGAAAGCCACAATAAATCATTTGTAAGATGAGGTCGAGAGGGAGTCGCGATTCCAATGTGTCTGACATACAAACCATCAAATTTTCAATTGAGATTTTTATTATTTTTTTATAATAAATATTAAATTAAAAATAATTTTATTAAATAAATAATCTCTTAAAATTTCGATTTTCGATCGAAATTTCGCATTCGAATTTCTATTACAAAAATTACTAAGCTATACCAAAAATTAAAATAAAATAAATTATAAATTAATTAAACAGCTAATCAAATTATTATCTTGTCAATTTAAATTCTAATAAGAATTAATTTAAATTTCTTTAAAAAAGAAAAACAAAATTAACCAAAAAAAAAAATGCTCCAAAATAACGAAAAATAATTTTCAAAATTGCTTAATAATTAATCCGTCAAATTCATTTTGGTATATAAAATTAATAATTAAAAAAAATGTATTAAAAACCATTGAGGTAAACATATAAAAAGAAAAATTTCTCTTTGAATATGCGAGTAATATAAAATAGAAAATTAAAAGAAAAAAAGATGAAAATAATAAAAAATAAAAATTTGTGAGGAAAATAAATGACTTGCCTACCACGACTAATATAAAATAAAAAATATATATACATATTATATTCATCTTCTATTTTCGTTTTCCAACATTGTATATAAAAACGTAAAAATATATATATATATAGTTGTCGTCGAGACGCGACGGATTTCCGGGCGTCTGTTGAATTTATTTTTTATTTTTTTCAATTTTTTCATTCCCAGATGAATTTATGGGAAAAGTCCTGCTGGATGAATAACCACAAGACTAATATCAATTTGAAAAATAAAAAACGTCAAATATTTATAATTAAATAAATAAAAAAAACATGAATATTTAAATGATAATTGTTACAATGTCAGATATAATATTGTTGATCACATCAAGGTCTCACAATTAAATATATAATGTATAAAAATATATTTTTAAAATATGTTTATTTCATATGTGTTTCTTTCTTCACATCATGTAAATAACAGTCAAAGTCCTCCTACGTTTATTAAATAAATATATATATATATTGTTAATACAAAGTCATATTAAACATATAGTCGGTGCGCAAACGATACTTCTTTTCTCTTTTCCCTCCTCTGGGCTATTCACCACTTTTCACGGTCACGAATTGCAGACCAGATTTCAAGACGAGGATAACGACCGAGTTAAAAACAAGTTAAAATATTGAGACAATATTCAAATGACAAATTTACAGTATTCAAATAAAATTTATGGCTCTTTTTTTTTTTTTTTTTTCAAATAGTATATAAATTTTTACAATAAATAAATAAATAAATAAACGCTGCAGAATTTAAAATATATATGAATGAATTAATTGATAGATATATATTATTTTTCTTCAAATCAAGATGATGTAGTATCAAGTACATAAATGTGAATGAGGATATAGTCACATCTTGAGAATGAGGTCTGAGACTTTTGTTGAAATCGTGACTTGACCATCCAGCCAATGAAGTATGTGACCACCACCACAATATACTCCCATAGGTACATCGAGTATAATAAACATTAAATATATTTTATATATTTATTCAAAACATTTTTTTTTTTATAATTTAAAATGTTCAATTGCAAGTGAGATATTCAAAGTAAAAATGAGAAAAGAATTAACATCGGTTTTAAAAATATTTACCTTGGGCAGCACAAGGTGATATTTTTACCTGATGTATTTTTATAAATAAAAGAAATATATTAATCAGATGTTTGTTGAAGTTTTTTATTTATGAAATAGTGGTATTTGCTTCTATGCTGTATAACGCGAACTTGAATTTAACCGTTCACTCTCTCGTGATTTTCATACTCAACATACACACAAACTATCCTAGTTCGCGGTTGTTTAAACTTTACGATACTTTACGATAGCCAACTATATATTTGCAAACACAAAAACCACCACCCAAAGGCAAATACATACAACAACTGTCAAAGAAAATAAATAAAACAGCAGCTTTTTTTTAAAAAAAATTTTCTGTTTTGAATAAATGCATTTATTTTTTAACTCAGCCTATAAAAATTTAGTAAAAAAAAATTAATTTCACATGTGTCTAATAAATATGACGTTCTATTTTTATACTTTAATATTTAACTAAACTTTGTACTTGATTTAGATTAAAAAAAAAAAATTTCTAAACATTTTTTGTTTATTTAAAGAAAAAGATTAGGAAAAAAAAAAAAAAAAATTGATAAAATATAATTTCTAGCATGAGAAATTGTTGGTAAGTCATATCAAGAATTGAGGTGAGCTGAAGGTGGCAGAGAAGGTGATGTTGTCGAGGAGGGTGGTAGGGAGGTAAGAGAGGTATAAAGAATAAAAATAAATAAAAAAAAGGACAAGAAGCTATGGCGCGACGGGACAGGCAGGAAGGGGACACATTTAGGGAGAGGATAAAAGAGTAAAAAAATAATAAAATAAAGAAGGGAGTAAGGGAGATAAAAAAAGAGGATTCGAGGAGGCGGCCTTGAGAACACGGACCACAGAGAGGCCCCAACGAATGTGTACACCAAGCAAGAAACAACTCCAATGCGAACCAACTGCTGGCTTCACTGGCAAATCACTTGTGGTTCTCAATTTAACAATAAAAAAAAATAAAAATAATTAATTAATTAAAGAAAAAAAAAAAATAAAAAAACAAATCTCTTAATTTAATTAATTTATCCTAATCTATTAAATAAATAAATATAAATTTTAAAAAAAATTAAAATTTATAAAATTATTTCTTCAAAATAAAATTTCAATTATTTATTTATATTGTTTATTTATTATATGATGTTAAATAATTTAAATATTTTTTTTTTTTTGATATTTTTATTTTGTTATATAAATTGTTTAAATATTATTAATAATTTTTTGATTGAGTTGGGAACCTCTGGACCCTCGCAGAGTATACGCGTCGCAGGTAGATCGAATGAATCCCGCGTGTTTTTTTTTATACTGTAAAATATTGTTGTTGTATTGTATATATGAGAGAACACACTTGGTTCTTGGACGAGGTCTGCGAGGTCACGTGCTTCTGCATTCATATACGTGCGTTTCTAATATTATTTTTTGTCGAGAAGAATATTTTTTAAATATGAAAAAAATCAACAGCCAAAATAGACAAAAATATTTCTACTCTGATTGATCAACTAAATCAAAAATATGAAGCTGTTTATTTGGCTTCTTTTTTGGCAATAATATAAAAAATTAATAACCGATATATAAATTAATAATTGATTTATTAAAGCAATGAATACCGAGTAAAATTGTATCATAAATTTGAGTTAATATTGTCGGTGGTTATATGTGGTACTTGATATCTCGGTATATCATCAAAATGACGATAACCCTAACGCGGTTATCGTTAAATTTGTGATAAGAAAAGTATTATGTTGATCCTTGCTAAACTCAACGAAAATTAAAAATATCAATATATATTATTATCAATAAAGTCAACTGTTCAAGTGTCCTTGTTGATCAAATATAAATATTATTTATTTATTATTTATATTCAATGACATATGTTAAATATTAACGAGCTTTTATTTATCATTTAATGACAACCGACAATAACATCAACGACATCAACAACATCAACCATGCGTATGCGTATTATTCGTGGGAATGCACTTCTTCGATGGCCACGAGCCATTGCAAAGCCAAAGCAACGATCTTTCGTTTGGTTGCTTTTATATGTGTTACACACAGGAGAACCCAGACGAACGTGGGAAAAACCAACGAGTCTTATTATTAACGTATTTTTTTTTTTTTATTATTTCTCTTTTGCGATCGGCCCATCAGCAAGATATTATTTTACTTAAACTAATTTTCGTTTTTGTTTCAAAAAGAAGAGGAGAAGAAGGAAACAATAAAAAAAAAACTATTGTTCAAGTTTTTAGAACTTTTTCGATATACGTGCTCAAATCGAATCGAAAAAAATTTATCGATTGAAAAATTTTTTCTTAGAAATTTTGTAACTTTTGTGTTTGGTAAATTGAAATAGTGTGTGTTAAAGTTTTGAGATATTTGGCAAATTCCACCTGTTCTTTTTGGACACCTGCATGATTATTTTTTTACTTTATAGTTTATTTTCTGACATTATGCTTAGGAAGCGTAACTGAGACGATAGTCCCAACAAAAGTTGGTCAAGTTTTTGATTATTTTACAAGTGAAGACTATCTTGGTTGACTTGGACAACAAAAAATGTCATCAATATTATAGAAATTATCATTCCAAAGCAAAAAAAATAAATAAATAAAAAATGAACAAATATATTTGAAAAATAAAAAAAAAAAAAAACATAATAGAGTTGTTGAGCAACTGTGTAAATATGAGGATTTTTAAATAATAAAAAATTTATGAAATTTGATATATATATTTCATATTGAATGAAACAACATTAGTATCACTTTTCAGGAAAAAGTTTCAAATTCCATAACGTTTGCATTAAAATAAAAAAATGAAATTATTATAATAAATTAAATGATAAATCACAAATTATTATTAAAAAAAAAAAAAAAATCACCTGCACTTTAAAATGTGTTTACTGATATATGAACATTGATGCCGGGTAAAACGATCAAGGTTCACCTTATCCAACAGCAGAGAGTGTATATATAAGAGCGATAAGATAACAACTTGCCACCAAAGAATTCAACATTTATAGAGTCTATATATATATATTTCATCGTCACAACAATTCAAAAAAAAACATTTAAATATATATTATTATAAACTCTATTTATTCAATTTAATTTTTAATAAATTTTTAAGGGTAAGTTTGTTATGCATGATCAGCAGGTGCACCTTGCAAACACCTGATGAAAATAAAGAACCACCTGACACTCTAGCATAACGAACAAGTGCGTAATTTTATAAAAAAAAAAAGTTTCTATTGAAATTCGCAAAGAATTAGAGAGAAAGTAACGGAAATAAAAAAAAGTGTGTCTTCCGTTGAAATATGATAATGTTTGTTTTTTTTTCATTTATATTTTTTTACCTGTAATAGGGTGAGCCAAATGGCGAACAGTAGAAAGGATCATTGTGCATATGTGGTTGTCCCGGTACACCAGGTCCTTGGGGATGTGGATGTTGATGTGGTCCCATTGGTGGACCACCTGGTGGACACATACCTGGTCCACCAGGTTGAGGTTGCATACCACCGCCTCCTCCACCACCACCACCACCAGGTCCCATCATACCACCAGGTACTGGTCCACCCATATGAGGACCACCATGATGAGGTGAACCAACCATATGTGGTCCTGGATGATGTGAATGAGGTGATGGACCACCACCACCACCTCCACCTCCGCCACCAGGCATCATATGACCAGGATGAGGTGAACCAACCATCATACCATGTGGTGGCATTGAATGAGGACTAGGTGATGCCCCATTTAAATGTGGGCCTTGTCCACCACCACCTCCACCAAGTGGACCATGAGGACCATGAGGTGTTGGTGGTCCACCATGTGAATGAGTTGGTGTTGTTGCTGGTTGTGGTGGTGGTGGCAAATTTGGTCCATTGGGACCACTTCCCAATGGCGGTAAAGGACCATTTGCCATATTATTTAATTGTGTAAGTGAGGCCGCCGCCGAGGCCATTGCTGCTAATGGATTTTGTACACTATTTGTTATTAATCCTTGATGTGAATTGTTATTATTATTATTATTATTATTTAAATTATGTATATTATTATTATTGCTGCCGGTAAGTTGTGATAATACCGGCGGCAGTGGTGGGGAGCCGGTAGGGCCCCCGAGGCAACGGCCCGATGTAACTTGGCCAGTTGGTCCTGTATTTGATAGTGATATTGGGCCGGAGTGGAGTAGACCACTTGGGGGGCGCTGCGCCACCCTCACCGGCATTACTCCCCCCTCCACGACGTATCCGGTCCCGTCGATATCTCGACGACGACTGGAATTTTATTATTATTATTTTTTTTTTTTCAAATAATTTCTATATGTATATTTTTTTTTTTGCTTTTTGATTTTTGAAAATCCACTTTAATTACATAGGAAAAAAAAAAAAAAAAATTCTGCACTCGATAATTAACTCTATAGCATCCAAAGTGTATTGCTGCACTCCAAGAGCCAATATTTTTTAACAACTATTATTCACTTTTAAGTTGAAAAAAAAAATAAAATAAATATAAAAAACAATCACACAATGTACACAATATTCACTTCATTCATGTATACACTAAACCACTTGTTATCCATTGATTTTGTTGTTGGTTGTTGTTGTTTTTTTTTTTTTTTTCTTTTTTTTATGCATTCGTTGGTGCTTGTTTTATTTGTTTGTCCCTCTTTTTGTATTGTATTTTTATTATTATTATTTTTTGTATTTTTTAAATCCTTTATTTATCCCTCAGTTGATAGTGCGCCAGCTAGGGCAGCACGTGGCCATCAAGTCACTGTCATCATGACGCCCTCCGTCGCGATTTTTACCCTCATCCATATCCCTTATTTTTAATTTCATCCACGACTCCAACATTTAATAATACACAATAACAATAACAGCAATAATAATATCAACAATAAATTAAACTTTTTTAAATGTACAATATTATATCAATCCAATTGTACACTAATATAAAATTAATCAGTCGTAAAGCTCAATATTATTATTGTAAATAAATTAAAAAAATCTCACTAAATTGTATATTTTTAATTTAAAAAAAAATTATATAAATATTTATATAGATATT
The DNA here is from genome assembly GCF_014905175.1 of Aphidius gifuensis. Taxonomy (NCBI): domain Eukaryota; kingdom Metazoa; phylum Arthropoda; class Insecta; order Hymenoptera; family Braconidae; genus Aphidius; species Aphidius gifuensis. The sequence continues at coordinate 19,458,719 of NC_057791.1, read as the reverse complement.
AACACATTATAAAATCTCAATCAACAATATAAAATTTAAAGTAAAAATAAAAAAAAAAACAATAAATAAATAAACAAAATTGGGAGGGAAAAAAATGATAATTTGAAAAAAAAAAAAATAATAAAAAGTTTAATTCACTTGATGATAATTAAATGCTTAATTAAAATTGATTTAAATATATATTTATAATTATTTTGACAGTAAAAATAATAATAAAGTGTTTATAAATTTTTGAATGAATCAAATATACACAGCTTTTATTAAATACAACTTGATTCCACCGAAGCGGTCGCGTTACTGCGGAATGGCTAACTTTGGCGGCGCTACGATCGAATATTTTCATCTTGCTTCTGTAATATCTTTGTCATACAAACACTGAGACAGAGAGTAAATATATAGATTCAACGATGTAGCTGCTGGTAGTGATGGTGGTGGTGGTGGTGATGGTGATGGCGGGGTGAATTGTCCACAAGGGAAGTAAGGGGGGAAAAGATCAAGGGGGAAATATATTGTCTGAAGGGTGAGCAAGCTAGTATTTTATTTTTTTTTTTCTATTTATTTATTTATATTTTTTTTGCAGTGGTGATGGTAGGGTTTGCCACGTGAGGTGGACTCTCTTCAAGAATCGAATATCTACATGAAGAAGAAGAAGAAGTCTGTAGGGTTGGTTGCGAAACAAGTTAGATTTGTTATTTAAACTTTAACAAATAAACTTTTTTTTTTGTAAAAAAAAATTTTCTTCTTTTTTTCTTCATCAGTTTTCTCAACAGCTTTTTTTTTTTTTTTTTTTGAAATAAGTTTCTCTTTTTAAATATGTTTCCAGATACAATGTCCTTAGTCTTTGGAAGATGCGAAGGTCGATTGATAATGTGACGAAAAAACCGGTTGTAGAATGGAGCAAAGTCACTTTGAATTCTTTGAGATCTCAGCTCATGTATACAAACATTTAAAAAATCTATATAAATATTTTTTTTTTTTGATTATTAAATTTATTTATACTTTGTTGTTTGGGGATGATTTTGATATGTGTACAATTGAGGGGGTTGAAATTGCAGGTTGTCGGTTTGTTCGATCGAATGATTTTCCAGGCTGATGATGATGGTGATGATGATGATGCTGCGCACGATCACAAAATGCTTGGATGGTTTTATCTCGCGAGAATTTTACTCCCGCGGTAAATATATATTCCCAACACCCCCCTACGCATTTTGTCGTTGTCAGCAAGTCTGTCACACACATCATCTACTACAACTACTTGCTCATAAATATAATTATTATATATTTTTGTACATATAACGATTATTGGGAAAAAGAAAAATAAATATTTTCCACTGCATTAATTTCATACAAATCATTTGACTGAATACGACGACGACTACTTAAAATATAAATCATCTTAGACATGTCATATTTTAACCTCAGTAAAAACTATCTATTTCGGAAAATTAATTTAATCAATAAACCAATATCTAATGGCATCGAAAAAAACTTTGTTGATGAATCAATATGAAAATTTTTGGAGAATAAAATATATTATTTGACAGAAATAAATAAAATTGGGTGAAAATCACATATTAAATCAATGAAGTGCCTTCAATTTAACAAACGATAAGTCTCAAAAGCGTAAAATGGTCCACTCAATCTTCAATAGACCAGCCACCATCACCACCAGCATCGACCATCGACCACGTCTTCCTGGAATTTCATTTTTTCTTCTACCTTTATGTCTTTTTTTCTTTTTATTTTCTTTTGACAGAGAAAGGGAGTGCTTGCCACCAGGTATACATATACTTTTATATATCTTTTTCTATTTATTTTTTTTTACTATTATTATTTCTTCTTTTTTTTTTTTTTTAATTTCATTCCCCCCTTGCTCTTGCACACCGCGCTGAAGAGAAGAAGAACGGTACCAGCAATAACGAGGTCTTAACCGCGACCTAAGACGTCCCAGGTAAAATACCTATGCATACTATTTTAACAACTTTTAAATTTTCAAATATATTATTCCATAAATAATAAATATAAATAAATAAACCGGTAATTAATTTGTTTATAAAATAATTAATAATTAATTGCTGAAATATCGATTTTTAATTTTATAAAAAAAATGTATTTCTTTTGATTTATTGAAGGGCTGTTATTGATTATATTAATTGTAAATTTATAAATTAATATAAACAAGTATTTAATAATTAAATAATACAATGATAAATTTATTTTTTTGATTAACAAAAAAAAATAATTGAATTTTACATTCCAGATTTGGGATAGTTGATGATAAATTATAAAATTAATTTCAAACTAAATTAAATAATTACGTAAGGTTTGAGATATATATTTTTTTTTCATTTGTAAATTGTTTAAATCGGTATGTTATAATTTAGTTTTTTTTTTTAAAAAAATGATGATCACGTACAACCTTTTGTCGAAGGCGACAGATTTGCCGCGCGTTCATCAGCAGCCGGTTTAACCATAGCACATATACCAAGAATTTACAGTTTGTATAGATCTGTTCTTCTTCTGCGACACTAGAGCGACCGCCCCCATATTCTCTCTCCACCATAAGAAAAAAAAAAAAATATTCATCTTCAGGTAGACATATCTATAATATTACAGTCCCTCTTATTTATTTTTTATATTTTTCATTCCACTTGTCTATAACACTGCGTCATAGTCCAACCTGATTCTCATTTACTTGTAAACTAAATCAACAGACCAACAAAGAAATTCACCCTCAAATATCTCAGCTTTATCATCGACCAATAAATTATCAAGTCTAAAATAAATATTTTATATTTATATATCAATGACAATGACACTAAAAGAGGCTGACTATGTTAAAAGTGGACCTATTGTAATCACTCAGTTTATAAAGTTATAAACTTTCACAGATAAACAACAGGACATCATTAAACATTAAATACATAAAATTTTTTTTTTATACATTGTAAAAACAAGTAGAGCCTTTGTAAGGTGGTAGCAATGACAGCAAGTCATCATACATTAATAAAAAAAAAAATTAATAGAAAATAAATATAAATAAAAAGAATTTATTTATTAAAAAGAAAATAATGTCTTAAATAAAAGTAGGTCGAAAGGGAAAGCAGTTAGAAATGTCTAATTTTTTATTTATTTGCAATTAATTTATAAACCCTCTTTAATTAAAAATTAAATAAAAAATCTACAATAATTATAGAAAAAAGAAAAATAAATTTGTCATAAAATTTGAATAAACATGAGGGTGGTGGGAGAGTTTATAAGAACAATTATAGTCAAAAAAAAAAAAAAATGATGATTAAAGTCACAGTTGAGTGATCTGCAACAAATGTATAAATATTTGTGTGTGTATTATGTATGTGTGTGTGTGATTTCGGTCACGCCGTCCGACTGTACATTGACCTCAACAACGCCAGTAGAAGAAAACCATTTACTCTGCGTTCTTTCTCTCACAAAGTATGTGTATTTTGTATATATATATATTTATACAAGTAACACACAAGTATGTGTATTTCTTTTATTTTTATATATATATATTTATTTTTTTTAGCTGTTTTCTCTTCTTTCGATTGAAGCCACCATGTCCCTCTCTCGCAATGAGGGCCCTCAGGCTGCGCCCAAAGAATAATCACTGAGTGACTTCAATCTTCATATTCAGACCCAATTTTCAATACTCAATTTTTTAACTATTTTTTTTATAATATATATCATCAATATGTTAATTAGTTAAATTTTTTTTATAGTTTTTGATTTTGTAAAATAATAAAATTTGGAAATTTATATTCACATAAATAATTGTGGTTTTTTTTGAATTTTTAAATTAGATGATTTAGGAACATAATAATCAAGTTATCTTGTTTCATGGTTAATTATGTAAAACGTCAAAATAATTATTAAAATATTATTTACAAATTGAGAATATTTTTAATTTGTTTTTTTTTTTTTTTTTTGTAATTTTTGCAGCTTCTTTTTTGGAGGACACAAAAAACACTTGATGGAAGTCAAACAGGTTAAGTGGTGAAGACACGCTAGAGGTATCGGGTGACTGATATGCTTAGTGGTTAGTGTCAAACACCTCTTAAGGAAAACTTTCCCTCCCTCACTATCAGCCCTTTTTTTTATCATTTTTTTTTTTTTTTTAATATATTTACATTCAAAGTTGCTCTTCATATGATAAAAAAAAGAAGAAAAGTTTTTTTGAAAATTTGATTTAGGTCAACAAGTATTCAACCCTTAAAAAATATACATATAATTATTTTAAAAAGAACAATTCATCAAATTATTAAAAAAAAAATAATAATAATCACTATTAAATTTATAGCAGGTCATTAAATCATTGTACGATGTAAATAAATAAAATAAAACACAAGATTTGGCCCATCATCAAACAGAGATATTAAAAAAACACTGACACAAAGTACTAAGAAAGAAAAAAAAAAAAAAAAAAAACAGGAATAAGACAAATTCACTTGGTAGAAAGGAACCATTAATCTGATGTGTCGTCACCACGTACGTGCGGTTTCCGATTATCTTCTTATCTCATCCACGAGTCTCCCGGGAAATTGTCAAAAAATATACTATTTATTTATTTATATTGTTAAGTATTTATTAAATATCAAATGACAAATTACAACTAAAAATAAAATACCTTTAAAATGATAAATATTGACGCGTGTATAATTTTTGTATAATATATTAATAAATAAATAGATAAATAAATAAATACACGTGTTAAAATTTCACGCTACTTTAAGACATGGATTTATTAAATGTGCAAATGCGTAACTAAGTTGTTGATAAATTAATTTTTTTTTTTGTAAATAAAATAGATAAATAGTCAAGTATATTATTGCAATTTGAAAATTAATATTATTGATAATTATAATTGATTTATTAATTACAAATTTATTTATTTATTCATTTGCAATTGTCAATTTTTTTCGGTGAAAATTTTTTTGTTTTTCTACCCCTAAATACCATGTTATTAATCATAAAGTTGGGTTGTAATGAAATTACTAACTTGTCTTGAAATAGAAACGAAAGAAAAAAGAGCTTTAAATAAATAACATCGCAACAATGTCGTCGTAACTGGCGCCAAAGTATTGTGTTTTTGCGTCGCGACGCAGGGAGTAACGTTAAACACGACTGAGACATGGCACTTAATGCGTGTGACTCGACGACAAATCTTAATTAACAAAAAATAATTTATAAAATAAAAAAACAAGCCAAATTAAGACAACATAAAACAAGTAGAAATTTTAGTATTGGTCAGACATGACACTCTGTGCGTTGATGATAAATCGTTATCGAAAAAAATTAATTTTGTTTTTTTTTTTTTTAAATGCAAATGATTAAAATTAAATCAGTAGAAAAATCGATATTGGTCAGACATAATAATTTTTTAAAAAAGTAGAAAATTCAGTAATGGTCAGACGTAAATAATAAAAATATAAAAAATTTATAAATATTATAATTGTTAAACTATTTTTCGAAATAATTTAATTTTTAATTTTATCTGTAATTATAAAGCATGAATTTTGAAGACAATGCTTTTTTTTAAATTCGTTTTTGAGTCAAATAGACAAATGACAAGATACTATTTGTATAAAAAATATATTGAATCGTAAAAAAAAATAAAAATAAAATATCAAACTTTGCCTACCGATCAAACACAGCTATAATCCTGTTATTTATTCGTTTTTTTTATAACTGTTGCTCAAAAAAAAAAAATAACCATAATAATCCAGTACGATTTGAAGTCGTAAATGTATCAATTATCCAAGAGCCATATACGCTAAAATCCCCAACGATGTGTACAAATCATTTTCATGTCGCTACACTGACATTCCGTTCACGTTCTCACCATGAATAATAAATACATCTCGCGAATTTTGGTTACCAGGTCACGGGGTATTTTTTTATTTCCATAATTTTCAAAATCTCAATAGAAAAAAGAAAAACCTTTTAAATTAAATCATTCAACATTATATCATTGAAAAAAAAAAAACAACAAATAAATAAATAAATAAAAACAAAAATGCAAATACCAAATAAATTTTAAATTTAAAATTCAGATAATTATATATTGTTGTTGTTGATAAGGGATGAAATATCATATGACGTATGTAAAATAATAAAAATAATTATAATAATTAAAATAATATAATATTGTTTGAGAGTCACTGGCTGCGCTCGTCCGGGCTGAAGTTAGAGGGATGATGATGATGATGGTAGTGGTGGTGGTGGTGTGCGCGAATGAGGGTGGCAGCAACACGGGAGTTGAAAGAGGAAAAAGAGGAGTAGGAAGAGGAGGATACAGTACAGAGAGAGGGTGAAGTTGGTGCCAGGGTAGGTTTTGATCAATATCTCGCCCTCCCTCTTCTCATACCAACTTCATACAACCACCCTTCGCGGTGGAAACACCATGTCCTCTTTCTCTTACTCTCTCTCTCTCACTCCCTCTTTCTCATCCTCTCTTTATTTACCACCCATAAAATCACCCAACCACCATGAATAACCAAAACTATATATGTATATATATGTACAGAGAGTTGAGTCCACTGATGTACAAATGAAATACACCAAAAGGAAACCATATGATCAAACTATACGAGGATTTGCTATTTATTAAATCCATTCATATTTTTTTTTTTTAAATATATTTTTTTAAAATAATCACCATTGACTATTTAAACACGGGTCAATATACTCTTGTATAATATTTTTATAATTTTATCAACTAGCTTTAATTGCATTTTTAATTTATCATTTTAAATTATTGTTTTAATTTATTTTAATATTTATTTGTAAATTAAAAAATCATCAAAATATCATCAAATTGTAATTGATTTTTTTTTAAATTTATTACAGCTAAATATTTAAATAAAATGTCAAAAAATTTACTTGACAAACCAACAAAAGAAGAGATTATTTAATTTTTTTTTTAATCTATCAAAGTATATAATCAAATTTAAAATGAATTAAAAAATAAAATTGAAGCAAAAAAAATATATACATCAAGTGTAGATAGATTGATCAATATATAAATAGATAAATAATGAAACTTGTTTATAATCATTTGTCAACGAGCAGCTGTTAGAAAAAAACAACAACAAATTGAAAAGAAGAAAATGAAAAAAAAACCAACATGCAATATGTATTAAAAAAAAAAATAAAATTAATATATTTAATTATTTTGTAAATAAATAATTTGCTGTATAATATTTTGATTGCTATTTATCAATCAATATATATTTGTTTATTTAATATTTGAATATAATTTTTAATATATATATAAAATAGTGAATAAGAGTGATCTATCGCTTTAAGCCGCAGGTTCTTTCGCGGCTACGCCGTTGCTACTCAGAATTCCAGTTTTCCCCACTGCGTCATCACCACCACCACCCACCCCCCACCTACCTTCCTTATTTTCTCTCTTAAATTCTCTCTCTCTATCTCTTTCTCTCTGTCATATTTCTCCCCTCCATTTTGAAAACTTGCCACCATCATAGCAACTACATTTGAAAAAAATATTTCCCCTTATCGTTTCTACCAACATTGGAACCTGTTCTCAACGATGAGACTTGAGCTATGCTCACTCGCTCATCGACTACACACTTCTCGTAATACTTCAGTTTCTATTATTTTTTATTTTTTCAAAAAAAAAACTTTTTCATTTTTTATTTTACAATTATATTCATGAAGAAAAAAAAAAAATGTATTTATGTCTATAGCGCCTTCATTTCTCATGATACCTTCAAACAGTTTTTTCAAATAATCTTCAGATTGAAAGAAAAATCATCTAGATGGCGCTGTTTATATTTTTTTGTTGGCGGGAGAGAAGGGAATTTTATTTCACGCGATGCCATTGTTCACAGCCGCGTGTTTCTACCATGTATATAATTTTTTTTTTCCTCCTCTTCTTCTTCAACTTCATCTCGACATGCTAGCCACCCCCCTCCCACTATAGCGGAAAGAAGGAAGCCTTCGTCACTTCTCCCGCATTCTTGAGTTGATTTTTCTTTTTCATCTTTCTCTTCATTACATGACCGTTTTTTTTATTTTAAATTATTTTTTTTCATTTGAAGTGGAAATGCTTCTCCCGGTTTATTCGTTAGCAAACAGCTTCAATAAAAAATACTTGATAAAAACATAAAAATAAAATTACTTATTTTATTTTTAATTATTTTTTATTTATTTATAATGAGCATAAAAAAATTAGCTTGCTTGATTGTAAATATAAATGAAAAAATAAAAAAAAAAAAAAATTGCGATGAAGTGGAGGTTTGTTTCAGTTTGACGTCAATGAAGACAAAAGTGTGGATAAAAATGAGATGGGCATAAGATACAGGGTAGTTTGTATGGTTTTGGATGTGTACAACCTGCATGTGTTGGTACAAGTGGATGGAAAGGTAAAAGTAGAAACACAACCAAGGTGGCAGGCCTACATTTCAAATACTGGGCTTCTCTCTTTTACCTCCCGTAACCCCCCCGCGTACTCGCCGTATATTTTTTTTTTTTCTTCAACGCCTCTTTGACTTGGTTTTTTTTTACTCATTTTCCCTCTGCATTTCTTGTTCTTCACTCCTTTTGTTCTATCCACTTTTATTTTATTTTTTTATATTATTTTTATCCTTTTTTTTGTTCTTATTTTAGTTGAGTTTATTCGTCTTCGTTTCGCTCTCGGGTCTTTTACGTTCCCTCGGCTATTATTCCACCGGTTCGTCGGGAGTATAACTTTTATTTTTTTTTATCATCTTTTTTGCCTTCTTTGGCGTTATTTTCATTCCTTTTGCATGCGTATATATATATATATTTTTTTTTCGCCCTTCGACAACTGCCGCGCGTCGATTCTTTCGCCCTGAAAGACGGCTTTTTTTTTTTTTTTTTAATGAAGAACCACACGATGAGACTTTATGGATACATGAAATTGTCGAAGACGTTAAACAATGAACCCTATTGTTTAAGATTTTATTCGAGGAATAAATATTTTTATATCATTTTAATATCGAGATAAATAATTAGCAGAAAATTCAGTACTAGTCAAATGAAAAAAAAAAACAAGAAAATTAGCAGAAAATTTTGTATTGATAAGACAAATGTTTTTCAGCGAAGTTCAGTTAATTGCTTTTAATTAATGATATTCATGACTTTAAAAATAAATGAAATAATTATTAAATAAAAAGAATCATTTTTTTTTTGAATTGTTTACTTTATTTTTTAAGGATTATTCGAGTTATAGAAAGGCCCCCGGCGATGCTAGGAGGTTATCTTACATAGTTGAGGGACGAAGAACTGGACAAACCAGATTGCAGAACATAGAGCTCACGGGAGTTAACAACAAAAAAAAAATACCTACTGAGGATATATATAAAAAAAAAATTAAATAAATCGCAGCAAAAAAAAAAGGAGGGAGAGAGAGAAAAAGAGAAGGCGAGAGGAAGGAAACAACCAAACGAAACCTGGAATCATCGAGTGTTGTTTCTTCTTCATCACTCAGCATCTTTTTCTTTTAAAAAAATCATGTGAATTATAATTTTTTTCTTCCTATTTTGTTAATAACAAATGCTAGTGTGTGCATGCACTCGAGCAAGTGTCTATATATTTTTAAAAAATGCAAAAATCATCGATCATCATCACGCAAACTCTACAATTTTCCATCAACAACAGCAGCAGCATCATCATCATGATCCTACTTGAAATCACAATTTTATTTCATCCTTGTATTTCTCGTAATAATACCAAGAGAATATTAAATATTTTTAAAAATTTTTATACATAATCATAATGATAAAATAAATAAAAAGTAATACGATACTTTTACCATCTTTTTTTTTATAATAAAAATGCATAAAGTCTAATTTACAAAGATCAAAGCGCATGGTACCATCAAAGTCCACGATAAAATCATCATCATATTTAAAAAAAAAAAAAAAATTATTTTTTGTAAAATAATAAATTTAATATATTAATCTTTGTACAGACCAAAAAAAAAAATATTATTTATTTTTCATTCAGGTTAAATTAAAAACGAAAAAAAAAATATTAATTAATTTTAAAAAATAATAACTATTGATGTAATTGAGAATTATGAAGGGTTTCTATTTACCCCTGTGTGTAAAGGGTAAACTAAAGCTACATGTATAATCAAAGAAATAAAAAAAAAAAAAAAAAAATTTAAAGCAAAGAAAGTTTAAAGTCAAAGTATATATATCGTTGAGACTTCGAGAGATGCTGAAATTTTGTGATTTTTATTTTTACCCCTGTTCATTTCATCGAGCTCATCCGGAAAGTTCTCCCTTGCTTCTTAAAAAATAAGAGATTTTTTTTTTGTTTTTTATTTTGAAATATAAAAAAAAAAGAAAAGAAAATGAGGGGAGAAAGGGCAATGAGAACATCCCCTTTAACCGGTGGATTGAATTTTTCCCCGACGCAGAGCTCATGGTACTGGATGCGCAAGTGCCTCTCCCTCGTATTTTTCATCCCTCCAACCAACCCACGCCTGGCAAATGTTCTCCTGTTTAAACCCCACTTTACCACCCACACTGCAACCCCATATTTTCCAAAAGGGACAATTATTTTACTTTCATTGTTGAGGGTTGCCCGTGGCAACTGTTAGTCCCCAAGGGTAAAAATATATCATCACGAATGAAATGAAATTGTCCACATTGTGTATACAATGGGGTGGCTTGAAAAAAAATTTAGGGTGGTGGGTGAAAGGAGCGCTTGAAAAAACAAAAAAAAAAAATGAAAATGAGGATAAAAAAAAAGCAAAGAAAGAAAAAAAAAATGAAACGTAGAGTAGAAGAAAGAAAATGAAAAAAAAAAAATAGAAAAACAAAAAAAAATAAAATAAAAATAAACAGGAAAGGAAGTGGAAATAAGGGGGAATGAGTTGTAGGGTTGAAGAGTGTAAAAATAAAAAGCGGATACTAGAAGAAAATTTTCTTTTTTTTTATTTATTTGTTTTTTATATATATATATTTTTTTTGTCTGTATTTTGCAAAACACGTCCGAGAAAACTAGAAATCTTTGACACATGAATTATTCATTTATGAATGGGGGTAGAAATAAAAGAGATAATTTTCCACATGATGAGATTTTTATATCATCATCATTGACATCATCATACAGTTGATTTAAAAATTAAATAAGCATCATTTGTTTAAATTTTCTAATCAATTTTATAATAATTATCTATTAAAAAATCATTTTAACCCTTTGATTACAACACCCTTGTTTTGTTCCGCCCCCGATTAACTGTCTCTTTACAAGAATTAAAATCCCTACCATATATTTATTAAGCCCAAACAAATTACAAGCCTTAATTTAATTCCAATAACAAAAACAAAATTGTCTGACCATTAAATACCTTAACCACTTTGTCTGTCTGTCTGTAATCTGTATATTATCTTAATGTTTTTTTTTTATAAAAAATCAAATTTACTAATTAACTACTAAATTTTGATTTCACCATAAGAAAAAAAATATAAATATTATAAATTATTTAAATAAATATTTTTTCATGATAAAATTCATTTTTTTTCATGTTTTAAATTTATATATCATCAGAGAGACAAACACAACTATGCAATACCATCAAATTGTACATACAAAATTTCGATCGTACTAGCTGTACATACATATGTACAAAACGTAAATATTTCTATGTAAAAAAAAAATATAAATAAACATACCCTTTTATAAAAAAACCAAAAAAAAAAAAATACACTTTTTCATCTGTGTGTGTGTATATTTATTTATATATTTTAAAAAATATATGAAAAAAAAATACATGTATAAAATGTATATATAACGAGCTCTATGTACTTGGTACATGTATGAAATTATGTACAGATGTATATATGCGATTTTAACATGTACAAGTGACTATGTAAAATTTTGTATATATACATGAAAATTTTCGTATGTATACATAGCTTTCCCAGGGTCGAATGATCAGCTATAAACTGACTCAGCTGCAATATTATTGTCCATGCTAACCTTAACAGTCTCAATGTATTTTATATATTTTGCAAATATATATACACACACATATACATTTTAAACCATATCGCAAAATTACATATATATGTGTTATGTTCAGACAGAGAGATGAGGAGACGTGGAAACTATCGTCTCATTTTTATTTTTTTTATCTTTTGCCATTTGCTCGAATCTTCTATACGCTTTTATTATATTTTTTTTTTTTTTTGCTATATAATTTTGTTTTTTTTATTTTATATAAATTTTTCGTTTGAGCTTGATAAGAATAAGTTGATGGGTTTTTTTTTTAAATTATCTAACTCGAGTGTAATTAGCTGCAGTTGTTGCTTTTTTTCTTTGGTTGGAAATGGACAGTTGTTTGAGGAAATAAATAAGATGCAACAGGCAGTTTGAATCAATTTTTTTAGAGGTTTATATATTTATAAAAAAAAAAACGATTTATCAAGCTTAATTTCATCTTTATGTGATGTAGAGAATTTTTTTTTTTCGGAGGATACATGTGGACTATTGAGTCAACAATTTTTAGTCGGGGTGATAAATAACTAAACTTTTGGCAAGAAAGGAGAATTTTTTGACGTTTTTTATTTTTATTGGGAGTTTAGTTTTGAATTGTTGTTTAGAAATATCAATTTGGTTTTTATGGAGTATCATTTTTGTATATGGGGAAGAAGACATTGAAGAATAATGTAATTTAAAAAAAATAAATTATAACTATAACTGGAAAAATAATGGAATTCTTGTTAATTAATTAGAAAAAAAATAATTACAATTTTAAAAAGGTTTAATTTAATTTAAAACGACATGAAAATCCTTCATGTAATTTTTTTTTTTTTTGTTAAATCGAGTTGTTTCAATTTACTGTTAATTATTTTGTGGTTTTAATTGTTTTTTGTATTTTTTTTTAAGTTTTAAAAAACGACTGGTCAAAAGTTTACAAAAATTTTGTTATTTTATCGTGACACTTTTTTTATTTTCATGCCTAGACACTTTGTGGGACATTTTATAGAATTTATTTGCTGCCATTTGGAAAAAGCATTGGGACTATAAATTTCAGGTCAACACATATATGTACAGAATTTTTCTGTATTTCGCAAAATACGAGGGTGGAAAAAAATAATAGAAAAATTAAAAAAAAAATAATAATAGATATATATTCTATATTTTGTTCAAGATGAATAAAGGGTAGAAAAAAAAAAAATGTAATTAAAGAAAGATCGTCAAAGAGTAAATTAAAAAGACAAAATTGTAGAAATCAAAAAGCTGCTTTTTATTTTTGTCTTTCGACCATCAAACGAGCTTTTTAGTTGAAAAAAAAAAAATATATTTTAAGCAAAAAAACAACCCTTTTATTCTACTTTTAGTGCTGTCTCTTTCTCTCGACTGAATTTTTCTAAAATCATTAAAAAACATTTCTAATTTTTATAAAAAACTTTTTGCCTATTTGTCTAGATGTTTTGCGCACCAAGTTGCATTATTCTTTTTCATTTTAAGTGAAAAAAAATTATATTTAATAAAGCTTTAAGGGTGGGTATGTCGGGGGAGTAAAAAAAAAAAAAAGTAGATGCACAATACGAAGGTCACAAAGAGGACGCACACAAAAGCCCTGGAAAATTTACAGACAAGCTCGACGAGATATAGTCGAAAAAAATAAAATACCTAGATAAAAGATAAAACAAAAAAATAAAAATAATATGATTATCTTTATGAAAAAAATATCTTTTGATAATAATCGTTTAAAAAAATTTGGTAGCCTAAAAATAAAACTAGTATAAATTTAATTTCTTCAAATAATAATTAATTTAATAAATAGTTTGAAAATAAAATACAATTGATCAAAAAATCAACTATGAAAATTTTACTTTATATTAATAAAAAAGCTATTCAATAAAATATTTTGTTGACACATTATTCAATAGATTAAAAGTACATCTAGCATAAAAAAATATGATGATTAATTGTTGTTAAAATAAAGATGAATAAAAAAGGAAAAAAAAATTAAATTGCATAAGGGGATGGAAATACAAACAGCCTAAAATGTATTTATAAAATTTAAAAAAAATTGAGCTATCAAAAAAAAAGAATAAAGTGATGATCGGTATGCTAAAAGCCAACGAGTACATGTGAATGATAATCCTTGATTAATTGAAAGCTTTGTCGACTTTAATACCTTTTGTACAAAAAAAATAAAATAAAATAAAATCCTTTTCCCAAAAAAAAACTAAATTCTTTTCACCAAAAAAAAAAAAATTCTCAAGTAAAAAAAAAATCATCACAAGCAACAACAAAACAATAATTTATAATAAAAAAAAAATATTTATAAATAAAAAGAAATATAATTTTAATTAAATATTATATTAAAAAAATTAACCATAAAAAATTATAATGAAAAATAAATAGTAAAAATATTTTATGTATATATATTGAAATAAAATTAAAAAAAAAAAAAAAAAAAATGACGTAATAATTGTAGAAAGATAAATCGTAATCTCATATGGCCTATTTAATTTTTTTATTTATATTTATTTTTACTTGACATACTCAGCAAAAAAATAATGAGAACAGAGAGAATTATGATAAAAAAAAAATAATAAAAACATAAGAGTTAAAAAATAATAACGAAGGCTATCAGTTTATCGATAAGAATTTATTGGTTATATATATTGTGTATATTGAATGACGATTACAAGAGAAGCAAAGAAAAAAAAAAAAACTTAAACATTTGATCGAGTTATGAACAAAAGGTGATGGTTTTCACGAAACTTTGAACAAATGGGAAGTGGTTTTCTTCTACAGGTGGTCGTGTCATGAGCTAACCTTACATACCACTGAAGAAACAGGATTTAATAGGGGGCTGAGGCTAGGGGTTATGCTACTAGCTTGACCACATCTTTCAAGATTAACAACAGCATATGATATAAAAAAAATATAAGCCCATAAAATTCATTTGTTATTAGATAAAAACCAAACAACATGAAAATCATATTTTTAATATTTTTTTAAAGTTTCAAGCTATTTCTTTTATTAATTATTAATTTATATTTAAACAACTACGACAATTCTTTAAATTAAAAAATAATTTAATAAATGTAATAGATTATATGCAAAAAAAAAAAAAAAAAATATAGAAAATTTAATTTGCGCAA
Organism: Aphidius gifuensis; assembly: GCF_014905175.1. NCBI lineage: Eukaryota > Metazoa > Arthropoda > Insecta > Hymenoptera > Braconidae > Aphidius > Aphidius gifuensis. The sequence goes on along the minus strand of NC_057791.1, from coordinate 19,443,573 downwards.
GCTCTGTTGCAATGAAAAAGTTTACTGGGATGCTGGAAGGCATGATGGTTGTCATGGCGACACGTGACTACACCCCTTTTACCCCCCTGTATATACATTCAATTTAATTATTTGAAAAAGCCTCGCCTCTATCATCAAGAAGCTTCAGTAAAATGAAAAATTATTTTTTGCATTTCATTATAAAAAGAATTTAAAAAAAAAAAAAAACAATAATTTATAAAAAGAAATTTTAAAATAATAAACTTGTTGACAAGGGGTTAATATTACAAAGCCAAAAATACGTATATATCAGTTGGTTCAAATTAACTTCCAATGAAAAAAAAGGGCGGGAAAAACAGGTACATATTTAAAAACCAAATAAAGATCGATCTTGTTTTTTTTTTTTTTCAACAATGTAATGAAATAATTATTAACAAGGGTCATTGTGACTTGTCGCATATAAAAATAGAGTGGGGTAAGTGTATATAAATAAAATTAAAGGTTACTGGTTCATTGTCCATCGACCAATTAACCCACTTAAAAATATACTCAAATATATTTTAGTAAAAAAAAAAACAATCAAGTTGTTTTCTGCAAGTATTTATGTAAAGACACACAATAAAAAGGATGTTTTAAGGAAGAATATATAGTGTATTATATAAAGAGAGTTAGGTTTGTCTCTTTTAGTTGTCTTGTTCCGGTATTAGTTGGCCTGAGGGTAGTGGAAAGACGTGGCCCTGATGACGACAACACTCACTTGTTGCTTTACTCAACTAATTGCCAAGTAATTGGCCTCATACTTACCCCCCTCCCTCTGTTAACCCACCCCCCTGGTCTTTCTCTTTCTTCTTCTTCTTCATCTTTATCTTCTTGTTCTTCTTCTTCTCTCTATGTACTGTATAAAGTTTGCTTCATTGTCTTTAATAACAGCGTGACCCCCCCAAGTGCTAATAACTCGCGAGTCGCGATCCATTCATTCTTCATTTCAAGTCTTAATCATATTACAAATTTTTTTATTTTTTTTTTTTTTCTTATATTGGTTTTATTTAGTTTGATTTTTAAATCGTTAAAATTGTTTTTTATTTTTTGATCAATTGTAATTATTTATTTTAAATGGTATTTGTTTTTATTGATTTTAAAAATTGATTTATTATTTATTTTTTATTTTTTGAGGTTTTATAGTTAAATTATCTGTAGGAAAAAAAAAAAAAATAAGTAATATAATAATAATGAAAATTTAAGCAACCGCAAAAATGTTTTTTCAATGGTCAATAAAAATATTTAACGATTCATGACTTTTTTTTTATTTTTATTGTACATATATATGTTCTGCATTTTATGGGGATTTGTAAGTTGTAGCACGTGTGAAAAATCATGTGATTTTCTATTGTCTTACTTTATTGTAATTTTCATATTTTTTATTTTTAAATTTATACGAGTCGTAAAAATTGAAGATGAATAGAATTGTTTGTCTCTTTTAAACATTTAAATACATATGCTCCAAAAAAGTAATAAAAAAAATCATCAAGATATTAAAACTCAAAAACCAAATTTAAATTAAATTTATAAAAAATATATAATATTTTTTTTTTTTCCTTAAAATGTGTTGGCAATAAGGTAAGAATCAGTTGCAGGAAAAAAAATAAAAAGGGCCACACAAAAGGACATAAAGAAGGGAATATAAAAAAAAAAAAATACAAATAAAGAGGGGATAATTCCTCGACTAAATATCGGTAAAAATCAATACTATCTTGCCGCGGCGCACCAACGCAGCCACAAAAAGAGAATATGTATATTCCATATAGACAGATGTATATAACTATAATTCAACTCTCAAAGTAATATTGTTATTATCATTATGATGCACTAATTTACCCTTTTTTTTTTCATTTGGCTCTATCTACTATCATATTATTATTATCATTTTAAATGATATCGTATCTTGATGTACGTGCGTGACTACTACTAACGACGACTACAATGTATATCAACAACAACAAAAAACAACAACAATCTAGTGCTCTGAGAAATTGTGGGTCGTCACGAGCTGACCGCGAAGTCAACCTTTTTGCCACCGAGATTCCTTAATTATCCCTTCTCAAATTATTTATTTTATTATACCAATTTATCATTGAGAATTTAAAAAAAATTAATATATATAAAATTTAATTTTAATTACTTGATAGCTAATTTAGAAATTTAGATTTTTTTTCATAGTAATTTGGTAGTGACAAATGGAAATAATAGAAATAATAATTTGGCTGTTTTCTTGAAACCATTTGGGGTATTAGGGTGATCACATGAAGAATAAAGAAAAGTGGATAAAGAAAAAATATATAAAATGGAAGTAAAATGTAGTAGCGTTGTTGTTGTGATGCTGGTTAAGATGTTGGAGCTGTTTGAGGATAGGATATTGCATCCACGCGAAATAGTGTAAACGAAGGTGGTGCCAGACAACGCGAGAAGAAACGTACTTGTGGTTGTATCCTAAACGACAGATACAACAGCAGAAGCAAAATCAGAAGCACCACCAACAACAGCAGCAGCAGCATCAGCATCAAATGTATCAAGAGGGGGAAAAGCCTGCTTCAACGCAAAGGTGAAAGAGACTAACAAGGGTGAGACAGAAAAATCAAGTGGTTCTCATTTTTTTTTTTCTATTTTTTCTAAGCTCTAAATGGAGAAAAAAATATTAATTAAATATTTTTTATAAAACAAGTTTATTTGTTTATTGTTTTTCAATGAAAAATTATTCGAAATAATTTTTTTATTATAAAAAAATCTAATCGAAAAAAATGTAGGACAGTTTAGTTGAATTTTGGAGTTTTTTTTTTGTGAGAACCATCATTAGTTCTCCCTTCTTGTTACACTTGGGGGTAACTATGAGGGTTTTTCACGAAGGGGAAAAGAGAACAAGAGTGTTGGAAATAAAAAAAGAAAAAAAAAAAAAAAATGGGAGAAGAGGTAGTCGACGTACAAGCAAGTACAAAAGTCGCGTGACATCTTCCTTTTATGCTGTTAATAAATATTTTTTTTTTCTATTTTCAGTTGATGCACTCAACAAAAATGGAGAATGAAAAAAAAATATATATAAAATTTCGCGCCAAAATAATAATAAAGATACTTTAAGAGTGTTAAGTACGAAAAATTGTCCTCGAGGTCAAGATACAACACGTGCTGAATACAAAAAACATAATGCTTTCTTTATTTTTTTTTATTGTAGAAAAAAAAAAAAGCATTTTAAATATTGTCCTTCAACAAAAAAAAATAAAAAAAGAAATGATTTTTACCAAGTTGACCTCATCAATCAAAATTTAGTGTAAAATAAATGTCAATTGTTGAAAGTTGTCATGGTTCATTTAGGTACCAAGAAAAATATAAGAAAGAATGTAAAAAAAAAAATAAAATAATGAACCCAAGACCACCTGAGTGTGTCACTAGATAATCAGCATATGTTTTTGTTAAATATAATCAACAAATGAATAGAATATTTAAAATAAAATAAACTTACCCTTGATCAATTCTATCAACTGGTCCACCAGGTCCCATCATTGCTGGATGTCCTGGTACCATTGGTCCTCCCATTGGATGTCCACTTGGTCCAAATGGACTTCCTGGTGGCATGCCATACTGTGGTCCACCACCAAATGGTTGTCCAGATGATGAAAAATGTGGATTACCACCAGTTGGTGGTCCAAATGGTGGTCCAGATGAACCAGGTCTACCGACAAATTGTGGTGGACCACCAGACGGTGAACCAAATGGACTTGGTCCTGGTCCATTATATGGTGGACCACTATTATTTTGTTGTTGCTGTTGTTGCTGCTGTTGTTGTTGTGGTGGTGGTGGAAAACCACTTGTATTTGGTGGTGGTCCTGGTCCAGGTGTTGATGAACCACTTGGTGCTGGTGATGCTGTATATTGTGGTGTTGCTGAACCTGGTGGTGGTCCACCTTGATATGATGGTGGACCTGCTGGACTACCAGCACCACCAGGAAATTGATTTGGTCCTTGAAAACCACCTGTATTACTTGGTGGTCCACCAGAATTATTATATGAACCAGAATTTTGTCCACCACCTTGACCAACTGAATTTGGTGTAAATGGTGATGCTTCTGAACCTGGTGGTGGACCTTTCCATGATGCTGGTGTACCTGGATCTTCCAGTGTTGTTGTTGCTGCCAATGGCGTATTCAAGCGGCTACAGCCTTAAATAAAACAACAAAATTATTCATATAAATAAAACAATTTTAATTTTGGCATTTTAACAACAAACAAATGCTTCATTTATATTTACCATTATTTGTACCATTTGCTTTCATTGTTTGCATTTAGATTTTGTTTATTACTCCATTTTTTATAAATTATATTTTTTATTATTCTATATGTTTAGTTATTCTTTCTTGTAAAAAAAAAAGAAAAGAAAATAATAAAAAAAAAAAAAAAAATCACAATATTTATGTTTAAAACTTTTGTTGATTATGACACTACTACTGATAATTTTAGCATTTCACACTGATCAAATGAAAATGTAAAAAAAAAGGCAAGCCACTTGATTGAATTGAATAAAATTTAAAAAACAATATAAACACTGGTATTATTTAATGATTAATTCACGTTTTGTTTGACAAATATAATTTGAAATAATAAATATTATAAAAAAAAAACCACTGAAGGTTATGTGCCGGCAACCTAACCTACAATAGAATCACAAAATAACGCGATACGCGAGTCCAATTTAATCACAAAAAAACACACAACCGTTATTAATATATAAATAAAAAATAATATATTCAATTAATTTAATATATTATTTAATAACACAAACAGCTAATTATTAATCCTTGTATATATGATGATGATTTTTATGGCTTTTTGTAAACACAATATATTTTATCCAATTATTAATTTTTGGCAACTCAAGTATCGCGTTACCGGCGTTTTTGCAATATATAATATTCAATATTTGCATTATATTATTATTAAATTATTAAACATTATTTGTTGTTATTTTTTATAAACACTTGTTTACATTATTATATTTATTATTTATACACCAAACACACCCCTTTATTTTTTCCATTTTCGCGTCTGATATTGTGGGGACACAAATTAATGAAAAAAAAAAAAGAAAAAAAAAAAAAATCAACGAGATTTGTTGGGAGGGGGACAAAAAGGGAGCGAGGAGGCGCCTCTTTTTATTCTTTTTTATTTTTTTATTTTATTTTATATTTCTTTTTTTTTTTTCATTTGCGTTTCACGATATTCACACACAAACACCACAAACTATCCGCGGCGGCACTGGAAGCGCATTTGACAGAGACAGAAATACACGACAGAATGACAACTGCGTGAGTCAAATTTGTTTACCCGATACTAGCGCACTCTAGCGTTTGGCGGTAATATTCAAATTATATTTATTAAGACTGCATTTGATTCACGTTACACTTTTAAAAATAAATAAAAAAATTATTTGTTTATAAATTATAAACAATTTAAATATTAATTTTTATTATTTTTAAATTTTTTCAGGGGATTTTTGTAATTTTTTTGTCAATGTGTACAGGTAACCACGTGGATACATGTATTTTAATTTTTTTCATCATCATGTTGATTGATAACATTATTGCACTATTTTTCATTTTAAATATTATTTTGTTTATAAAAAAAAAATATATATCACAAAATTACGAAAAATTGTTTTCTTTTTTTTAATTGAAATGTTTTTTTTTTTGTTTTTAATTAAATGATAATTAACAAATCATTTAAAATTATAGAAAATTTGTTGATTGTTGTTTTGGCTTTTGACATTTTAATGACACTTGTTTTTTTTTGCTTTGTTTTTATTATCCAAGATGATCGATTTATCAAAAAGTTTAAATTTTCCGAGACAGTTGTGTAGCCTGTTGCATGCACCATCTCAGTTATCAAATTTTTTTATCAATTTTATTTTCTCTATTTTAATTCTAATTAAGTATCAACAAATTATTAGTGTAATATAAAAAATACTTAATCAAGAGATAAAACATCATTAACAATTGTATTAATAATTAGATAATTTCTAATTTTTATTAATTATTTAAATAGAAAAATTTTTATTAAAAAAAAAAATAAACTAAATGATCTTTTCACGTTGCGATATCGCATTCGACTGTTATACGTTTTTAACACATTCTGTGGTTAAACTTTTGCTTGGCTAAGGGATCAGTAGCCATTGCGCAGAAAAAAAACATTTTTTTTTTCCTTTTTTTCAAATAAAATTTATAAAAAAAATGACTATATTCAACGACTGACCTACGATTTTCTTCAGGGACGTCAACACATATTTTACTTTGCTCTTTAACAATGAAAAATTCATTTATCAATAATACCTTAATTTAAAAATAATTAATAAACACGTGTGAAAATTAATTAATACTTTTAAAATTTCAAAAATTATATTTTCTTTATTTTTCATTGACACGTGATGCATGTTTATTTTTATTTTTTTCAAATAATACAAGTAAAATTTTCCAACACGTCCCTGCAAGCTTTAAAAGAATAAAAAAATAATTAAAAAGAAATAAAAAAAAAATACGTCATGGACGCCAGGAAAAACAGCAAATGATAAAAAAAATAAAAAAAAATTTTCTCAATAAAAAAAATAAAAAAACAGAGTGAGCAGCGGAAAAGTGGTGCTGTAACTTGCGCGCAAGTCTAACGTGTAAAAAAATTTAAAAAAAAAAAATAAAAAATTTAAATTAAATAATAAAATAGTGTATGAACAAGCTGCGCCGGCTCGTGGAGTCGTGGTTGACAAAAAACAGGGGTAGTTAAAAAAAAATTAAAAAAATAAAAAAGAAAATATAAATAATAATTATTAATAACTATTATAAATAATATAATAAATTAAAAAATGGATATAGTTATTAATAATATATATTTTATAAATTTTTAATTATTAATAAATAAGGGTTCAATAAGAGGGGGTTAATTTTTAGATGCACTTTTAAGTTGTGAATAAAGCCGCTGTCGTTTGACAGTGTCACCCTAAAAATCAATAAGGTACAGTCCCGGCCCTTTTTACAACCCTGGCATTCGACCCGAGGGAATTGGTGGGAGAGGACGACGCTTTAGCCATAACACGATATAAAAATTTAAAAAATTAAAAAAACAATAACAAATTACACCGGGTAGTATTTAATGAACATTAATTCGAAAAAAAAAAACAAAAAATTATCTTAATTTTGTCTTGGAATAATTTCTAGTAACAAAAAAAATTTCGATTTTTAATTAACTTGTTATTGTTTAATGGAAATTATTGTAAATTTAAATTTTTAATATTTTTCAGCTATAAATATTATTTGTTTATAATAATTTCCATGGAAAAATAAATAATGTGATTTTTTTCAATTTTTTTTTTCGAATTTTTTTAAGGGATTTCGTTGAATAATTAAATTTTATTTAAATAATTAATTTGGACTTGATGAAAGGTTTATTTTTCATTTATTTAAATGTTATAAATTTAATCTTTCAGCATTGTTTTATAATAAATTTTTCGTTCGCAAATGACTGCGTTGCACTGATCCAACTTTACCGGAAGACTTGGAACACTTCCAATGATTGCTCAACTGTAGCAAAAAATCATAAAATAAAACGGGAAAATTGTTTAAATCACCAGTTTTTCTTGCTTTTTATGACAGAAAAAAAAATTAAAAAAATAACATTAATAACTTGGGATTATTATTATTTTTGAAATTAATAAAATCAAGCATCTCGAGTTTTTTTAAATAATTTTTTTTCAATTTTTAATTCAACAATGATCCTACAGTTAATTTTTAATTATTATATTTTTGAAAAATTATCATTAATCTCTTGTTTTATTTAAAAAATAAAATTTCTTTTTTAATATTATTTAGCTTTTCTTGGTATTTTTAATTTTAATTTTTTTTATTATCCTGAATGTCATTTTTATGCAATGGAAAAAATAAATATATAAAAAATAAAAAATATGTATAAATATATAAAGAATAAAAAAAAAAAAATTGCAAGGCTTGATGCATTTTGTCGTTTTTTTATTTTTATTTTCTCTCTTGCAAAACTGGACTGGTTTAACAGGTTACCACTTTATAGCTGGTTGTAAAACAATTTTAAATTTCGCGGCACATACATTCCAACCCTTTTTATTATTTCTTTTTTTTTTCCCTTTTTTTATTTTAAATTATTAGTTAAGTTACAGTTGATAAAAAAATTTACATAAATATTATTTAAATAATATAATTAACTCATTAATTAATTTTACAAATCATTAAATTTAAAAGATAAATTTTGTAGAAAAAATTCATATCAAAGTCCAAGATAAATAAAAAAACTAGAAATAATTGTTTAAATTTATTTGAAATATCATTTCGATTTTTATCTCGAAACTATTTCGAGTATAAATTTGAATTTCGCTTTTTATTTCTATTAATTTTACCGACTCATTATTTCTATACATAAATAAAAATTTATTGTATCCAGCTTGGTAATTTTTTATTAATTTTATATTAATAAATAATGAGTAAATAAATAATCAAAGCAAGTCATTATAACTGACATTTTATTGACAAAAATATTCAAAAGAAATAAATTTGATTGATACGTAATTAAAAATTAATTAAAAATCAAATAAAGCCATAAAAAAAAAATTATTATCAACAAAATAAATACTTACTTGCATAAAAGATTAACTTAATAATATCTTCTTTTTTTTCGACACAATTAATTATTAATATTTATAAATAAATTAAATTAATTTAACACAACAATTTTGTTTTTCTTTTTTCAATTTCTTTTTTTTATTTTTTATATATATATATTTTTTTTTTCGTTTTTTTTTTTGTTTAATAAGGATAGTTTTTATACATAAAGTTTAAAGATTTATTTAGTTTTTTTTATCAACATTAAACTATTTTATTTGTGGCACGTGTCGATCATTGATCAGTTAAATCAATAAAATCACAAGAAAATCATTAAGCTAAATTAAATAATAAAAAAAAAAATATTATTATTATTGACATTGTTTAAAACAATGTTGTTGTATTTTATTTTTCAAACAAACAAAAGAAATATTTTTAGTCTGATTTTAAATGTTTTTTTTTTTTTTTTCTCATAAATAAATTTAATAAAACAATAATAAATTAAAAAATTATTGTTTGACAGGATCTCGTTCTCTCTCATGTGGACGGTTTTTTTTTATATTTTTTTTTTTTATTATTTTGGATCGACGCGAGCCACGAGAATCATGTACAGCCTGTCTCTCCAACCTGTATTTTATTTATTTTTTAAATTTTAATTTTGAATTTTTAAAATTCAAATATACTCGCAAATTTTCTATGTTTTATTTCTTATTTATTAACTAACTTATTTATTATTAATATTTAATAATAATTATTATATTATTTACCGTATTTACAGTCACTTTATAATTGCCTTTAAATGATATCGCATGTTTGCTAATTTAACACTTTGTTTTAAACATTTTATTTGACTAATAATTAACGTTAATAATTTTTTTTTAATAATAAAAAATATTGCGCGATTTATCACGTTATTTGAAAACAAAAATTTATCTATTAATATGTTTAAAAATTCAATTGGCATACTTATTGAAAAAGAAATAAATAAATAAATGAAAAAAAAAAAAAAAATAAATCATCTAGCAAAAAATTTTCCAAAGGCAATAGGAAAAAAAAAATCTCAAAATATTATCATTATAAATTAGCTAATATTTAAATAGCACCTAAATTTAAATAATCACCATATCATCTTGATAATACACTTTTTCAAAAAGAAAATATAATTTCAACACAATTTTGTTCAAAAAAAAAAAAGTTATAATAAATTTCATATCAATAATCATATTGATAAATTGTATCCAGTCTTAAACGCAACAATAAATAATAAAAATAAAAAAAAATAAAAATAAAACAAATTATTTTGACGTTGGTACTGTTGGCTGATGTGATGGCATTGACATTCTCGGTTGTGAAGCAATCAAATCTTTATAATACGCACTAAATTCTGGTGATAAATACGGTGGTGTTGGTCCTTGTGGTAATGGTGGTAAAAAACCACTGTACAATGCTGAATAATAAACAGGATCAATCATTTGTGGTAAATATTTATTACCAGAATTTTGTAATTGTGGTAAATAATTTTGATTATTATTATTATTATTATTTCCACTTTGTTGTATATTATTTGTTGATGAATAACCAGATTGTATATTTGGCATACTATGTCTTCGTGAATCTTGTTGTTGTTGATGCTGTTGCTGCTGTTGTTGTTGTTGTTGTCTTGCTTGATGTTCTATTCTTTTTTGATGATGATTATGATGATTATTATGATGATGATGATGATTATCTCTTGATACATCATTTGATTTTCTTTTACCAACTGGTAATTGTTGAGAATGAAGTCTTGGTGATTGATAACTACTATGATGAGGTGATGGTTGATGTTGGTGGTGGTGTTGTTGTTGTTGATGATGATGATGTTGTTGTTGTTGTTGTTGATGCTGTTGATGATGATGCTGTTGTTGTTGATGTTGATGATGTTGTTGCTGTTGTTGTTGTTGCAATTGTAAATGATTTAAATTTGGTACATTTGGTACAATAACTTGAGATGCTTTTCTTGATAAATACGACGACATTTTATCAGCTTGTCTAATTAAATATTTATTATTATCACTTGTTTGTCTAGAATATCTTCCTTGTTGAATTGATGAATTATTATTATTATTACTAACACTGTTATTTAAATTGCTATTATGATTATTAATATTATTATTACTATTATTGTTATTATTGTTGACACTATTGTGAACACCATTTGTTGTAATATTTCTTGTATTATGACTAGGAATTTGAACCTGATGCCTTTGTTGTTTTGGATTAACAAGTGTTATTTCCAAATTATTTGTCGTTATTGTACGATTATTATTATCAAGCATATTTTTATAACAATAATTTTTATTATCATATAATTTACCATCATTGTTATCAATATTATTATTATTACTATTATTATATTTTTTAATATCTAAATTCAATATATTTGGTCTTTGTACAACTGGTACACGTACTATTTCCAAATTTGGTCTTGAATATTTTTTAGATGGTTCACCAATTCTTGATGTTAAATCTAATATATCAACATTACTATTATTATTATTACTATTATTATTAACTTGTGGTTTTAATTGTTGTGGTTGTGATTGTAGCTGTTGCTGTTGATGATGATGATGTGCTTGATATTTTGGCTGGTTCAATATATCCTTTGGATTGCCATAAATTGTTCTTTCATTGTGAGAAAATATTGATCTTGATTGTGTTACTTTTAGTGGTAATATTCTATCATTTTGTTGATTATATCTTGGTGCTGATGATGGTAATGGTGATGTTGTTGTAATAGCTGTCGTTGTTGTTGTCGTAGTCGTCGTTGTAGCATTACTTGTATTGCCATATAAATTTAATAAATTTGAATTACTTGATACACCAAGATTAATAATTCTTGGACTACTACTACAGCTATTATTGTTACTATTATTACTATTATTATTACTACTATTATTATTTTGATTAATTTTTATATTTCTTGATTGTTGATCATATTTTGTTGGTAATATATGTCCAATATCTGGTGTAACTGTAACTGATATTAATTTTGGTACATTATTATTACTATTATTATTTAATTTGGTATCACATATTGATGTTGTTGGTAATGTTGGTTCTTTTATTGTTGTTGTTGTTGTATTTAATTTATCATTATCATTATCATTTTTAGATGGTATTGTAACATTTACTGGTGTTATTGTTGCTTGTATAACACTTGGTCTAATATCAACATCAACAGCTGTTACTTCAAGTCCACCATTTCTAAGTATATCTAGTTTTGATCTTTTTGGACTTGGTAATTCTGGCTCAAGATCAATTAATTCTGGTAATGTTAATTTATCATTTGTATATACTGGTATATTTTCTTTACCCTGTGCAAGTATATTTGTTTGTTTAATTGTTGTTGTCGTTGTCGTTGTTGGTGTTGTTAATGATGATGTTGTTGTTGTTGTTGTTACTGCTGCTGTTGGTATTATTATTGATGATGTTGTTGCTGGTAATGGTAGTGTTATTACATCATTTTTTAATTGTTTAACATCTTCATTATCTGGTGGTGGTGTTAATGTTACAACTGTTGTTGTATTTGTATTAGTAACTGTTGCAATTGATACTGAATTATTATTATATTGATTAATTAATGGATTATTTAATTGTTTTTCTAATGCACTTTCTTGACATTGTCCAGTTGGTGTTGTTGATGGTGTTGTTGATGAGGTTGAATTATTTGATGATGGTGGTGGACTTGGTGGTTCATTTTGACCTGCAATTATTGTATTTAATGATTTAATACGTTCTGGTTTAACTCTAACATTTCTAAGTGATGTTAATGTTTTACCATTTTCATCTGTTTTTAATTTTTCATCATTAATAATATCTTCTTTTGATAATGTATCATCTGTTAATTCTGATGATTGTTTATCTTTAATATCAATTGAGTTTTCATCAAGTTTTGTTGCATTACCATTATTATCATCATCATCATCATCATCATCATCAGATAGCTCATTCAAATACCTTTCATATGGCAATAATAATCTTTCATAGTGTCTTCTTGTTACTGTTGCTGCACTTGTTGATGTTATATTACCCCCAATATCTTTATAAACTGTTTTCCATTGTTTAAACGCACATACTCTGTTATATCCTCCCCATCCTCTTACTCTTAAATAAAACAACCACAAATTAACTGAAACAAACAAAAAACAAATATTAATTTATGTTAATTATGATTTTTATTTATTTTTTATTTTAATTTAACTTACTTTTTTTGTATCCTAATAGTGGCATTTTACCAAGTGGTGTACCACGTTCATTCATAAATCCAGTAACATTTTCGATAAAATTAATCTCGTCAATATCTGGTTCTTCAGTTTCAGTTTGTCTAACAATTTTACTAGTTTTTGTTTTACGTGGTTTTCTATATGATGAATTTAATGTTGAACATACTGATGTTGATGCAACTGATGTTTCACTTTCATTACTTGATTCACCAGTTATTTTTCTTTCTGTTTTTCTATTAATACCACCAATTATTGTTGTTTTACATGGTTTTCCATAAGTTGAATTTGATGTTGAACATACTGATGTTGATGCAACTGATGCTTCACTTTCATTACTTGATTCACCAGGTGATACACTTCGCTTTTTACGTTTTCTTCTTGGTCTACCTTTTAATTTTGGTGCTGAAAAATATAATTAACAACAATTAATACATGTTATCTTTTTTTTTTAAATATTTGTTTTCATTCCCAGAAGTAAAATCAATGGTTTTATATTTCAATAAGCATAATTTTTGAAATACAATATACAACTTTAAATAATTTTAATATCAAAAATTAATATATCCTAATTTTAAATATTAAAAAATTTAATTTTTAACATTTTAATTCAACAAATAATAAATTATTTACCATTTTCAGGTGAACAATCGAGATAAACAACACGATTTTTTTGTATTTTCATAACAATCGGCATTTTTATGATAAAACATTTTCCAATTGTCAACAAAAAAAATAATAATCCAATAAATAATTATACAATAAATATAATTTTTTTTTTTTTCACTGCTGCAAAACCACGTGTGTATATTACTTGGAAGAAAAAAAAATAAAATAAAAATCCAACATGACGAAACTTATAAATAGCCGAAGAAAAAAAAAAAAAAAAGAAAAAACAAACCAGCTGATAAATTAAATACCTATATATTTTTTTAAACTGAATTTATTAGACAAGAATAATTGATAATTGTTTAAATTTGTGATGACGCGAGTAATAAAATATGATGTCACAAATATGAAACAAGATGTGCCTTGATGTGACTGACGACGATAATATTCACGAGACACAAGACGCAACACGTTGTTAGAACAAAGCCCCCACATTGTGGAACAAATTGAGGGGAAAAAAAGAAGAAAAAAAAAAAAAAAAAAACATTTAAATAACCAGGAATTCCTCTTTTCCCCTCTCATGTACTGTCGGTAACTTACCAACAAAAATATTTAAATTTAAAAAATAAGCATATATTAATTACCTAGATGATTGCAAAGTAATTCATGTGTTTCAAGATCAGGATAATCAAATGTATCCCTGCAAAATAATATTCTTGTTCCTGGTAATGCTGTAAAGCCACCAAGTGCTGCAGCAACAGATGAACATAACCAAGCTGGTTCTCTTCCTTCTAATCTTCTCAACATTGCTCGGTATCTACAATATCTTGAGTATGACAATACAATAACTTTTTTTTGTAAATTATTAATATCATTATTGTCATTGTTGTCATTATCATTATCATCAGCTTGATTGACATTATTATTTGTATTATTTACATCATTATTTGTATCAATTGTTGTATTATTTATGTTGCTTTTGTATTCTTTTTGTTGTTTATCAACATCAGTAAAATCAATACATGGATCTGTTAATATTTTTGGTAATGTACCATTGAATTTTTGTGTATTACTGTCTGATGGTGATGTGCCTGTTATTGATGATGGTGGATATGCAACTTCACGACCACATGACCATTCTAAATCTGGTGATAACCATGATACAAGATCATGCACTCGTACAACAATTTTTTCAGATATTGTCAACACTTCATCCTGTAACAAACAAACAAATATTTATTTAGATTTTTTTTTTTTTTTTACAGTTGATAAGGGTAGTTTTTAGCTTTATCATCAACCCCCTCGCCAATTGACGATAATAACAACCCCTATTTTAAATTTACATTTTTGTTTTTTTAAATTTAAAAAATTTATTTTTGGTTTTTTTCGAAATTATTTATACAAATAATTTATACAATTATTACTTTGTGTTTTTAAATTAATACAGATATTAATGTCAGCAATTAAAAAAGACATGTAAATTAAAATTTTAGTGTAAAAGAAAAAAAATCTATTGTCAAAAAGTCTCATTTAGTTTTTTTTTTTGTTAAAACGTTTTTCATTGAAAATTGTGTAGTTGCATACACAACACACACACATACACACACACCACAAATAACACTTTCATCTTTCAAGCTTGTGAATATTATACTTAAAAAAAAAATACAAGGGTTGATTATCTCCATCCCTTAAATTTTTTATTATCATTTTTTTCCCAATTACTTTGAAAGAGAGAAAAAATTTAATTTTTCTTTTATTTTTTCAACGAAATAAACACAAAAGTATTATTGTTATTAAAATTAGAAAAAATAGTATAAATGACTATTTGATTATAATTTAAAATCTTTTTTGTATTTTTTTATTTAATTTTAATAACAACAACAATAACAAAATAAAACACAAATAAATTTAAATATTGTGAATAATGAAAATATTAATGCAACATCTGCAGCAAGTTTGATGGCAAGTAAAATATAATTATAATAATATTCAATACACATTAAAATACAACACAAATGTGTGCATAAACTAATTAATACATATATTATTTTAAATTAGTAATTTAATAATGAACATTCAATTAACAAATACGTCAATTAGTGCATGTGAATTTAATTTTTATATATTAAATTTAATCTATTTCTATATCCAAGTGATAATATAAATTTTACTTTTATTTTATATCATCATCATCAATATTATGTCAATAACAATTAACAATGATTAAACCGAAAAAAAAGTTATTTAATTATTTTTAAAAACCTGGAAATATAAATCAACGAAAAAAAAAAAGAAATGAAAATATTATTTTTGTATTTAAAAATAATCAATAGACTTGTTTAATTGATTTTTTTTATAAAAAAATTTTCATTTTATTATTTTTTAAATAGTTCATTTACAGGTTTTTTTTATTTGTGGGTGTATATGTGTTTGTGTGTATGTGTAAATGTAACATAATGCAATTATCATCGAGGGCACATATATTTTGAACATTCACTCGATTTCACCATCTGCCAGAAACACACTCCCAACACACAAAATTTCATATTAAAAATGATGAAAAAAATAATTTTTAAAATTATAAATTAAAAATAAATATATAAATAATTAAATAATAATTATCAAGTAATTAATAATCAATAATATTGATAGACTTTTAAATAAAAACTTTTAAGATTAATTTTCGTTTCTTTTTTTTTTTGTTGTATTTAATTTTTAAATGTCAATAATATTTTTTTCCAATTTAACTTTTCTTTTTTATTATTTATATTTATTTATTATTCTTTCTTCTTTATGTCCTATTCTCATAAATAACCTTCCCATCAAGCCCTCGAGTATATATGTAGTCTGTCGTCGTAAAACGTTTTATCGAAAATAACCCAGGCAAAAAACCACTCGTTGAGAAAAAAAGAAAATTGGAAAAATATGGAAAAAAAATGTATATAGATATAATGGGCATTGTGCCAAATATTTTAATTAAAAAAAAAATAATTTTCTTTTAGTTGATTGTTTATAAAAAAAATATATTTCACATGAATTTAGTTGAAATTAAAAATTTTTTTTTAAATCGAAATTTTCATAATTAAATTAAATGTTTTTATATTGTTTTTTTTTTTGGTTATTTAATTAGTATATAATGTAATTAAAAAAGTTTTTTTATTCGTGTAAATGTTGTATTAGTCGGTGGTTAGATTAACCATTGAATATTGGCTCTCATGGTTTTCCGAGTGAAAATTTTCTTACTACAGTAAAACCGAGTAAAATGAAATTTGACAGAAATTGTAAATTTCAAGTTAAGGGAGAAATACGAGGGGGTTAAATAAGAGGGATGATATTCAAGCATGAACAAACCTCAAATCCTCATATAAAATTTCTAAAACTAATATTCATCCAAAACATTTGTATTTTATTTTCATAATAAATATGATTTTTAATTTAAATAAATTATAAATTTACTTGTTAATAAATTTTATTAATTTTTTCATATCATAAAAAATTTATATTCATTTATAAATAAATTGAATTTATTGATTTGTAATTTTTTCTCCTCATCAAATATAAAATAATATAAAATTAATATAAAATTTTTTTTTACAATTTTTTTCATCTTTTATCTAATCAAAAAAAAAATAAAATATATAATTTTTAATTTAAATTTAAATATATTTAAATTACGTTATAAATAAATTATGCTATTTTTAATTTTTCATATTTCTTTTTAAAATTAATTTAAGAAACGTATAAAAAATTTAAATTAAAAATCTAATTTTCATTATAAAAAGTATTTTTATATTTAATAAATTTTTATAATTGATTGTATATTATTTTTTTTGTAAGCATCTATATTGAAAAAGATACTGGTAAAATTGTAAATCAATATTTAATATTACTTTGATAATTATGTAATTCTGATGGTAGAAGGGCTTCTGGTTTTGTGGTGGGTGGTTTATTGATCGTCTTTGTGATTATGTGTAAGTTTACACGATAGGTGTTTGTATATACACAACCAATTTTATTAAATCATATTGAGATTTTTAAAACTACAATTTATAAAAAAAACAACATAAATACCACCACCACCACCACAATAATGGATAAATATTTTTTAATTAAATTCTCGTTTGATATTTTGATTGAATAAAAATTCAATTATCCCAATTAATTAATTTCACTTTATTTATTATAAATAAATAATTAACAAAATATATATTCTATTTTTAATTTACAAAAGCTAATGTAAAGTTATGTTTTTTATTTTTTGTACAAATTGGAAAATTGGAAAATGAATTTAATATCATTGAAAGCTTTTGTTTTAATTGGATCAATAAATTCTCAAATTAAAATAAACTTTTAAAAACAAATAAACGATAATAATAAAAATACTTTTTATTAAATAAAAAAAATAAAAAATAAAATTAAACTATTAAAAGAGTTTGAAAAAAAAAATATATATATAAAGAAAATATTTAAAAAATTTTCAAATGAGAAAAGTTGAATTTTTTTGAGTCTTTTCATAAAAATTCTATTTTTTTTTCTTTCTATTTAAAATACTTTTTTAAATTACAACGTTTTTATTTTTATTTCAAGTGTATATACAAGTTATGAATATAATAGACGACATACATAACATACTCAAAAGTTTAGTTGTACATTTGCTATTTCAATTGCCATGACATTAACTCGATTCAGTGATTCACTCTTCACATATATATTGATATCTATATTTACAATTTATCTGCACTTGCCAAATACACAGTGGAATATTGTCTAAATGACATTCTAAATTCAACTCAACTTGAAAGCACAATTTTATATCGAAAATAATAAAACAACTATAACAAAAATTAGCTATTAACTCAACTATATACTTTTGTTAATTAAAAAATTTAATTATCATATTAATAATTAAATAATAATTATGAAAAAAACTTTTTATTAATTAACCATGTATGTATACAAAATTTATCATCAACTAATTTATAAAATAACTCAAAATTTTGTTAAACAATTTAAAATTTTATTTTCAATATTACTATTATTAGTATTTAATTATAAATTGATTATTTTATTATTTTTTTTTTTTATACATTTGACAAGGGATGGCGTATTTTCATTGGATATTTTATTATTATAACTATTTTTATTTTTTGTTGTGCTCACGTACGACCCCGTCAAGTTAAACCCTCTCGAGGTCGAACAACGTGAACAACCCCTGCATGAATACATACCCTCAACAATACATATAAATTGTAACATTACAAAACTTGTAAAAAAAATCTTTCATTTTTCTTTTTAAATATATCATAATACTGACAAATAATAATTATAATTTTTTATTAATAATTATTATTAAACAAATAAAATTAGCTTCAAGTAGAAAAGTAAAACAATGAAATAGTTTTTTGCTTTTTTTTAATTAGTTTTTAATTATTAGCAAAAGGATAATGGGAATTTTATTCAAGTGGATTTATCAGAGAATAAAATAATTGACATTTGCATGATGATGAGTCTGAGGTACTTGTATAAATACATCATCATAGAATTACATTACAATTGTAATTTGTCGATCAAGTATTACACATCCGTTTGTGTAATATTTACATCAAGTTAATCAATGAATTATAATTTAAACATTTCAATGTCAATCTGTTTATTATAAAATATATAATTTTATTCATTTTATTTTATAATTTGTTGTTATATCAATAAACAATTGACATTGATGGAATTTAATTTTGAAATTTTGTTTCATTTTTTTTTTTTGATTTTATTTAAAGTTTATTTATTAGTAAGTTATATATGTTATTTTTATTTATTTGAGGTTGAGTGGGTTGACATGTCTATCTCACACACACATGAAAATTGTTTATCAAACAAATTTTAATATAGATATTAATTGAACTGTTAAAAAATCAATAAACAGACATTTTAAAAATAATAAAATTAATTATAAAAATAAATAATTTTATATTTAGGTCAATTTTATTCTCATATATACAAAATAATATTAATTTTAAATATTATTTATAATGAAAAATAATTTATCGCAATGTTAAAATATAATTATAAATAAGTGTAAACAGAAGAAACGTAGAAACGTAATGGCCTTGTCGTAAACGCCAAGCTGCGGAAATAATAAAATTTAAAAAAAAAATAATAATAATAAATAAATAATCAAAGATGAAAAATAATAATAATGATAATAATGATAAAAAACGATAAAACTTGTTCACGTTTGACTTGTTTTTTTTATGAATAAATAAAAAATAAAAGAATCATTGTTATTGATTTGTAGTTAAAATAAAAAATTGTTAATTAGTTGAAAAACAATGAGAGAATAAATTTAAATTAATTGAATAAAATGTAGATTAAAATGATTTAAATGAATTTTAATTTATAGATAAATTATTATCAATTAATTGTTAAAAATTAAAGTTTAAATAATAAATAAAGTTATTAAAAATTTAAAAAACAATTCTACACAAAGACGAGTAAATAAAGTTTTTAAAAAAATTATAAATTGCGAAATAAAAAAAAAAACAATGTTGCTAATTTATGCAACATAATAATGAGGTGTTGTTATATAGAAAAATAATTAATCTGAATTATTCAATCAAAGTTCAGTATATTAATGAAGAAAAAAAATCAATAAAAAAAAAAAAAAAACGAATGAAAAGTTTATAAAAAAAAATATTATATATTTAAAATTATCAATTTTTTTTTCCTTACGCCTTTTGTAAAGTGTATTATTATGTTGAAAATATTCATTGAATTTGTGATAGGTTTTTTGTATGTATCCACACACAATGTTTATTAAAACTTTAATCGTCTTGATGATGATGGTACAGCCAACTCGACAAGTTTCCCATCACAATTTCGCCTTCAAATTGAACAATATATACAATATATCAAATACATATATATATATATTCACCCTCAATTCCCCTTCAACATGTACTCCCCTCAATTACCTCAAAAACTTCAAGTACAGTTACGTACAAAATTATTTTTAAAAAACCAATTCTCATTTTTTTTTTTCCTTTTTTTTACTTCTCATCATTTATTTTTTTTTTATTTTCCTTTATTAAATAAACAATGAAAAAACAATGTCAGAGTGCCAGATACTTTGTACAATGATAAAAATTATAAAACAAATAAAATTATAAAAAAATATTATTTATAAATCTTTTAATATTTTTTTTTTTTTTTTTTGTGCAATCATATACTTTTTAATCATACGTGAAAATTAATTTAAAAAAAAATTATTTTAGTTTGTTTTATTTTATTTTTTTTTGATGAAAGTTTTAATTGAATTTTTAATTAAAAAATAAATGTAGAAAAAAAAATACATAGTTATATTTGTTAAATATAATTTGAAGAAAAAAAAAATGTAATAATTATTAGAGTAATTATAAAAATTATAAATATATTTTTTAGTTTATTAAAATTAATTTTAAACGTATCGATTTTTATATAATTGAAAATATATTTTAATAATAATATTGGTGTTTGGAGTCTTGGCATTGGTTAGTGGGGTGGTGTGGGAGGAGAAAATTATAAAGAAGATAAGAGAGGGAGAGTCAACCTGCTCCTGACAGTGGTTCTCATCTTCCCCCCTCCCATTATACCACCCACTGTTCTCCTCATCACTATACTCATCAAATATTTTAAATAAATATAATTGCATTATTTATCATTACATAAGACTCGTTAATTTTAAATATTTTTTAAAAACAACAAATGCTTTTTAAATAAATAAATATGATAATAATTATATAGTTGATTAAAACAAGAAATTTCAATCAATCATATTATTATAATATTTTTCGTTTAAAAAATTTATTTATTACTATTTTTATTTATTTAATTTTTAATATTGTTTTTTATTTCATTTTTTTTTTTAGTCAGGAAAATCATTGCGTGCGTCACGAGATACGGTTCAAAGCAATTTACAACTACATGTATAATATACACGTTGAGATCATAATTTTTAAATAATAATGTCAAATTATTATTATTTTATCAAAAAAATATAAATTTATTATTTTTTATTATTAAAATAATAATGATTATTTAAATTTGAATAATTTTAAAGATAAAAAAAAATTCATTAAAAGTGTATTCTTAATTTAATTAATTTGGACTTTTGAAATAATACAATTAGTTGAATAAAAAAATATAAATAATTATCATTTAAATGTATATTGCTATTGTTGAAATATTTGCAAATAAAAAAATTTAATTTTTCTGTTATTTCTGGCATCAAAATGTTATATGGTTGCACTCGTGACTTTGCGTCTTATCGTAAATAAAACATGTTCAATATGTGTTGATAAAATATACATATACGAAATACATATTTATGCAGAGATGCTTTTGTGTATTTAATATTTGTGTGTTTGTTAAATAAAAAAAAAAAAGAGGAAAAAAAATATAACCAACACAGGTTAAATGTATTAAAACACGTACACATTGTCAACGATTGTCGTAGAAATTAAATACCGTTGTATCAAAAAAATAAAATTTAAAAGTTTAGGGTGTTTAAAAAAAGGGAAAATTATGGGTAGGGGCAAGGGGAGGCAACAAGAAGATTAAAGGGTTATTTAATTATAATGGTGAGAAAAATTTGAGTAATATATTTATACTTTTATTTATTTCAAATTTATATTTTAATTAATTGATTGATTTATTTTTTTATTCACAATGACCTCTCTATATAATATATTAACTCTTTAAATAATAATAATAATTGTTATTTTTTATTTCAATTATATTAAGCTGATAGGAAAAAATAAAAATACACTCGGTAAATAAATAAATTTTATTTTTTGCATTTTATCAATTTAGATATTTTTTATTTTTATTTTTATTACTCGCTTTATGCACATTGAACTATGTTATTTTTATTTTTTTCAAAAATACTCATTTTTATGTATGAATGTCGAGAATCTGGTGTATCGATTTTGCCATATTGCAACACGAAAAAATTTTTTTTACAAATGTGTATATACTTAAGATATTTTCAATTGAAAATAAAAATTTTTTTAACTCAAAATATTGAATGATAAAAATAGAACAAAGTGAATATCAATATACTATTTTTAAATAAACAATAGAAAACAATTTTTTTTTTTAAATAAAACAACTTTAAAAATATTTAAAAATAAATTCAACTAATTATATTACGTACTAAAAGAAAAAAGAAAAAAAATAGCATAAATAAAATTTATATAAAAAAAAACCCAGTGACTATTTAAAGTCTCCATTAAAATAGAAAAAAAAAATAAATAACATAGTATTAATTTAAAATTTAAATAGAGCTATAGAAAGCACCACACCACGTGGGTGGTGAAAAAAAAAAAAGAGCAAATAAAAAAAGAAATGTTCATCAAATTTAATTAAACGACAAAAAATTATCTATCAATATTAAAAATACAATAAGTCCTTTGTACAATTGTATGTTTTCATAATAATAATAATAATGAATAATAATTTATTAGTTGACAAAATATACTTATCAATTATTATTGACAATAAATTTAACAATTATTATGTTTGTATTTGTAGAATTCCATAATTGTAATGATTTTAGGTCGATATGAAATTCCGTAAATATTATAGGACGAAATTTCGAGGATGGTTAATGACAAGGGGTGAAATAAGGGGTAAATAAGGGTGAATTTAGGGGAGGAAAAACAATTTTAATAGAGAAGGGGAAAACAGTTATTGTATATTTCGTTTGCGCACGCTCAATTCAGGCTTATATTATTATTCTATGCTCTCAAGCATATGGAATTTTTTTTTATCATTATTTTTTTTTTTATTCAATTTTATATTTATCACATTATACAATGAATAAATTTTCAAACTTTTTTGTTAAATTTAACTTGATAAATTATTTTTTTTTTGTTAGTTTATAATGTCTTTTATTTTTATCATTTTTTTAAAATTTTTTAATAATCATGTGATCGTTGTGTGTCATCATCATTATCACCATCATGAGTAATATGAAAAATTTTAAAATACATTTATTGTTATTTTGATAAAAAAAAAAAAATATTATATTGATTGGTTATTTTTATTATTCAAGTAGATTAATATTTAAACCACGACAAAATTAAAAATAAATTATATATTTCTTCTTTGTTGTATAATTATTTATTTATTTTTAATTAGTTTTTTATATGGTTATAATAATATTGTAGGGTTTATGTGTCAACGACAAAATAGCCTTTGGCTAAATGAAAAAAAAAAAAAAAATGAGGTTTAAATAAAAAATAAAAGAGAATATAATAAAAGAGTTGAGGATGAACGAAATGTTCAGTCGCGCGCAATTAACTTCACTCGTCGCAGTCAATTACGCGCAATGATTTAAAATATTATCGATCACTTTGATATACACATATATTCAATGCACATTTAACAAACACACTGATAAAATCAATGTTGCATTTGATATCTTATAAAAAAAATTATAACTCTGTTTTAAAACTCATTTATTTTGAAAAAAATATTTTTTTCTTTTTATATACTTATTGTGTTTCATATTTTTTTTATAGTTTGAATTTACGATGCATGATGATTAATCATGCGAATTATTGAAACAAATAAATCCTTGGTGTCAATGATACGATTTATAATGATGATAATTTTTAAACCGTTTTTTAATCGTACACACTCACTTCCGGTAGTGCAATTATTTTTTTTTTAATTATTAATTTGAAAATATGAAAATTATTTTTTAATTTTATTTATCAACATCCTTTTGATATTTGTTATCATAAAATTTTTAATTTATCAAAATATATTAATAAATAAATCACTGTCAGCTAGCATTATTATTATCAATATTTATTTAATTTTTTTTTTTATGATATTTTTCTTTCACAAGTACGGAATTTAATATTCCAAGTATAAAATTGTTTTTTGCATAATATATTCAGCTTTTTATTTTTTTATTATACAATGAAAAGTTTTTTTTTCTTTTTTTTTTTTTCGTGAAAGAATTTAAATCAACTAAATTTTTTATATAACGGAATAGTAGATAAATAAAAAAAAAAAATAGATAATAATAAATAATTGAAAAAAAAAATATATTCACAGTAATTTTTAATATTATTTATAAATTTTTTTTTTTTATATCTAACGAGTTTTTTTTTTTTTCTTTTTGAGGATAATTTTTGCATTTATGATATGAGTATAGTTATAAAATAATAAATGATGTGAATGAAAAATAAAAAAATAATTATAAAACATTGAAAATAATATTATCTAAATTAATTAAAATATATGTTATTTATTTATAAATTATTATTTATCTCATTATATTAATATGATAATAAAAATAATTTGAATATCCAATAACATGCGAGAAACATTTTTGTTGGAAGTCTCGTGAAAGAGAGTTTATGATAGTAAAAGTTTTTAACGACTCTTTGCCACTCCTACATCTCACTTTAATATTTTTCTCACTCTTTCTTTCTCGCTTGGAAACAACTTGGAAGGAGAGAAAATTGTGGAAAGAAAAATATTGAAAATTACACTGAAGGAAGAGACATTTATCCACATAAAATACATTTTTTTTTTTTTCATTCTATAAAAAACTATTCACGATTAAATGATCACGAAACTCTTGGAAAATTTATATTGTCATCAGAAAAA
This sequence comes from Aphidius gifuensis, assembly GCF_014905175.1. Taxonomy (NCBI): domain Eukaryota; kingdom Metazoa; phylum Arthropoda; class Insecta; order Hymenoptera; family Braconidae; genus Aphidius; species Aphidius gifuensis. The sequence goes on along the minus strand of NC_057791.1, from coordinate 19,418,408 downwards.
TATCGATTATTAAAATTGGAGCATTTTTTTTTATAGCATCAATCAAATTTTGATGTAAAAAAAAAAAAATTTAATTGTTTATTTTAATATTTAAAAGAAGTCATTAAATATTTTTTATTTTTATCATTTATAATAATTAAAATTTTGAATTAAGGTCAATTTTTATTTCTCCTTTTTAATCTTGAATATTTTTTTTCCATTTTAAATTTATTAATATTTAAAATAATTAGTGATGAATAAATAAAATTTAAATTCAAGGTACTTTAGTTGATTAATTTTGTCGTAAAATCAAGAGGTAGTTTTGTTGTGTATAATTACAAAGAAAGTGCCATATTACAAGAACATTTTATTGTCATTTAAAAGCTTCTAAAAGTATAAAATTTTACAACAATAACAACACTATTGTTTAATAATAAAAAATATAAAATTATTAATTTAAAAAAAAAACTATAATACACAATATATAAAATTGATTTTAAATATTTAAATTGAAACAATGTAGAATAATAAACACACAAATTTTATGAACAAGTATTTAAATAATAAACTGTTTAAAATAGTGACTTGAATAATGCATTATTCAAGGGAAAATAAAAAATAAAAAAATGCACCGGTTGTTAAAGCTGAAAGAGCCACAATATATATATATTTTTCACGTATGAATATGTATATATTATATTATTTTTTAAATACAAACTTTATCAATAAACTTTGATCGTTACTATGCTAGTCAAATTATACAATTTTAATTTCCTTCAAAAGTCCATTATTTATTGTTAAATAAATTAATAAATAATATTTAAAATCATGAAAAAAAGAAGGGAAAATAGTTTTCCATTATTTGTTTAATTTTTAATAATAATAATTCATATTGTTTAAACAATATAACAATCTTCTTTTTAAAAAACAAATAAAGAAAAAATTCAAAATATATTTGTCATTTGTTAATAATTTATTATTGTTTAAATAATAGCTATAAATTTTCTATTTTCAAACTAAAATAAAACTATGAAAATTAAGTTTTTAATTAATTTAATAATATTTTAAGATACTTGTAAAAGTTTTATACAAAATTTATTTCAAAAATTTGTTTATTTTATTTTTATTTTTTGTAATTTAATTATAATTTTAAATTAAATTATCAAATATCCAGTGAATTACTTGGATAATTTTTTATTATTTTTTTTTTTCTATTTTTATTATTTTGCAACTGTGCAAAAGCGAATAGAAGACTAAGAAGAAAAAATAATAAAAATAAATATCAAAAAATAGAAAAAAAAAGAAAAATTTATATAAAAATAAAAGTCAGAGACTTTAGAGTTTGTAGTTGCTATGGAAACGTGAAAACCGGTAAAATATATTGTCCAAAGAAGAAGTAGGTAGAAGGGATAAAAATAGTGGGTGGAAAAGGAAAAAAAAAAAAAAATATATAAAATTATATAAAATAAATATATACTGGTATGAGACCAGTGAGAATTTATGAAAAAATAAAAATAAAAGTACCCAAGAAATAACCACAAATAATAATTTACCCTTTATTTTTTCACTGATCTCATAAAACAAATTTTTTTTATTTTTCATAACCAATATAAATAAATAAAAAACCTGTATATTATATTATTTTTAAAGCTCAATAATAATTTATTTGTTTAAAATTTTTTTTTTTTTCATTTTTGCCTATCGTGAGAATTCAGTTAATAAATCATTTTTCACTCTCAATTTTCATTTTCTCATTCGTCTATCATACGTGAAAAATAAAAATAATAATAGACAAATAAATTGAAAAAAAGAGTAATATAATAAAGTTAAAAAAAATAAATAAATATACTTGTTTCTATTTTTTTAAAATGAAAATAAAATAGTAAAAAAATAAATTTTATTAACTTGCAATATTCTCAATATAGTTTACTTGAAAATAAAACTATTTATTAATTCAAATAAAAAACAACTAAGTACACTTGATAGTAGATAATAAATTAAATTAAAAATGTAAAATATTTAATTGAAATTTAAAAATAAAAAAAAAATGATATAGATATATAGTTAAATATATTATCGAAAAGCATATTGAAGCAATTAAGTGAATTAAAGTGCTGACCAAGCAAAAGCTTGTTCATCTGTACAAAGAGAAAATCATAGTGTATGTTATGTATGTATATATCATATATATGTATATTCACTTTTGGAGTCTATATAGTTCTTGCTGGGAGAGCTGGTATTGAGTTGAAAATAGTTTTTGAAACTCCAAAGCCAAACATTGTACGATCAATTGAATTTTCCATCACAAAGTTTAAATATATATCCATAAAAAATATATTAAATAAATATAAATATACTTTTACCTACTACTAGTACTAATAAATTTCATTAAAAACTAAATTATTTAATTTAATAAATTAGTTTAATAATAATAATTATTGAAAAAATAAAAAAAGAGATAATTAATTGTTTATTTTAAATTGAAAATTAAGTAAATATACTCAAGTATCTTTTTTATTTAAATATAATTATTTAAATTGAAATTAAATTTTAAAACTTTTACATAATAATAACAACAAATGTAATAATTAATTGTTAATTTAAGCTAATAATTTAAATAGCTATTTGATTTGCAAAAAGAAACAAAAATTATTCATATAAAATAATATCAAATTACTCAATTTTAAAATAAACAAATTAACTATTAAATAACAATAATAAAAATAGCAATAAATAAAATAATTAATTGTTAATATTAAATGAAAATTTAAATAGTTATATAATGTTTTTCTTTTCTATAATAAAATTATCAAATTAATAAATATAAAAATATTTTAAAATTAACAATTTTTTTTTTTTTTTAAATAATGAGATAATAATAATAAATTTTAAGTGGACAAGACAGGGTGTAGAAAAATAAAATAAAATAAAAAAAAAAGGAAATTTTAAATGGAAAAAAAAAGATCAAGTAAACGAGCCCTGGGACGTGGCAACGACCGGATACACTCGGATCTTTTTTTTTTTTTATTTCGTCCCCTGCTGAAACTGTGTGTGCACATATACTTGAATTATTTTATACAATTTTACATGCACATATAGCTGTTAATGCATGTCTGCATATAACCGCCCTATTCTACTTGCTCGAATGCCAAATGAGGGACAAGTTTATTTAATATTTAAAAAAAAAAAATGCATTATATGTATAATTAAAAAAGAAATATTAAATAAACTGTTTATATTTTGATTGAATAATTATAAATAATTAATAAGTTATTATTAATTAATAGAAATATTTTATAATAATGAAAATTGTTCAATTAGATTTCTATTTTTTTTTTATAAATTTAATTTACTTTTTTCTTGTTTAATTAGATTTTTTTTTAAATATTTTAATTTCGTCATGTATAAGGTGAATTTATCGTTTATTTTTAACACGAAAAAAATGATAATTAAATTTTCAATATTGCAGGTATAAATTTGATATTTAAAAATGATGAAATTGTATTTTTTTTTTTTTTTTGAATAAATAAAAATTATAACAGATGGTTATTATTTGTGTTAATTAACATTTCAGAGTTTAAAAAATTTATTGACAATTTGTCATAAAAACTAATTAACATTATGTAAAAATTTAAAAACTTTTTTTTCAGCTCCAAAATGTATTTTATTTTTCTATACGTTTTTTTCTTTTTTTGTCTAGTTTAAGATCAAGCGACCTCTTGCATACCATACACCCAGTGTTTCTCAACTCTATTGAATAAAAAAATTACATAAAAATATAATAATAATAATAATCACATATATTTTATAAAGAAAAAATTTTTTTACGATAATAAAAATAGAAAAAATAAAAAAAGAAAATGAGGAAAAGTATTTTATTTTTCATGTATTTACAGTTGAAATCAAAAAGTTGAATATCTGCACAGAAAAATGAGTATAAAGATGAAGGAAAAATAAAATACCAAGTTGAATTTTCTTTTTTTTTTCTTTTCATTTGTCGCTAGAGAGTAGTTTATATATCGTTTCTGACGAATTTTATCGTGAACAAAGAATCCAATATTTCCGGAGATGTCACATGAATTTTTTCATTCTAATTTTTTATTTTCCTCAAATAAAAAATGCTTTAAAAAAATTAAAAAACAAATTATTAATAATAATAATTCATTATATAATAATAAAAATTAATTTTTAAAAAATTTATTCAATTGAAAGTTGAAAATAAAAATGTCCTCGTCAAGTTGCAGCATAAATATATAAACACATAAATCAACACTTTTATATTCATTTTTTTTTTTTAATTATATTTAAAAAATATATATTTTAGTGACGAAATAGTATTTAATCATTATCAATAAAATATATAGTTGTGTTATAAGTCATAAACAAAAGTTAAATACAAAAGTTTGTATTTGTGTTATTATCTATGTACCTTATCTGATTACAAGTTCAGATAACAATGCTGCATCATGTCGAATAATACAAACACACAGCTTTATAAATATATACATCTATTGTCAAAATAATATTACATTATTTATAATTTAAATAATATAATAATTATGATTTATATTAATTTATTTTTTTTTTTTTTCATTTAAAAATTATAATTTAATAAACATCACTTGTGTTTTTATTAATAATAAAAGTGTTTATTATTAATAAAAATGTTTATTTGAAAAATTGACAAAACAAAAGTATTATCTTCATTAAAATTGTCAAAATAAATTCATTCGAAATTTTTATAAATAATATTTAACATAAATTTATTGAAAATATTTTTAAGCCAAATTTAAATTGATTATAAAAATAATCTTTGAGGTGCTCTTTTAGTAAGCTTTTATTTATTTAATTTTTTATTTTTTCCATTTGAACATGTATTTTATCCTCTCACTTTTACCATTTCATTTTCCACCCCTTTTCAACCCCAAGTAGCTGCTTCGACCAACTACAAAACCCATGCGTCACATTTTATTTTTTTTTTTTATCATTTTATCCTTCTTATTTCACAATTTTATTATTTTTTTTTTTTATCAAACTTTATGTAATTTTTTTTTTCCATTTTTTCACGTTTTTATCCCATTTCTCTTTCGGCATTTAAACTTCTTTAACTTTGTATTATTTTTTTTTCTATTTATTTCATTCTTTTGATAATAAAAATAATAATTGAATGAATAAATAGCAAAAAAAGAGAATCATAATTTAAACAATGATTATTATATATTTTTTTTTTTTTTCATTTCCTGAATAATTATTATTTTATTTAATTTAAATTTTTTATTCTATTGTTTGAATTAAATATAGAGCCAGAAATTATGCAGCTGCATCCTTGTAAAACAACTTTTAATATTTTTAAATAATAATCAAAGTATAAATGATAAATAAAAAAAAAAGGAAAAAAAATTTATTTCTAAATTTATCGAGCTGTGATAAGCCTTATCAAATAAAAGATATAGACAAAACTTGAATACACAAAATGAAAAAAATATAAAAAATTATTTATCACAACACAATATTATGTGTTTGTAATTATGAAAAAAAATTTTTGTAAATTTATCTTTAATCAATTTTATTTTTTTATTATTAAATTTTCCATCGAAATAAATAATGGATATATTTCTTTTTTTTTTTTTTGCAAGTGATGCGGTGAATACTGATTATTTTTTATTGTCAATGTGAGGTAGGGATTTTTTTTTTTTTGTGTGAGATACACATACACATGTTTATAAGTAAAATTTATATATGATGGGGTGAAAAAAGGGTGCATCTAAAAAGAGGGTGGCTTTGAGTTTCGAGACATAACATGAAACTAACTTGGTATGACCCGGCTTTTATAACATTTATCGATTCTCAACCATGTCATCGTTCTCATAAATAATAATAATAACAAAAACTATTTATTTATTTTAAAAAAAAAATTAAATTTAAATTTTCCTACAACTAAATTTCAATTTTTTCATCTTTTTTTGAGTTAATATTTTTTTACTTTGATCATAAACATCTGTCTAAAAAAAATAAAAACTATAATATAAAAACTAGAATAATAATAATTATTTAAAAAACTATATAAGCCATTTATTTTAATTGTAATTTATATTATTATTTAATTGTAAAATAAAAAAAATAATAACATATAGAAAAAATAAAAAAATTGTCATTTTAATTGAAGAGAAAAATATAGAGTTTAATTTTAAAATAAATAAAAAAAAAAAAATTACATGTATGTATGAAACCAAAGTAGTTGATATCACACTTGATTCCATCATCATCATCATAATATACACATACAATTTGTGTAGCAACCTCAACCACGTCCAAGCACGTCGCATTATAAATAACTTTCAGTGGCATAACAAATACATATATAAATTTTTGTGTTTGTTGTATCGTCTGTTTAATACAACACATTTACACACAAATATAACACAATTATAAAGTTTATATTAAAGCATCATTTTATTATTATTATTTGTGTGTATATGTGCGTGTTTGCAACAGTGAACACCAAGAACACTTACCATGCTAATCCAAACTGATAACAATGCCTCGAGATTATAAGGCAAATTTCAATTTAATAATAAAAATAAAAATTTTAATTTTATATTCATCTATTAATAACACCATTATTAATTACCCTCAATCATTTTAAAAAAATATATATATTTTAAAATTTTTATAATAAAAAAAAACATGAATTTTTTAAATTTTCATTTATTATTTTTAATGAGATTTTTTTCATTTTTTTTTTATTCATGTTTAATCATGATAATACGTAATGAAAATATGTATATATATGTTTATAAATAAGGATAGAAAATGAAATCGATACGAGGCCATATCCGGACAGTTTATGTATTTTTTTTTTTTTTTTTTTTTATCTCTTTCTCTGTTATTTTTGTAATAATTTAAAAAATTTTTATTTCTAAAATTTGAAGATTGTATTAATTGATTTTGTCTGTATGTTATTAATCAATATAAGAAAATTTTTAATTATATATTATTGATTATAATGGATATGTAAAATGAAATTTAAAAATAACTTGTTTTAAAAAATTGTAATGGTGTAATAAAAATAAATAAATTTATGTATGTAGAGACAATTAAATTATAGAAATAAAAAAAAAAAAAATACACTTGGGTGGTATAGATGTGTAAAAAAAAATAGAAAATAAATTGAGGAGGGTAGAGAACACACGAAGAGGTGAAAAGAACGACGTTTTTTTTTTTCCTATTATTGTGAAACCCCTCGCCTTAAAAATGACAGAAGATGTTTTGTCTCCAATTTTGCAAGGAGATAAACGAAATATTGGACAATGATTTTTCCACTATTCACTTTACGAGTGCCAAGGACGCTTACATTGGCGGCCATATCAATGGCTCGTTTTCTTATTTTAAAAAAAAATATATATAAAAGCAATTTAATAATATTATTTTTGTTAAATTTAATTTATAAAAAAATAAGGCATTATTTTTAGATGTAATTATGTTAATAAATATATGCATCAAAAGAAGATGAATATTTTAAAAATTATTATTGGATTATTGCCAAGTGCAATGTCCAAAAATTTTAAGTGTTTATAACTCAAGATGATCGAAAAAAAAAATAAAAAATTTCATGTGAATTTTTATATAAATTTAAACTAATGAATTTAAATTATTAAAAAATCAAAACAAAAAATTAATTAAAAACAATTTATTTATAATTTGTTTAATTTTATATTCAAACATGACTTTTACTTTAAATGTTTATATATTTATAATTTTTTTATTTATTTATTTATGTTATAAAAAAAAATCTCAGACTCTCACTTTTGCTGGCTAAAGTCTCCAGGCAATGTTGACTCTATCGATGCCCCTTTTAAATGCGGTAATAACTCTATATGTACAACGGAAATAGTAACAACAATTTATTATAATTATTTATCTATTTAAAAAATTAAAATATATATATATCAATTAAATTTTATCAACGACAAATTTTTCTATATAAATCAATTTCAATTAATATTTATTAATCAATTAATCATCTTTAAATAAATAGATAGATAAAATATAATTCGTAACAATGTAAAATATTTTTAAATAAAAAAAAATTAAATTAAAAAAGTTTAAAAACCATGAATATCTTATTAACGAGTTCAAGTTTGATATGGTAATCTTGAGACATAATATGTGTTTGTTGAATATCAAAGTTGTTCAATTCAAATATGAGGATATTAGCAATGCGAATAGTTTTGAATTAAAAAAAAATAAATAAATAAATAAAATAATGATAATATATATTTTAAAATATATAGAAAAAATAAATAGTTAAAAAAATAGTTGAAAAAAGAGATGAAATTGTTGGAGATGAAAGTGAGTGAGTAAAGGAGAGGGAATTAAGTTGCTATGGCAACACGCATCTAAACCTCCTCCTCCTCTTTCTCTTCCTCTTTCCACTACTACTACTATTCCACAATTTTTCCTCCTCTCTCTCCACGACCCCTCTTAAACCTCCCTCGTATATAAACTACAACAACATGCCAGAACGTATCACATACTACACACACACACACGAGATAAACACAAGCCCACAATTATATTCTACTCATAAACAGTAATTTTATATACATGTATTTATATGCATGTGTTAATATTTATTCATACTAATAAACGAGTATCTTTATGTACTTAACCATTGCCTAATAATTTATTTTATTATTTCTTTTTTTTTTTTTAAATTTAAATTAACAACTTGGAGGCATTTAACAAGTTTGATTTTAATTTAAATGCATTTACTTTTATTTTGGTCTTTGGAGTAGAAAAATAATTTTAATTTTTGAGTAAAAAATATAATTTTTAATTAATTGATTTAATTAATTAATAATAAAAAAGGTAATTTATTATTTTTTTTTTTGTGATTTTATTATATCATTGTTTGAAAATAAAATTAAATATAATTATGTATAGTTTGTGTGTGTAAATATATTTGTACTTGTATATTTGTATTTAAATATATCTGAGTGATGAGATCTTGAGATAACAACGTTACCATTAAATTTATTCGCGTGAATATAAAAATAATACTACATTGATGTATATAAAAATAAATGAAAATTATTAAAAAATAATAAATGAAAATAAATTGTTGTAACAATGTCGCTGAGTCAATGAGGCATACTTGAGAAAATACTTGTTCCTCTCGAGAGCCATTCACGTAGAATGTCCGAAAAAAATAAATAAACAAAAATAAATAATAATAATAAATAAATATAAGATATATCAGAGAGACATATATTCACGAGCGTCAACTGGTTTTTCGTTTTTTTAAATTTTAATTTTTTTTTCATTTTTAGGGCCTCATTCCTTAATGGACATCAAGGCGGTCTGCATGTATTTTTTTTTTTTTTTTTTTTCTTTTTTATTTATTGCATCCCATAATTCAATTGTCAAAATTAACATCCCTAATAATGAAAAAAAAATATAAAAATTAAAAAACAAAATTAGAAAAAAATATTTAATTTGAAAATTTATATTACAAAGCTATTGATTTACAATAAAATCAATAATTCTTTGTAGAAAAAAAATGATAATAGTAATAATAACAATTAAAAATTAGAAAAAAAATATTTTTCAATTTTCTAATATTAATGATTAATTATTATTTATAAATATTAATTTAAAAATGTTTTGACTATCAATTTACAATAAAACCAATAATTTTTTATAAAAAAAAAAAAAAAATAGTAATATAATAATAACAAGATAAATTATTTGAAAAAAAAATAATCGCGTTTGCTCGTCCTGTGTGTGTATATTGTATACCAAGGCCAGACGTACATCAAATTATTATTTTATTCATTATTATTCAAAAAGTTTGAAATATTTTTGCGGTGAGAATGTGTATGTGTGTGTGTTACTCCTCCCGGTGTCGAATAAATTTCGAAATTAAAATCCTTTCACATGAAAATAAATAAAAAACTTTTTTAAAAAAAAAAAAATATAATATTACATTTATATATTGAATTTAAAAAATAAAACTTACAATATAAATTAATATAATAAATAAATATAAAAATCAAGTAATTTATTTAAACATTAATTGAGATTTTTTTTTTTTTAAATTTAGAAATGAATATAAGTTTATAATGACGAAGAATTTATAATTTCTTATTATTATTTTATTTCGGAATATATAAAATGAATGCGAAGCTCATTGTTTATTACTCCATTGTTGTTGTTGTTTTTTTTTTTTTTATTAATGTGTATATAATTATTTATATTATTGTTTTATATTTTTTTTATGAGTCATGAAAGAAAACGCTTCATCGAGCAAATCTAGTCAAAGGCCATACAATAGCCACAATAATTTTAATTCAAATAAATTTAGAATTATCTAGTTCTAGTCTGTGTGTGGTTAGACAATATTAATTGACAATGTAAAATAGTTATCATGCAAATATAAAGTAAATTAAAATTTTTAAATTTTTATAACTCCTTCAAAAACAATAAAATTAAAAAACAATTAAAAAATAATCGATTAAATCACACAACAAACCGGAAATTATTTTTAAATTTCAAGATAATAAAAAAAAAACTAATCAATTGATTTAAAAAAAAATAAAAGCAATATTTAGGTCACATTGTAAATTAAATCAATGATTATGTTTTTTTTTTTGTTATTGTATTTAATTAATAAATAAATAATAAATTTTATTGAATGACATATTTTATGATAATAATTTATGTTATGAGAGGGTTGGCTTAAAGTTGGCTAAATTCGCCAGATTGGCGCCGGCAATGGACATGCGCAACAAAAACCAATAACACATACACTTCCGCCCTCTTTCATCCCCCAATTTAAATTCCCCTTCTCTTATTTATTTTTTTCTTTATCTTTTTTTATCTAAAATTCGACATGCTTTTCTATATATACAAGTTAAATTTTCATCCCCTTTTTTGGTCGACAATTTTACCCTCTTCAATTTTACCTCTCTCATACACACAAATTGTCTATACGACAAATAAATATATTTATGAAAATAAATAAATAAATTATACACCTGATTTTTTTTATATTTTTTATTTATTAATAGTTTTGTTTGTATATTGTATCCAGAGGTCATGCAATTTATTTTTTTTTTCAACTATTAATTTAAATACTTGTCAATTTGTTTTTTATTTTTAAAATGATTATTATTTTAATTTATTATATTTGTTTATATTTGTTGTTAATTTTCTATTTTTTTATCAAGTACATTAACCTGTATTTTATAATTAATTAAAAACCTTTAAAATTTTATTTTTTCTATTTTTTTTTTCAGCAAACTTTTAAAACTTTGAAAATTCTACTTTTAAATTTTTTATTTATTTTTTTTCATTAAAAATTTACAATTAAATAAATTTTAATAATAAAATACTATGTATTTTTTTTTTTTTCAAATGAATAATCATATTTTCCGGATCATCGTAAATAAAAAATTGTCAGTCGTTGATTATATTTGTATTTTAATTCATGTGTGCGTGTGTGTGTTGGTCAGAAACGAGTTTTTTAAATAAAAAAAAAAAAAAATATCCAAAGGATGAATAAACACGACAATGTAGAAATAAAAAATAAAAAAACTATTGCCGCAGGTCAACGGGGATTTAATATTTTTTTTCATTTACAAAACGCACGATCAGTTAGTTTATTTGTTGGTTTATTATTATTATATTTTAAACAATTTAAAAAAAAAAGGAAAAAAGATTACTCAGAGTCTGATAAACATACCACGTAAAAATTCCATTCCACTTACGAATAATAATGTAAAAAAATAATAAAATAATAGTGAAAATATATGAAAAGAAAAAGAGAAATAAATGTAAAAAAAAAAAATATGATTTACTCACTTCACCGTGTGTATCTCGTCGACCATCAGGTGTATTTTCAGGTAGAAAATAAAGTCTCAATGATGCTAATGGTTGATTTGAACCACGACTATCAAGCCATAATAATTGTAGTTCACCAATACTAACAAGATCAGCATCTGTCCATAATTTTGTTAGAAAAAAATTACCAAGTCGTAATACACGTCCATTACTAATTCTCACAGCCTTGTAAAATGTGTATGGACCATGACTGAAACATGCATCTCCAAGTAACTGAAATAATTTAAAAATAATTTAATCAATCAAAAGTTAAATTTATAAATTTGTTTTTAAATATTTACTCATAAAAGATAAATTATATATTTATTGAAAATGGCATTTTAAAATGTCAAAAAATGTCAGAATAAAATAGAGGGAAAATCAGATGATAAGGATGAGTAGGAGGATGGATAGAAAAAGGAAGAGGAGGAGATGAGGAATAAAAAATATTTTAAAAAATGACAGAGTATTTGTGGGATGACCCAGGCTCGTGCTATTTCCCTCTTTCCCTCTCATGCAAAGAGGATAAATGCTAAATCCATTTGTTATTTTATCGACAATATTCAAAAATTCAATTACATTTTCATCAAAATATTTCATATATTTTCTCTTTCTATATCTAATCAATTGAAAATATTTTAATTTAACAAAGTAACAATGTTAATTCAATAAAAAATTAATTATTGAATAACAAAAAAGATTAATTAGCAAAAAAAAAAACAAAGGAAAAATTAATTGAAAGAAAAAAAAAAAGAGGAAAAATTTTTAATCAAAATATATTTTTTAATTATGAAAAATAAAAAAGGAAAAATCCTTGATTAATTTTTTTTTTTTTACTTCATTTTTTCATCAAGGCTAGAAAATTTAATTTATAAATAATTTTTGAAAAATTTAATTTAAAATACGAAAAATCAATATTATGCAAAATTAAAAATATAATTTTATTTACGTGACTAAAAAAAAAAATAATGAATAATATCGTTTGACCTCTTTTCGAGTTGGACTGTACGCGTCTCTCTGCTTCAACTGGCAAGTTTGCCCTGTTATATCCACCTTCAACCTTCTTATATTTTTTTTATTTCTTTTATTTACCAGCTATTTGAAATTCAACGGATTTCTGAGGCACAGAGAATAGGTGGGCGTCTGATTTTATTATTATTATATTTAATTTATTCAATACAAAAAATAAAATGATAAATATATTATTCACTATTTTATTTAAACAATTAATTTACGTAATTTAATATATATAAAATTGAATGAATTAATTAAAATATTTTTTAAATTAAATAAAAAATTGATCATAAATTTATTTAAATATATTGCGCAATTTAAATGATATGATTGAATGATGAAACAAAATGAGAACCACTTTCGAATGACTATTTTTTTTTTTGCTTTCAATACAATCACTGTCAAAAGTAACAAAATCAATTATTTTTAATAAAAATATATATACAATTTAATTAATTTAAAAAAAAAAAAAAATTCAATATGCAGTCATTTTGGGAGTTTGTGTAAGGTGGAAATACGACGGATATATTTTTAGACTCAATCTGGTTTCGGAGCAGCTGCATATTCGAAAAAAAATCAACAAAAATATATAAATTTATAATTTTCTATCAATTAAAAATAAATAGATAAATTTTCATAATATTAAAATTATATGTTTTTATTAATATCGAGTAATATTAATGACCGTATCAAGTGTACCACTCGTATATTCTGATGAATCACTCGATGAAAAAAAAAAAAAAAATTAAAAAAAAATATACAGTCGTTATATATGTGTGTGCATTCGACAAGACAAAAATTATCATTATTATATTTTTATTATTATTTTATAACTCTTGCGACAGTGTTCGAGGCCACCATGTGCAGAATTTTTAAAAAAATTATAATATTATTATGTATTTATTTTTTTTAAATAAAGATAAATAAACTTTATATATAAAATGAAAATTTGATTTAAATTTTATACGTCCGTGTAATAACCGGAAATAAAAATTTACAAAAAAAAAAAAAAAATAATTTAATTTTTTTGTGAAATTTATTTGTTGAAATATTATCTTTCTCAATGTCAATAAAAAAATATTAATATAATAGTTAATATATAATAATAATAGAAAAAAAAAAAAAAAAAAAAAAAAATTATTATTTGACGTTTGTCTTGAGACGGGTATATGGGGCAATGGCCCCTTCCATCATCAACTTAGCCCTGTCGTTTGTAATCGAATGTACACTGTATATATACATTTAAAAATATATAAATATATAAACGAATATAACACACTGATAAACCAATACCAGCGTGTGCTCTTTTTTTATCTAGCATCTCTTTTTATTACTCGGTATATATATATTTATTTTTCTTCATTACTAACACTTTGATGTTTAATATACACACAGTGGACCATCTCACTTGCACTCATTTTTATGAAAATATATATTTTTTTTTTCCCTCTTTCTTGCTCTCTCTTGTTCCTCTTACTCCAATCTTATCTTTTCACCCTGTTTTTTTAGTTTTATTTTACTCCGATCTCAATAATTTTTTTTTTTCTTTTGTCTTATTTTTTTTATCATCAAGTCCGAACTAACCTCCTCAAGGCTACAATAAAACATAATTTTTTTTTGGTTTAATAAGTCGATATATAATAATGTATTATAAAAACGAAAATTTTAATATTTAAAATTGAAATTGAGAATGAAATTTTAGATTTAAAAAAAAAATAAAATGTGAATTAATGAGATTGTTTGAAATGGAAATTTTATATTTATAACGTTTTCGACATGTGTACATGGATTTTAGATTATATATCGAGATGAGGATGAAAAGCTGAAATAGAAGAAAAGAAATAATATATAGAGGGTAGTTTCACATATGTACCATACATGAGAAATAAAAAAGAAAAAAAAATATATTAAAAAAGGGGAGGATCAATATTTAAAAAAAAATGTCCATTTTGGAGTAAAAGACAAATTTAACAATATATTTTTAAATTAAACCAAAAATAGATTACTTGAAAAAATAAAAGTAAACTAATTTAATTTTAAATTTAAAAGTTTCTCTTTTTTTTTTTTTTGATAAAAATAAATTATTTTGTTATTTTGTTGCAATATATATATACTCCTTTTTTTTATTCCTGACCTTGATGTTATTAAAACTTTGCAGACATTTAAATTCTATTAATATTGTTATTTTTTTTTTTACATATAAAAAAATGTATATAATTTTTATTTCTCGACACAAAAAAAAATCGACATCGTTCATCTCTCGCCGCCAAATGAATTATTATTATTATTATATCAAGGGATCATTATCGTTGAAAAATTTAAGCAAAAGGTTTTTTTTTTCTTTACGGTGAGAATACAACTTTATAAAGCCAATAAAAATTTTAACTGTGACTAACAAAATCATCATTTGACATAAAAAATAATTTAAATATTTAAACATCTATTCATTTATTATTTATAAAAAATATATAACTGTCTAAAATAAATAAAAAAAAATTTTAAACGTTAAAAATAAACCGTTTTACAAATAATTCCAAGCAAATGTGATAAAAAAAAATAATAGTCGTTATCATAAAACGTCAAATAAAATAAAAAAAAAAAAATTAATAAAATAAATCACCCCAATTTTTTTTTAAGCAAAATCATTAAAAATAAATTAACTAAATATCCAACAGCTAATTAAATTATAACAATAATAATAATTGTTTAAAAATAAATAAATAATTGTTATTATAACAACCTGATTTATAAAAAAAAAAAAAAAATAATATGTTATAATAATAGAATGCATATATTATTATTTGTTCAATTCCCAATGGTAATTACATTGAGCCTCGCTATCGGCTTTTCCACCGCTGTCAATGTTTCTCTCTCATTCGCCCTCCTGATTCATCTCTCTTTCTCTCTCTCTCATCTCTCATATAATAGTATGTCGTCTCGTGGCTGTTCCTGCCCCACCCTACACAATAAACACTGTAGATATATATGTATTTAATTCGACACACACACACATAAACATAGTTCCCCTTCTTTTTTAAAAAACCACTGCTACAACAACCCTCTTTGCTCTTCTCATCACGTATCTTCTTTTTTTTCTCTTTACTATCCTCTCAAAACGACTTAGAAATTGCTTTATCTATATAAATATTTTTTTTTTTATTTTTTTTAAACATTTATTTATTTGTTTGTTTATTTATTTGATAATAATTATTGTATTATGTAAAATATTATTATTTATGTATATAAAATGTTGAAAAAAAATTATAAATTATAATTATAATTTATTGATAGATATATTTTATTTTAAATTACTCATTTTTATTATTATTTTATATTTTTTTTTTTTTATTTAATAAGATAAAATTGAATTTACTATAACGGGTCCTCCAAACTCATGGCACGTCCTTGTTATTTTCTCTCCCTCCTATTGCACACTCTCTCACGGTCACTAACAAATACATGTAATTTTTTTTTGTATATATTTTATATATATATGTGTTTTTATGCTTGTATTGAGTATATATCTTCTGTGATATTACATTTGCTTGCAACTTCCCAATGTCTTTTCAAGTTGGTCGCATTTTTTTTTTTTATTTTGAAATTAAAGAGACTCTTATTTTATCTGTTTTTAAATGTTTTTTAAATACACACACACACATTGTTATTATTGTTATTAATTTGTATATTGATTAATTTAATTTTTTGTTTTTATTGATTGTTTAAATTTAATAAAGAGAAAATATATAATATTGCAATTGAAAATTGACCGACATTTTGTAATGTTTGTATAATCAAATACAAGTATTTAATTTTTTTTTCTTTTTTTATTATTATTAAATTATTATTTCCATGAATATCGTCACGGTACACAATCAATTATTCTTATTACGCAATAATTTTTTTTTTATATATTTAAACATTTATATAAATATTTGATAAAAAAAAAAAAAAAAATATTAAAAACCAACAGGCCATATTTTGATGAATTAAAAACTCATAAATTATTTTTTTTATCTTTAATTAATGAAGGATTTAAACAACTTAAAATTCAGGCTCATAATAAGGGCTAGTTGAAAATTCCCGAATATATTTTTCAAGGATATACATCAACCAGAAAAATAAAATAGAAAAAAAAAAAAAAAAAAAAAGAATAGAAACATGTAAAGAGAAGTAGGCCCATATACCACCACCACCACCACCAAGATCAAATCGAGTTTTCACAATTTCAATGTGTCGAAAATATAATGTATGTATTCAACAAACTACCCCCTCCATAATTCTTTGTCACACTCGCAGTGTGGTTCCTTCTCATCTTGCTCGTTTCTTATCTTATTTTTTTATTTGAAAAATTTTTTTTTTTTTTTTTTGATGTGTAGTGCTCGGTCATCCAACTTTATTTATATTAATAAACACACACACACATATTTAATTTATCATAAAAAAATCTATTTGTAACTCCATTTTTATAAATTAATTAAATTATTTATTCTTTTTTTTTTTTTTATAATTAGATAATTAAAAATATAAATTTTTAAAAATCATTTAATTCTTCCAGCATCTTAATTTATTTATTTATTTTTTTTTTGCTTTTATTGAATTTCATAACTTTCCTATCCACGTGAATCGCGGTCAACGATACTTTCAACATTGACTGTACTCATGTCCCCCCCTACCCCCTCTCTATTCTACCCACCCCCCTTCGACAAACTCTAATTTTGTTGATTATAATTTTAGCATTAAAATATATATACACACTGTATCAAATTATTTTTATTATTATTTTTTTATAATCATTTGATTTCCCTTTTTTTTTTTTTTCGTTTTAAATTTATTTTTTAATTTTATTATTTATAGCAAAACTTTGGATACACACGTTTTTTTTACTTTTTTTTATGTTTTTTTTTTTTTTAAAAAAAAAGGAGGTTGCAACAGTCAATCGTAAAACTTTTTATAGCCAAAGGGAAGAATATAAAATAAATAAAAATCAGTTTTTTTTTTTTTTTTTTTTTATACACAAAAATTATAGATTTATTTTTTAGCAAGTTTTTTATTTTTTTTTTTTAAATAAAAGAGAATATTATTGTTGAAAAAAAATTGTTAATAATTTAAATAATAACATGGGTGAAAAATTATAATTTAATAAAAATGAGTAAAAAAAATTTAAAGATAAATATGGAGTTTTTAAATATAATAAATTCACTTGACTATTTATTCATGAATTTTATTTTATTTTATTTTATTTTATTTGTAATTAAAATAATATAAGTAAAAAAAAAAAAAATAATAATTCAATTACGTGGTAATGTAAATGCGACAGAGAACAGAAAGATAAAAAAAAAAAAATTAACAAAAAATAACAAAGTGAAGAATCCGGAATAATAATGATGATGAAAATGAAAAAAAAATTAAAAATAATAATATATGTGTGTGTGTCACATTTATATGACAATGATATACACGTGTCTCTCTTACTCTCTAAAAACACGTTGAAAAACTCGTTCACGCTTTCACACAAACAAATATTAAATAGCCACACATACCAACAAAATTCACACACAGACACACACATCTCCGTAGTCAACGGCTGCATTACGAATGCAGTCGGAATAATTTTTTTTTTTTTATATTTAATTTTTATTTGATTTTTTTTTTTACTCCAACATGACTAAGCCCTGCTGAAATAAATGAAAATATTTACTATTTATTTAAACTAAATATATTATTTTTTAAATTTAATTTCAAACAAATTATATTTAAATTTTTTTTTTTTTTTAAATAAATAAAATACTCAATTACTCAAATTTACATTTTTTTTTTTTTTCCTTTTTTTTTATATAATTATTTTAATGAATAGAAATCTTTTTTAAATATTAATTCATCATTTGTAATAATACAGCTATTTTTTTTTTTTAAATATAGAACAAAAAATGGAAAGTTTTAAAAAAAAATTAAAATATTTAATAAAATTTTCAAATAAATAAATAAATTTTTAAGTATAAGTTGGAATTTTTAAAAGCCATTGTCTCGTTTCCACGTAATAGACAGTTTGGCATTGGACTCTAAGAAAATATACCTTTTTTTTTTTTATGGTGTTTTTTTTTTTTTTCCCAAATGGTTATCTCAAAATTGCCTCGAATAAATCGGCCCAAAAGTGCTCAAAAACCTTTAAAAACCGAAAATATATTTTCTAAATTCCCTCTCTCTTTTCAACTTAAAAATTCATATTAAAAAAATATTAATTATTCAATCGTGTAATAAAAAAATATACTCACTCGAGAATCTTATTAATATTATTATTATTTTTTTTTGAAATTCATTGTTAAGACAATAAAGAGTCGAGTGGTGACGTTAAATCGGGTTAAGGCACATCTATAAATATCTTAATAAAAATAAGAATAATAAGATTGAAATGAGATGGAAAATGTGGCTATAATATGCACAAGACAGAGAGACAAAAAAATGAGTAAAAAAAAAAAAATGAATTAGGCAGTAATAGTAGGGGCAGAGGGGATAAAAAAAGAAAAAAAAAAAAAAGATAAAAAATCGGCAAATAGCAATGAAAAAAGAGGATGGCATTAGTAAAGCAAAGCGAGGCCAGTGCCAAGTTAAAAAAAATCGAGAGAGGGGTTGAGAGACGAGGGAGAGAAAAAATTAAAAAAAAAAAAAAAAAATATTTAAGAGAGTGAGAAAGCAACGATAAAATAACGTCTAATCGTACACCCTCCCCCTTGCCCCCCCGCCTCTTTATAATTTACCCGGCAAATATTGCCAGATGTCTAACCCACACAATTATCATTTCCTTTTGGAACATCATTAATTTTCCAAATAATTATTTTACAATAATAAAATTAATATTTATATTTTATAATTTAATTTATTATGTATTTAAAATTTTTACTTACCTCAATCTTATCCATTTTTATTTTGCCGATTGACACACACTTGTTTCACATTCATCTAGATTATTTTATTATTTTATTTTTAATTTTTTATCTATTTATATATTAATAATAATCAATCACTTTTTTTATTTTTTTTTAAATTATACACTTGTAAAACATGACATTGAAAATAAATTATTGAAAAAAAAAAAAAAAAAATTTCACTTAATTTAAGAAATTACTATTTATTGTAAATAAAAAAAATAAATTAATTTAAAAAATTTGTCTCACTGTTAAAAAAAAAACACCTTATGTTTCACAATTTTTTTTTTTTAATAAATAATTATTAGATTGTTTTTTTTTTTTTAAATTATAAAATTATTATATTATATTAACTAATATATAAAACGCGCGAATAGACGTTGCTCTAAGACTCTGTGAAAATCGGTGCGGCGCATGCCACCGTCCTATCAAGACTACTTTGTATTTACTCCAATTATGTGACGTCACGAGTACACTGTGCGCGATTCCCCTCTCCACTAGCACGTTGTACCGAATTTAAACGAAATAATACGAGTATTAACGACACTGGATTATTTAAATTTTTTGTTTATGTGTTGGTCAGTGCAAGTCAGTGTTTGTTGGGTAAGGTGGTGGTGGTGGTACACATGAGAGTGCAGTTTGTCATCCCATTGACCAGTTTATAATTTTATTTTATACAATTTTTATATATCTATATTAATTATCTTTTTTTATTGTTATTGTTTATTCTTTTTTTTTTCAACTGTCATCATATTTTGGGTTTGTCATGTAATTATTTTTATAACTATCATATTTTTTATTTATCACTGTTTTTTATTTGATTAGAATTAAAATACTTTTTTTATTTTTTTTTTTTTATTTTTGATTGTTGACGAAATAAATTGGGGATTCTGCCGCCCAGGTGGCAGCAGTTTCTTGTTTAATTTTGTTTATAAACACAAATTGAGGTTTTATTTTAAAAAATAATATTTTTAATAATTTTGTGCATAAAAGAGAAATTATTTATTCATTTATTTTTAATTTTTACACAATTTTTATGAGGTGTTTGTTGTATTTTTTTTTTTTTAAACAATTTTTTTTATTTTTGTGTTAATTAGGCCTCTAAAATGCGAGATAAATTAAATAATTTTTTTTTTTTTTAATTTTAAACTCATTAATATATAATCTATAATTATAATTTTTTTTTTTTTTTGTTTATTACCCAGCGTTGTTATTATTTATTCAAAAAATTTTTCATTCGCCAATTTTATAGATACTTCGTTGCTCTTTTTTTTCACAACAAATATTTTTTTTTTAACAATTATTATTGTGTGTCTCTCTCGTACACAAAAAGAGACATTATTTATTGAGTTAAATTATTTTCTTTTTTTTGAGTAAATGTGCTATTTTTTATTAACAATATTAGCGGAATAAAAATTAAAAAAAAAAAGTAATAAATTTAATAAATTACTGTACAAATATTGGTGTCAATTTTTAAGTATTTTTTTTTTTTATAAACAATTAATTTGTTAATTAAAAAAAAGATATTAGTTTCGTGAAAGATTATTGCAAAAAGTTTTTTAAATGATTTTTTTTCTCTAGATAATTCTAATTGACTTAATATTCCTGGAAGGGTACAAGTACTTATTAATCACAAATCTTTTTTTTTTTAAAATATTTTTTTTTCATCATTATATCCATCTCAAAAAAATTAAATTAATTAATTTTTTAATCTTCGTATCTGGCACACAGTTTGTACAATGAATTATTAAAATAATAAAAATATTTCGATTATATATTTAGATTAAAATTATTATTTAATAATTTAATAATTTTTCATTTTACTGTGTGCCAAAGGCATCTTTATAAATTTATTTAAGCTACTAATATTTATATCATTTAAAAATTATTATTATAAATAAATTAAATAAATTGGATTAAGTTATCACAGCATGTCCCTCATGGCAAGTGATAAATTGTTCAAATAATAAAAACAAAAATAATAGAGAGACATTTTTTTTTTTATTTAAATTAATTTATTCACTTCTATTAATAAATAAATAATTAATTTTTAATTTATTTTGATAATTATAAAGATTATCAGTGGCTTTTTATTCCGACTCGAGTTTATTTTTATTCAATTGTCAATCAAATTGGCAAGTCTCCAAAAGATTCTCCATCATTTGCAAAAAATTAGAAACTTTATTATCAATTAAAATTATAAAACTTTATTCATTTGCAATTTAATCAAGTTAATGAATCATTTTAATAATTTCAAATAGATTTATGGTATTTAGAAATTGATCAAAAAAATTTAGCAAAATGTGAATTTCAAAATATTTTTATCATCAATCGAGCCGGAATATTTTTTTAATAATTTTATTTTGTATTTTTTTTTGCATGTGTATAATTAACCCGTCTTTAATTTTCGCGGTAAAATTAATAATAATTAGTTTTTGATAATTAAAAAAAAACTAAATAATTTAAAATCCAAAAAAAAATATTAAATTTGAGTTGGTCATATAATTTTAATTACAATAAATATATTCATTACTATTATTATTAATTTTTTATTTCAAAATTTTACGTATCTCCTCGAGGCCCCGGAAAATTTTCTTGTTCGATAATTAATTTTTGAATCAATAATACTACTTCACAATTTTACAATATTTTATGTTTCAATATTTTTTATATATACAAAGAAATAATAATCACAGATTGCTTTCACCAACCATGACTCACAATTACTATTAAAAAAAAAAAAGGCTCGGTTAATTTTTTTTTTTTTGGTTCATTTTACAACTGCATCTTTGGTCTTGAACCTGAATCTATACGCAATTATTATTTATGTATATTTTATTTATCTTTTAGATTTTTTTCATTTCAAAAAATATGATATGATGTAGGTTAATAAATACACCGGGACCTCTTCTTAATAATTTATCATAAAAAAATCTACTTGGTGTTTGACCAATATCAATATTCGAAAAAAAAAAAAAAAACAAAAAAGGAAGACACAATCATCAAATTAAAACAACAAAAAAATTAGATATGATTTTGTTTTTTCTTTTTGTCATAAAAAAAATTCAATAATAAAATGAAAAAGCTACTTTATTATAATAAATATTAAATTAGTCATCACCACCACTGTCTGGTACTTGTGCATCATCACATGTCACATCATTATCTTCATCACAAATAATTTTTTTATCATCAATATGTTGATGGTCAATATTTTCAATACACTTGATAATACAATTTTTATTATTTTCCTTGGTATCATCTTGCTCAATATTATCATTTTCAAATTCATCAACAATTTTATTATCAATTTTAATATTTCTAACAGCATCAACAAAACAAGTGATACTATTATCAATACATTCATTATAACCATATGGTATAAATGTTGCTCTAACTGTTTGATATAATTTACAGAAGCCTAATTTTTTATATAAACTTTGACTAGCTTCATTTTCTGGTCGTATTACAACAAATGGTGTATAGCCTCGATCAACAACAACTCTTGTCAGGTACCTAATAATCATTTAAATAAAAATATATTTATAAATAATCAACAATTTAAATTAAATATATATGCGTTTACCTTGCTAAACGTGTTCCATATCCTTTTCTTCTATATTCTGGTTTTGTTTGCATTGAAAACATTGCACCATAATATGATTGTATCATCCATGCTGCTAATTTACCATCAACAAATACACCAGCTGCTGGCAATAATTTAATTAAACGTAAAAATAATTCATGACATTCCATATCATTTGCTGGATATAATTCATGTATACTTTCAGCATGTTCAGCACATAATTGTAACACTTTTCCATCAGTTGAATTGTCATCATCATCATCATCTTCTTCATCATGTTCATCTTGATATTTTAATTCTTTACATGCCCATACATCACCAAGTACTTGTTCAATTTTACCAGTATCCTCATAAAGATTAAATAACTCTTTAGCTATTTCACAATGAACAAAATTTATGTACAATGGTTTGCTCCAATTGATCAGCATGTCCTCACTTCGTAGTTGATGCAGACAATCCAGGTTTTTTGTTGGACAGAATACTCCAAAACTCTCGTACAGTAGACCGTTCGGCTGAGACATGCCAATTGTATTTTTTGTTTTTTAATAAACACTGGAAAATTTATATTATATTTCTTCTTATCATTATTTTATTTTTTTTCATCAATCATTTTTTTTTTCTTTTTAGGGTTTTATTTAAATGACGTTATTATTTGTTAATTTAAAAAAGGTAAATTTATTTATTAATTTAATTTTAATAAATTAAATAACTTACAGATTGTGTCATTCCTGGAAAATGCAAACATATTGGTACATTTGGCCAATCATCATCAACGTAAAAATAAAAATCCCAAACTTTATTTTTCATATAAGTCAGGACGGTTTGTTGAAACTAAAAATATTGCAAAAATAAAAATAATAATAATGTTATTAATGAATTTATAATAATAGATATTTGTGTGATATGCGTGTTTAAATTCTTAACACGACATTATGATCCTGATAATAATTTAAAACAATGCAGTTAATTCTAATAACTTGGCAAAATGGCAAATCATCATACGGTCAAGGTCAAGTCATTGACGCACACGTGTAAAAAATTTTATTTTTTAAATATATATATTTATAATAGAAAAAAGTAAATATTATTGCAGTAAAAATGCAAAATCAAAATAATCAATGAACTTTGCATGTCAAATTGTCAATCATGATTTTTTGTTTTTTCTATTTTTTTTTATTAAAATAATATTTGGATATTATATTTTAAAATAAATATTTATCCTAATTGTTAATTAATTTAATATATTTTATGATAATTAATTAAGAAAATTTAAGAAATTTATATGTAAAAAGAAAAATTTATTTTCTTGATCTTTAGGGTGGTCGCAATGCGTCGATTTTTTGATAATAAAAAATAATGTCACGTGTGACCTTGGCCCTAGACATAAATATAAAAAATAGAAAAAACAAATCAATGGAAATTTTATAAACATTAAATGTTTTAAAAGTTCAACCAGTAATTTACTAGTTAAAAAACTTTGAGAAATTTATACAACTTGATGAGTGCCAAGTCGTTATTTTTATTTTTTTAACGTTGATATTAATTAATGCATCTTGCTGTGATTGGATTATTTAAAAATGTCTTTTTTCTATTGTTATAATTTCTCTAGGATAAATAAATAAAATATATTAGTTTATAATTTTTTTTATTAAATACAATATCATTGAGAATTTAACTTACTTTTAGTGATTCGGGTAAATGTCCAGTTAAAAATTCCAATAGCTTTGGCAATTCATCATCACCAAGTAGATGAAAATTTCTACCTCGTTCAATTGGACCTTCCATATTGACTCTGTAATGAAAAAAAAAAACATAATTTTAAATCATTTAGTATATAGGTATTAGTCTTGAAGTTTTAAGGAGAAAAAATACTTTGAAAAATTGGATTATACATAAATATTTTTATGAATTGAGCTATAAAAAATAAGAGTTTAAAAAGAAAATAAAAAATAATATGGCTGAGCATTTAATCTATTACTTTTTTTTGTATCAAGGGAAAATAAAATTATTTAGCTTCTTAAAAGAGATATCAATTTGACAATCAATTTATATTCTCGTTGAGTCACAAGTACTTTATATTTGACAAACGTTTGTCAACCCACCCTCAATATTATTACAAATTTTATAAAAAAATAATTTTTTTTTCATCAATTTTTATACTCACAATTTATAGCTCTGAACAAATCAATTATCAATTATCTCTAAATTATCAAATTTCAATGAAAATTAAAGCTAAAAAACAAGAATAAAAAATTCAAATTTAAAAATTATTTTGAATAATACCTATATATTTGAATTTTCAATTTTTTTTTAACACTAAAATATAATAAAATTCATAAACAATAAATTTACCTTGATTTTATAAACAATATGAATTTTTTAATATTTTTTTTTAAACTAGTTTTACAATTAAACAATGACTAAACAAAAAATCAACAAAGAAAAAAGACTTTCATTGACAAATTTCGTGTGTGAATGATTTTTATCATAAATTTATATGAAAAAAAAATATTGTTTAAAATGCTGGCAAAAAAATTTGACTCTTTGAGCAAACAACCCTTGTACTTGATCCCCTCTTTTACGTTATTAAACAGCTGCTGGTTCAATCAACAAACGCCGGTCTAAAAATCAATTAACCCAACAAAGTATATATTTTTTCCTAAATCTTTACAACAAATAAATACAAATTAATTATCAACAAACAAAAAAAAAACACTAATTAATTAGCCACACTTGAAATTTATTGTTTAAAAAAACAACAAAAGATAACAATTAAAAAAAAAAAAAAAACAAAAATTGAATGAAATATTTATTGATTTACCTGAGACTAGACGATCAGCGACGGATTTGCTGGAGGGATGATTTTACCAAGATAATATCTTGTTGTTAATTTGGAAAAAAACACCAATAATTTTATCAGAACTTTTATCAATATTCAAATTAATTACAAAATTTTAATCGATAAAAAAAAATATATACAAATATATTTTTTCAGTTGCACTATTTACAACAAATTAAAATCAACGCAAAGGCAAGCCCGGTGCAATATCTCAAAGTTTTTTTTTTCTAAAAATACAATTAATTATTATAAAATAAATATTTAATAATAATTTATTTGTTTGTTATAAATAATATTGAGCAGCCGGGCTGCCTTGTGCGCTTATCTGTCGTCAAATGTACGTAGTTTTTTTTTTATAAATAAAGAAAACCTCCCTCACCGCCCTCAGAACCCGCACTGAACTAAAACCACCCCAATACATCATACACCAACCCTCTTATTTTCTACCACCACTTTCAACCCCTCCAAATAATTTTTTTTTTTTTTTTTCTTTTATCAATGCGCCAACACAACTGCGAGTTACATTACGCTCAGACCGTATGCTCCTTCTGCTCTCTCATCTGCTCATGCGTATTTTATATTAAATTATAATTATTATTTTTAAACAATAAATTTAATAACAATTGTTATTATTATTATTTATAATTATTATAATTTATTTTATGAAATATACGCAAGATAATAATTTGTTATTAAAGATTTTAAGAAAAATAAATTTTAAATTTTTGTTTTTTTTTTGTTTAATTGCGCTTGCGCTTGTTAAATTCATCCCTTAATTATTTTTTTTAACATCCACGTGTAATAGACAATAGTACATCACTATGACCATCCCAAAATATAAAAAGCTTATTAATTTTTTTTTTTTTTCGTCCAATTTAATACTGTCATTGTTGATTATTCTTGAAGCTGGATAGCTAATGCGTCAATTTAATTTAATTCAATCGTTTTTTGATAAAATATAAAATAAATAATAATAGTTTAAAATTGACTTGATAATGAAAGACTATTGACTTATCGTCTAATCTCATAAAAACTCACGTGAAATGGGTTAATGAAATAAATTTGATGAACATTGATGAGCAGAAGTTTGCAAGTAAACTTTTTCACCATGATTTTGTGTTTAAAAAAAAAATAATTATTATACAAATGATTTGATTAAATTTTAATTAATTGTTGTATGGTTTTTTTTTTTTTTTTTTTATTTTTTAATTTTATACTGGGCATGGAAAATGTGCGCTGTAAACGTCGCAATCGTTTTACCCAGGATCGATTATTTACAAACACACGTCACAAAAATATCAACCCCTAAATATATTTCACATGTAAAATGTTTTTGGTATCTAAAAAATATAAACATTTAGCAAATATTATTATAAATAATAATAAAATTAATTAGTGATGAGGTTTAAATAGTTAGTATTATATTTTAAACAGTGAAAATTGTAAAATATTTTTAGTTTGTTGAACAGTTTTGTGGAAAAAATGTGGAAAACATGGTTTCGACGAGGTAAATTGTAATTTTTCTGATAAATTATTACATCTTAAAAATAATTTACACAATTATTATTTATTCCAATCGGTGATTTTGTTTTATTTTTAATTTTTTAATGGAAAATAAATTTCTTTTAATATGATAAATTATTCAAAAGAAAATCAGCTGATAGCTATTAAATTGAGTTGAAAATAAAAATAAGAAAATCATCACCTGCTGGTTAAATAGATTCCCAGAAAAAAATAAAAATCATTGACTTTTTTAAATCATTAACTCCTGGACAACAGCGCCATGTACATCATCAGTATATTTTTTTTATCAAAAATCAACAACGCAATTCAAGTGTTAATTGTTACAACAAGTTAAAATAATTTATTTTCATTTTAATAATATTATTTATTTGTCATCCTGGATCCTCTACTCAAGCTCAATGAATCACGTTTGTTTTTTTTTAAATAATTAAATTTTTTAATTAATACTTTCAAAGTGGAACAATCGTTATTATTCATTGTCATGAATTCATCAATTTTTAAAATCTATTTAAACAATTGCAAGCTTGTTTTAATTTTTTTTTTTTTCAATTACAATTAATTACCCAGCTTTATTAATATCTTTTTATTTATAAAATAATTTTTTTAATTTAATATTTTAGTATACAACATGTTGCAATATTGAATATAATTTATTTATGATAAATAAGTGCGCAAGACAGTTGTTCTATTTTTTGTTCTACTAATCTACTTGAATCCATTGTTGTTTTATAATAATATATATATATTAAATTTTAAAAAAATAATAATGAATTTTATTTTTTAGATTCAATACAGTACGGTTTTAGTATGTCAAAAAGAAAATTAGTAAACAACGGTGAAAGAATATTTGAAAACGTGGATTACACACAGTTGACTGAAACTGATCATGGCTATGTCGATTCACAGGTAAATAAATAATATTACTATAAAATTTAAACATTTGTTAATTGATAATTAAAAAATACTAATTATTATTTTTTAAATTTTAGTTTGTGGGTCCACCAGTTAAAATACCATGGAAAGCAATTGGTCTAGCTTCGTTGTTATTCATTGGTGGTACTGTGATGCTCATCATTGGAAGTTTAATAATCAGTGGTCATATTGATTCCAAGGTTAAATAATTAACTTAATTATAAATTTAATAGTTTCATAAAATAATAATGTATTTTTTTATTATTTTTTATTAATAGTATGGTGATAGAATGTGGCCACTAATAATATTGGGCGCACTTATGTTTATACCTGGCGCATATCATGTGAGAGTTGCACTTATGGCATACAGACAAGTACCAGGCTATTCATTTGATGATATTCCAGAATTTGATTAAATTTAATATCATAATATTATTGTACATAAAAATATGCCACTATGTGCTTTTGTAAATTAATTTATCATGCTACAAACCAACACACAAATTCAATATTATCAATCATAAATATATTTTTATTTTTTACTTGTTAAAAATAAAATACGTATTAAATTATTTTAAAATTTATTATTAATGAATAATAATAATTGCATTTATCTTAAATAAGGTCATTTAATGTACCTTATTTGTAAATTTACGTGTGTGTGTTTCAATAAAATATTAAAAATAAAATAGACGCAAATTTATAAATTTTTTAAACCAATAAAAATACTTTTTAAATTATTTATAAATAAGAATAATTAAATAAACAATTTAAAAAATAGTAAATAGAATTATATCACGAAGGAAAATAATTATTATCTTTAATTTAAATTGGAAAAAAAAAATCAACAATAATCAAAGTAAAATGACAAATTAAATTGCTTTTAAAAAATTATAAAATTTATATCAATTAGTTATGAAAAAAAAAAAAAAAAATAGATAACAATTCAATTTGTATTTAGAAATATTTCAGCATTTCAATAATGATAATATTTTTTGTCTAACACTGTGCACTAAAATAAAAAAAAAACGCCAGAAGCAACCAGAAGTGCACAAAAGTGCGTTGAAATTTTTGAGTCTTAGTGCGCACGCGTTGACTCACGTTCAAAACCACATTTAAAATTTAAAAAAAAAAAAAAAAAGAAAAAAAAAGAAACACCCTTACGTCTTGCAGTTGAACTGAGAGAGAAAAAAAAACAAAAAAAAAAAAAAAAATAGATAACAATTCAATTTGTATTTAGAAATATTTCAGCATTTCAATAATGATAATATTTTTTGTCTAACACTGTGCACTAAAATAAAAAAAAAACGCCAGAAGCAACCAGAAGTGCACAAAAGTGCGTTGAAATTTTTGAGTCTTAGTGCGCACGCGTTGACTCACGTTCAAAACCACATTTAAAATTTAAAAAAAAAAAAAAAAAGAAAAAAAAAGAAACACCCTTACGTCTTGCAGTTGAACTGAGAGAGAAAAAAAAACAAAAAAAAAAAAAAAAAATAGTCAGTGCAGCGTGGTGCAAATAGAGTTTTTATTTTTTTTTTCCAGCTTTGGGGCCTTACCCCGATGAATTTCTCTGAATTCCTCGATTCTCGAGTGGCACGAGCCAACGACAGCCCTATAATCCCCACCCTTTTAATTTGTGTCCACACGCAGCGGCCCGTGGGTGCTTCAAGATCAAGCCTTCAAGCTCACTTCATCTTCATCTTCAAGTTCTTCTTGAATGTTTAGTCAAAGGATTCACATCGATCTTGAAATTTAAATCGTCAAAAAAATATACAAATACCAACACATTGTCAATTAATCAATCAATCAATCGATCAATTAATTAATATTTTTTTTTAATTTAATTGTATTTTATTAAATAATTAAAATGAGTGAAATTAGTTTTGTACCAGCTTTTGAACAATTTGTTTATTATCCACACAATGCAAGTCTTGAAGATGAATTGAAACGTCTATTTGCCGATTTATCAATCATCAAACAACCAGTTCAACCAAGTGGTAAGTACTTGATTTATCAATTAAATTATTTATTCATTAATTCATCAAAAAATCAACTTATTTTTTAATTTAAAAGTCTGTATAAATTTTATTTTGTTGCAAAAAAATGTTGATTAATTTGTTGATAAAAATACAACAGTGTCATTAGTATTTCAAGTATTAATTTTTATTAATTTAGTATTGTCAAAGTGTTGATATTTAGTATACTATTTATATATTTTAATATGGTATTTAATCTTGCGGATATAATAGGGGGGCTTGTTGGTCACTTTGATGCGTGACAAGTCACAACTTGTTTTTATGATTTTAAAATAACAATAAAAAAGGAGGCAACATATTTTTGTTTTGTTTCATCGGCAGTATCGGCACATCGTCATCAATCGTCGTCATCATTCCCACACGAGTCATTTAATGTTTTTAATAATTTATTTGTATTTTTTTTTTTTTTTTACTTTGATGGCTTATCAGTTTTATCATTGTAGGAGATTATTCGATATTTTTATTTGTATCAAATTTCAAAGTTAAAAAAAAATTCTGTACGTGATGATTTATAAACAATAATTTTGATATTTAAAAATAATTATTTATCAGTGATTTATATTTTAAAATTGTCTAATTAAATTTTAATTACTAAATTTTTTTTTAATCTTTAATTATGAAAAAAAATTAAAAATAAAAGGTTCAAGTATTTTCTTTGTTAAACGATGGAAAATTCTAGATAAAATATTTTCTTTGTTAAAATTTCAAGAAAACAGAGGTCTATTTTTATTTTTTTTTATTTTTTTTTATTATTTAAATAAAAAAACAGAAGTTTTTCTTTGCGACCCGTTGTCCGTGACCTAACGGGCCCACAGCATAATAGCGTATTTGCCCATCGATACCTGGGTGGTGCAAAAACACATGTTAAAAATGTCTCAAAGTATTTTTTTTTTTTTTTTTCTATTCGTTTTTTTTTTTTACCATTTTTTTTCTTTCATGTAATTTTTATTGGCATCTGCAAAACATCACCATTAAAATACGGTAAACAAAGACCCCTATATATCAAGATAAATTTTTTGTCCTTCATATTGTCTAGGCCCTCAAAAAAAAAAAAAAAAATAAAAAATAAAAATCACATTGTCTTTCTTCACGCTTAATACGATTTACCATTTTTGGTTTTTACGACTTTATATATTCAACAAGTATTTTTTTTTATTTTTTTTTTATTTTTTCCCTCAAAGTTACCCCCATTTTTTGGTAAATACTTGAAAATTGTTTTTTTTTTTTTTCTTTTTTTCTTCTTTGTTCAAGGACAAGTTACAAAAAATGTGTCAACAATATGTGTTTTAAAATTTAATGTTATTTCTTTTTGAAATTTTACTATTTTACGACTTTACTATTTTTCAATGTAAAATAAACAAACTTGCATTTACCAAGAAAAATAAAGAAATATATATTAAAATAGTACTTAAATGTCAAATTAATTTATGTCTATACCACCCAATTTTTATTACATGAAATTTGATACTTGAAAATATTTCAAGTATTACTTTAAGTATTTTTTTTTTTTGTTTATAATAATTCACTTTTATCAAATAGTAAAGTTAATTTGTAATATTTTTTTCTATCTTGAATTTTCTTTATAATTTAATTTCAATTTGTCTTTTATTTTCACACAATAATAATTATTATTATTATTTAAACAATAGCATAAACAACCTAATAAAATAAGAAAATAAACAATTAATTTGTTTATAAAATAAACATTTATTATTTAATTTTTTTTCTGTATTTTAGCTGAAGAAATTCGAGAAGATTTTCGCCACAATGGACGTGATTTCGAGTATGTTCCTGATAAATCATCTGATGATTGTCTTGATGACACTGTCATCAGTCCAAGACGTAAGAAGAAGAAGGGTCCATCTGAATGTGTTTTCTGTAGAAACAATGGAAAATCACCAATCGAATACAAATGTCATATTTTAAAAGACACTGATGGTATCATTCGTTGCCCAATTCTCAGGTAAATATCGAAATCAATTTACAATTAACTAACGATTATTCATCATTAATATATACTAATTATTTTCTATTATTTGTTTATTTTATTTTTATTTTTTTTTTTTGTATTTTTATAGAGCTTACAAGTGTCCTATCTGTGGAGTTAGTGGTGACAATTCTCATACAATTAAATATTGTCCTTTATACTCATTTTACTATTAAAAATTAATAATATTTATACCATTGTCATATAACTATAATTACCTCAATTTTTTTTAACAAATATGTAAAAAAAAAATTATAATTAAGATGTGTGTCAATCTAGTATTTTTTAATTAATTAACAGTAACTGTTTTTTTTTTCTTTTCGAATTTTTTAATTTTATGCTTATTATAAAATAACAACAATTAATTTTTTCTTTTTGTAACATAAAATATAATTGAATTAATTTTTCTTTTTAATTTTTTTTTTTTTTTGACTTTCTGAATCATGTTTAAAACTATTTTTTTTTTTCTCTCTTTTATAAAATTGATATCACTGTGTGAATGATTAGATTTTTAAGAATAATATGATAATTGTTGTATATTTTTTTTACAATATAATAAATAAAAAAATTTATATATATAAATATTTTTTTTAAGTTGTTGATTTACTTGATTTTTTTATTTGATATGGTTGAAAAAAATAGGGACACAATCGATTGATCTAGAAATGAAATTTTATTTTTTCATGTGCATTGAATGTACTTGTTGATTATTCATGATGATAAACACGAATTGACACATTTATTACTAAGTATTTATCAAGCCAAGCATCATTATAAATTAATAATAAATAAACAAAAAAGAAATGTCAAATTGATTATTTGTTGACAATGAAATATTTAAAAATAATATTAAATTAAGTGTCAAATGTTGATATTTCCGTGGTAGTAATCCCTGTTACAAAATTAGTGATCAAGCAGACGGAACTTTTTATTATACAATATATAATGTTGTCACTTTTCCTGTTCACATAAAAAAAAAAAAAAAAAAAGTGAATACAATTATTTAAAAAACAAGTAGGTCATGTCAGTGTACCAATGTAATTTTTCTCTCATTTAAAAAAGAAAGAATTATCATAAAAATTAGCAAATAAATTTTACGACTTTTTTCAAGGTGACTGATGTTATTAAAAAAAAAAAAATTATTAATTTAAAGAAATGAATGAAAATTTAAAAAAAAAGAAAATATAATTAATTATTTGTATTAACAAATTAAGAGATTGATCAGTGATACGTTAAAATTCCAGCTTAGTGACCTGGTGGGTTGTGTGACATCATCAATAGAGACCCCTCTCAACAATTGCGCACATCCTGACTACATAAACACCTGAATGAGGACATTGCTTGTCATTTAACTGATGTTGTTCATAGCTAAAAGACTTTATCGATTTTTCAAAATGTTTATTATAATTTTATTATTTGTCTTTGTGATACAGATTAATGGTGAATATCATCAGTTAAATAAAAATAATTCAAGTGAATTTATTAAAACATCAGGAAGACCATGGAAATGGCCAGAAACAAAAACAATTAATGAACAATCATTTATATTTCATTTATTAAAACATAAATTTAAAGTTCATATGATTGAAAAAATTCCAACAACACAAATGACACCAGTACCAATTGATTGTATTTGTGTTCCTTATTATCAGTGTAATGTTAATAATACATTAATTACTGATGGAATTGGAGTCATTGACGTGAGGTATGTATTTCATCAAAAAAAAAATACAAAATAATATAAATTTAATTGACTTTTTGTTATTTCAAGAATTCGACAATGTACTGGTGATTTAGAGGTATGTTGTAAATTACCTCCACCAACTACAAAGCCTCCAGCAATGATGGAACAAATTGTAACTCCAACAAATTCACCAACAATTATTTTTACAAATCCACCAACAATGCCTCCAACTACAACAACAACTATGGCACCAACAACAACAACTACAACAATGGCTCCAACAACTACAACTATGGCTCCAACAACAACAACAACTATGGCTCCAACAACGACAACAACTAGACCACCAATAATTACAACAACAAATTTACCATTAATTCAGCCATTACCATCAAATTGTGTATGTGTTCCAGCATCACAGTGTGATATAAATGGTGTTGTTATAATATCAGGTGCTGGTATTATAAATCCTCGACAATCATTAAATCCTTGTACACAATCAGGACAAGTATGTTGTCGTTTACCAACAACTGAAATTAATTTTCCAACAGTTATAATTCCATCACCAGCACCAACACAAATATCAATTCCATCAACACAACCACCAGCAACAATAAATTGTGTTTGTGTATCATTAATACAATGTGATAAAAATGGTTTTGTTATTGTATCAGGAGCTGGTAATATTGATCCAAGATTACCAAGTGGAAGACAAACATTTACATCATGTTCAAGTGGACAAATATGTTGTAAATTACCAAAAAATGGACAAGATTCTGATGCTACATCTACAAATACATTTCAACAATTATTACCAACACTTCCAGTACCATCAATTGATCCAAGAAGTAATGTAACTGGTGTTAAAAAAAATATTGGAACACAAAATGAATGTACTTGTGTACAGCCATCAATTTGTCAAGATGGTTTTGTTGTAACAAGTTTTGGTGGTGATAATATATTAACTGGTATTATTGATTCAAGATTTGGACCATGTATGTCTGCTAGTGCTGTTTGTTGTCGTTCATCTGGTATTATTGGTAATAATAAACCAACAATTGGTTCACCACTTGCAACAGTAACAGTTGTTACTTCAGCTGTTAACTTAAATCTTTATCCAAATAATCAAGTCAATGGATTTTGTGGTGTCAAAGGACCTGCTTGTACTGGAGGTAAAAAATTAATAATTTATTTTTTATCTACTATTTATTTTATTGATATAAAATATTTGCCTTTGTGTATTTTAAGGTCCATTTTGTGCTGCTAATTATGGAGAAACTTATTTTGCTGAATTTCCATGGATGGTTGCATTGTTGATAAGACAACCTGGTGGTAATGCTGTGTTTAGATGTGGAGGATCAATGTTAAATACACGAGCTGTTCTTACAGCTGCTCATTGTGTTACAGAGTACGTTTTAACATATTGATAATTCTTATTAATTTTTTTCAAATTAATAATAAATTTTGTTGTATGTTTAGTCGACCAACTGGTGTTTTGGTTGCACGTTTTGGTGAATGGAATACAGCAAATAATGACGAGCCATTACCATTTCAAGAATCTGATGTTGAATCAATCGTAACACATCCACAATATTATAGTCCAGGTCTTTATTATGATGTTGCTGTATTAATTTTATCAACACCAGTATCTTATACTTCAAATATTCAGCCAATATGTTTGCCTCAACCAGGAATGACATTTTCTCCTGGTCAACAGTGTGTTGCTAGTGGATGGGGACGAAGTGGTTTTGGTTAGTATTTAATTAAAATAATTTAATATTAAATTTAAGCATTGATTTGTTTTTTTTTTCTTGTATTTTTATAGAAGGAAAATATCAAACAATATTAAAAAAAATTGACTTACCAATGGTGGAAAAAAATGAGTGTCAAACAAGACTACAGGCAACAAAACTTGGTCCATATTTTCAACTACACAAAACATTTTTATGTGCTGGTGGTGAATTGAGTAAAGACACTTGTACTGGTGATGGTGGTGGTCCACTTGTTTGTTCAACATCAACTGGACAATTTATACAGGTAAAAACGAAAAAAAAATTAATAAAAAGCTGTACAATTAATTGCGTAATTTATATTTATCATATATAGTCATTGAACTTTAATTAATATATTTTATTAATCTAATTAATTCAGGCGGGAATTGTATCTTGGGGAATTGGCTGTGGCTTGAACAACGTTCCAGCTGTTTATACAGATGTATCTCAACAACGTCAATGGATTGATCAGCAACTTGCTAATTACGGTGTTTCATGATGTTGTCTGTCACTCGGTTAAACCAAATAATTTTAATATTTTTTTTTTTTACTTAATATTTTACACAGCGCTTTTTTATTTATTTTTATTTTCATATGATTATTGTGTTTAATATTTATCAGTATGTCAAGGGTGAAAGTTCGTGTTTCTAGTTCACAGTATTGCGTATTTTAATACAAATAAATTTACACATTAAAAATTTATTTAAAAAAAAAACAATATTTAAAATAATATAATTTTAAAATTATCATGCTTTTTTAAATAATTGATGACAAGTTAAAAATAATCATTCAAAGTCATGGAAGCATATCTAAATTTCAAATAATTATATGTAAAAATTGTTGACGTGATAAATACATAATTTTATTGTGAATAAAAAAAAAAAAAGAAATCAAATGAATTTTTTATCATTAAAAAACAAAATGAAATAAAATCTATTTTAATAATATTTTTTATATAATTCGATGAATCATTGGTTATTATATTATAATTTCAAGGTGAAATAATTTTAAAATATAATTCATGATGGATTATAAGAAATGATAAATATTTAATAGGATTATACTGATGGAATTTTGATTTTCGCAATGGGGTTTTTTTGGTGACCATGTAGATGATGTAGTTGAACGGGGGATTATTAATCTACTGGTGGGGATTTTAATTGATGATGAGCATTGGCCATTGAGTAGGGAGAGATATATAGAAGACGACTGCTGGACCAACATCGTAACAGTCAACAGACGTTCGTTGTCAACACAACACTTATTGACTTCTTGACATCCTCAATATTAACATCAATTTTACCACGTAAGTTTTTTCAATATTTTAGCATTAATTTAAAATATTTTTTAATCATTTGTTTTTCTTATTATTATTTACTATTAATAGTAATTTATTTTTGTTGTTTTTCGTTTCGAAAAAACTCTTGTTAATTGTTACTGTTAGAAAAATATAATTACATGTTTATTTGAATTATTTAATTATTATCTTTGGGGAAATCCTCAACGTCATTTTTTTTTTTATTTAAAAAAAAAAAACCAATGATGTTTTCTTGGAATATTGCGTGGCTGTTTTATTTTTATACAAACGTTAAGGTCATTTTTGCCTTTCTAATTGATACAACCAACGTTTTTAAAATTCAAATTAAATTATTGATTCAAATATATTTTTAACTTTATTTAAAAAAAAACCACAACGTAGTATTTTTAATATTAATATATTTTTTTATTTGAATAAATATTGTGTAATTAAATTTATATATTATTTAATATTTATTATTTTTTTTATCACTTGTATTTATCGAGTTGCTTATCCTGTTATGCTAATGTACGCATCACAAGATATAAAATGAAAAAAAATATTAAATTAAACTTTGTTATATTTGCCAAGAAGACACGTAACACACATGGTTAATTTTATTTAAAAAAAATTATTTTCTGTCTTTCAGGTAGTTATTAGAAAAAAATAAAAAAAAATGCTGAGGTACATTTTACTATTAGCCTCAGTGGGACTGACTATTGGGGCACCACAAAATGCTGGTTTATCAGCATTAATTGAAAAAACATTTCCAAAGCCTGTTAATAAAAATCCACCAGTTAAATCAGATCCAGAATTGGATAAACTTATAAATAATGTATTTCAAATACCAAATAATGGACAACAAGAACAACAACAAGGTGGTGGATTTATTGGTAATAATAATGGTCCTGGTTTTGGTGGTAACAATGGACTACAAACTTCAGACAATGATTATTGTGAATGTGTACCATATTATCAGTGTCAAAATCAAACAATTGTTGATGATGGTGTTGGAATTATTGACATTAGGTTTGTAAATATTATCAATATAATTAAACCTATTATTTTATTTAAATATTAATTTTTTTATCTAGATAATTATTTAACACAAATTATGGTAGAAGATTTATTACAACTATTTCATGATGATGATACATCAATAATATATTTTTTATAAAATTTAATTATCTACATGAAAATGTGTATTATCTCTTGATAATGATTAAAACCAGTTGTATATAATAAAAAAAATTTTGTTACTTAATTTATATTATTAGTTTGAATTTTGAAATTAAATAATTTTTATTTTTTTTATATTTTTGTTTTTTTTTTTATTGACAGATTAAAACCAGGTTCATGTGAAATAAGTTCATTGGATGTTTGCTGTAAACCACCAGAAATAATACGTGATGAAAAAAATATTGTTAGACCACCACCATTTCAATCACGTGGTTGTGGTAATCGTAATCCAGAAGGTATTGGTTTTAGAATAACAGGAGCAACAAATAATGAAGCACAATTTGGTGAATTTCCATGGATGGTTGCTGTATTAAAAAAACAAATTATTGGATCAAGCCAAGAAAAAATGAATGTCTATCAATGTGGTGGTTCATTGATTCATCCACAAGTTGTATTAACTGGTGCTCATTGTGTTGCAACGTTAGTAACAATTATTACTATTTATTATTATTAATTTAAACAATAAATCAATTTACTAATTTAATTATTTTTATTAATAAATTGACAGTGTTCAAGAAGGTGATTTAGAAATTAGAGCTGGTGAATGGGATACACAAACAAAAAATGAAATTTTACCTCATCAAGATCGAGCTGTACAAAGAATAATTGTACATGAAAATTATATTGCTGGTTCATTGAAAAATGATTTTGCATTACTTTATTTGAGAGAACCACTTGCACTGTCTGATAATGTTGATGTTGTTTGTCTACCACAAGCCAATGACATATTTGACAACAGTAGATGTTTTGCATCTGGCTGGGGAAAAGATGTATTTGGTATTTATTTTTTTTTTATTTATATATATTTTTATAATGCAATATATTTTATATGCAAATATATTAATTGATAATTTATTTTTAATTTTCATTAGGAAGAGAAGGACATTTTCAAGTTATTTTAAAACGAGTTGAGCTACCAGTTGTTGGTCGTGATAATTGTCAATCAAAATTACGTAATACAAGATTAGGAAAACATTTTGTTCTTGATAGAAGTTTTATTTGTGCTGGTGGTGAGCCTGGAAAAGACACTTGCAAGGGTGATGGTGGTAGTCCTCTTGTTTGTCCACTTCGTAATAATCCAAGTCGTTATGTACAAGCTGGAGCAGTTGCTTGGGGTATTGGATGTGGTGAAAATGGTGTACCAGGTGTTTATGCCAACATTGCAAATGCACGTCCTTGGATTGATGAAAAAATGGAACAATTACGTCAATATCCAGGTCTTGCATCACCAATAACATACAATTATTAAATGAAATATATATCCATTGTAAATGATGTCATTTTTCATATTAAAGTTATATTATTGAGAAGAATAAATAAACTTTTAATCACGTTATTTCATTGTTTATCAAGTTTTTTAATTTTTGTTTACATCAATGGATTTAATCAGTCAGTTGAACAGATGCCTTGTTTAACTTATTAGTCATTCATATTTTTCATCGAGTATTTATATTATCGTACAAGTCATCGTCATCATCATCGTCATCCAGATATAAATTTACGCTTTTTTTTTTTTTTTATTATTATTATTCCAGAGAGACAACCTATTCTTGTTGAAAAAAAAAAATTATTCAACAAATTTTTGAGCTTTTATTAATTTTATTAATTTTATAAATCAATAGTTAATTAGATACATAATTTTTTAAACAATTTAATTATTTTTTTTTTAATAAAAACATTCAATAATTTTGATAGTTTTGAATTTAGTTCAAAAACCCTCCGCAAAACGCCACCACAATGCGCACCAATTGAATTTCTTTTATTTTTTTTTTTTTCTTCTTCTCCTCTCTTCTCCCCTCTCAGTCCTCAGGTTACATACAAAGGAAATAGAAAACGGTCGAAAAAAAAAAAAAAAAAAACATTGTGAGCACACGTTTATCAGGCACGTTTTATCACGTCGAGAATTAGTTGTAAATTCAGTGAATAAAAAAAAATAAAATAACAATTGTCAGTCATTAAAAA
This sequence comes from Aphidius gifuensis, assembly GCF_014905175.1. Lineage (NCBI taxonomy): Eukaryota > Metazoa > Arthropoda > Insecta > Hymenoptera > Braconidae > Aphidius > Aphidius gifuensis. The sequence goes on along the minus strand of NC_057791.1, from coordinate 19,377,771 downwards.
TTATCAAGTTTAAATCAACGATTATTATTAATATTTATAATATTGTTTTTTGATTGTTGGTAATACTAATTAACCAAGTGACGGTTTTCTCTTTTTTTTTTTTTTTTTTCATTATTTTACTGTGGTTCTTTTGGTCTCTCTCTCCCTCTCTCTCTCTTGTTCTCTCTCGGGCGCTCTCGCAGTCGAGAAATAAAATACATGCGGTGCTGATTCTTTTGTGTTGATCGCCAAGTTAAGCTGTTATGTTTTTAAGAAATAATACAGTTAGAGGACAAAAAAAAAAATAATAATAACAAAAAAAAAAAAAAAGTAAAAAATTTCGTTAAGATAAAAAATAAAATGTCAACAGTCAAGACAAAAGCACAAAAAGTTGATCCCATTTTGTGTCGCGTCCATTAAACTAAGGACGTAATATATTTTTTAATTAATCAATTAAACTAATCATGATTTTTTTATCACATCATTAAATAATATTCATAAAATTTTCATAATTTTGTCATTTAAACAAAAAAGGTAATTAATTAAATCATTAAAGATGTCGGATGAATTTGTTGAATTATCAAAGATATCAGGTTTAACTGATGAAATATCACGAACATCATCACAAGGTTCACTCATACCAGTTGTTAAGCTAATAAATATATATCCAAAATTGACAGTCAAACAAAAAGTTGAATTACACAGTCAAAAAAATGAAGATGACGATGAAGATGACAACGATAATAATAACAATAATTCTAGTGGTGATTGTTTACTTGGTAAAAAAAATTCTAGCCCAGGTTCATGGAGTTCAGCTGAATTTTTAGTTAAAAATGATAAAAATAAAAATATGAAAAATGGATTAAATCGTTATGGAATTGGTGGTATTATTAATGAACCAAAAATGCAAAGTTTATTGTATTTATCTGATGATTCACATTCAATGTCATCATGTGGCACAATGAACAATTCGAAAAATAGATTATTTCAAAAATACGATAAACTAATGGGTCGTAGTACTAAAAATAAATTTATTATTGATGATGATATTGATAGTTCATCAAATAATCCAAGTCTACCTGGACTATCATCAAATGTTAAAGTAAAAAAAGATAAAAAGAAAAAAAAAAAAGAAAAAAAAACCAGTGTTAATAATGAAAATATAAATATTAAAATTAAAAAAAAACTTGATGATAATATTGGTAAAAAAATATATGAAATTGTTGATGATAATAATGAGATGATAATGCAAAAAAATAATGATGAAATTATTGAATCGAAAAATAATGTTAAATTGTTTAATAAAAAAATTAAACAAGTTAAAGAACAAATAATTGGTAAACGTGAGAGGACACCATGGAAAAAAATGAGTAAAATAATTGAAGATAATTTAACAATGGCTGACAATGAAAATGATTTATCAACAGCACCATTACAACATGAACAACAAGAACAAAAAGAAAATCAAGAACAAATTAGTAGAAATGTTCGTGTATCAACTCAAATATCAACAAGGGTATCATCATCATGTGAAATGCCAAAATTTGATAATTATTATATATCTGAATCAGCAACATCATCATCAGCTAGTCCACCTGGACCTGGTCCAATACCATGGCCACCAAATACTTGTGAACAACCAAAAACACCACCTCTACCATCTACATCTACATCACTGCTACCACCACCATCAGCACCACCATTAATTATACGAAAAAAAAAAAAAGATAAAATTAAAAAAAAGAAATCAACAACATCTTCATGTTCATCATCAAAAACACCACCACCACCACAATCATTATCATTTAATCAAAATAATTTAGCACCATCATCACCATCATCACCAGAGACAGCATCAACAAGTCCAACAATATCAACACGTGAAGTTTCTTTTAATGGAACAATACAAACATTTAATATATTATCTAAAACACAAGCTGTTAAAAAAGGCTATAGTGTTAATAAAGATGATTTTATTAAAAAGAAAAAAGAGAAAAAAATAATTATTGTTAATAAAAAACGTAAAAGAAAAACAATTGATGATGATGATAGACCATGGACACAAAAAAAAAGTAATATAAGAAAAAAAAAAAAATCAAATGAACCAAGAAAATATAAAAAAAGACAAAAGTTATTGACAGATGATGTTGTTGTTGAGCCTGAAGTTGTAAAATTACCAATTCCAAAACTTTGTTCATGTGAAAATACTGAATGCAATGAAAATATTTGTGTCAATCGTGAGAGATTGAATGTAACACTATCATTACCACCAGTTGCTGACCTGCCAGATGTTACAAATGACGTTGTTGAGCTTTTACAAATACCAATTAATGGTAAGTTATTTATTTATAATTAAATAATACAATTATTATATTTATAATTTTAATTTATTTTTTGCTTTCTTTTTTAAATACCTAGACTCAAGTGACAACAAAATATTGATTAGCATGAATGTTAATCAAGTAGTAAGTACAATTGAAGACAAAGAATTAAATACAAATGAAAATGTTGATGATTCACAACCAAAACCATTAGTAAAAGCAGTTGAAATACTTCCAAAAGGTTCAATTAAATTTGCAAATAAAAAAATACCAGTTAAAAAACGTGGCAACGATGAAAAAGTCAATGAAATTGAATTTTCTGATAATGATAAAAACACAAATGGTAATTTAACTGAAATTAAATTAACTGATAATGACAATGTTGATAATTGTTTATCAAAAAAAGACATTAAAAATAATTATAATAAATTGACAATTGAAAATGAAGAAAATCAAGGTGAAAAAAAAATTGGTAGACGTCATTCAGTGCTTGATGATGGTAGACTAAGTAGATGTAGTAGAACATCAATATCAGAAAAAGCATTGTCTGTTGATTTAGAAAAATTAACACCAAATATTATTGAACATTATCAACGTAAATCATCTGGAATGTCAACTGATATGACAAATAAAATAACAGCTGAAAGAAATGTATCAATTTCAAGTTGTGCAACTGACAAGACGGTACCAACAACACCACCAAATGAAAATCCATCTAAAATCAAAAGATTTTCACCAATTAGATTTGATAAATCGTCAGCTGATAAAAAATTCATAATAAAAACCACTGACACTGATAAATTACATACATTTAATGAGCCAAAAAACTTGATGATTAAAAATAATTCTGTTGATGATAATAATGTAAAAGAGTCTGTCATTAATAATGTGGCTGGTTCACAAATAATTAATAATGAAAAGACAAAAAGAAAAATTGAAACAGATATTAAATCACCAAGTCCAAAGAGGTTTAAATTTGATAGAAAAAGACAGAAAGAAGATGACGATGATGAAGAAGAAGAAGGTAGTTCTGAATCTTCATTAAATAAATTGAAAAAAAATTCATCAAGTCGTTCATTAAGTAAAAGTCCAATTGCAGCAGTAAAAACAACAGCTGGTACAAAAGTTCAAGATGATTTTATTATGAAATGGCTAAATAAAGATATTGATAATTCAGTGATTGAAAATAATAACAATACTGTTGATAAAGATAAAATGATAACGAATGATGACAAATCAGTATCACCAAAATTGACTAAAAATAATTTACAATTATTTACTGTTAATAATGAGGTAAAACAAAATGAAGATGCTTCAGTTGATCAAACACAACTAGTGGATGAAATACTTGACTATCATGAAGATGGATTAACTGATGATGAATTACAACCAACAGAAAAATTATCAGTTGGTTCAACAAAAGTAATTGACAATTTATCAGTAACAAGTAATAAAAAATTATCAGCATCATCATCATCAAGTGACAATTATAAATTAGAAATTGATGATAAATTATCAAGTTCATCATCAAGTCATTCATGTTGTCCAACAGATTGTTCATGTGATGCTGGATCAACAACAAAATTACAAAATAAAACTTCATCAAATTTATTGAAAGACAATATTGAAAAGCCAAATAATGCCATGTCATTTGATCAAGACATTACAGACACTGAAGATTTACAATTGAGTGAAAAATTAGATGACAAAAGTGTAAAAGATAAATTAAATAATCAAGATAATGACGATGAAATATCATTATTTGGTGGTGATATTGATGACATTGAAACAGAAGACAATAATGATGATGAAAAAAAAACAACACCAATATCAATAGCAACAATGTCAAATCATTCAAATGACGATGATAATTATAAAAAAATGCATTTAAATAATATTGATCCATTTATTGAACATAACAATGCTGAATTTAATCAAGTATTTGATGAATACGAAATGAATCAAAATCAAATAAACACAATACCAATTAATCATCATCATCATCATAACAATAACAATCGTAAATTAATAACATTTGATAATTCAAACAAGTCCATGATAAACAACAATGATAATATTGATAATAAAAAAACAAGAATAAATGAATATCCACCAGGTGTAATTAAAATGTTTAATGGTTATTGTTTTGGTATGTTGAAACGTTCACGTTGTCCAAAAATATCAAATTGTCGTTTTCAGCATATATTAGAACCAAAAGATGAATTGCTAAATGACGAACAGCCATATGTTATTAAATTACGTATGGATTATGCAATATTTCGTGGATGGCATTGTTATGTAACACGTGTTTATGAAAATGCAATTAAAAATATGGATACTACAAAATTAATACTTGAATTATACAATGATATTGTTGATAAATTTGTTGATGAAATAAATGAGCCAGTATATGGTTTATTAGCACCAACAGTTATTGAACTTGCTGAAAGAAAAATGCCACCAGTACATATTGTCAATGCTTTAATTAAAACAATAAAAAAAGATGATTCATATAAACCAAAAATAATTATTAAAAAAATTAAAAATTACATTGAAAATGGTAATTATTGGATAACATTACGTGAGTTGATATTGATGTTGGAACAACCACCAAATGAAATAATACCATCAATATTAAATGAGTGTTTATTGGGCAAAGTAAGTATTGAACAAGCACTTGATGTTCAAAAAAATATGATGAGTAAATTACCACAAGAGGTGACTAACACTTTGAATCAATCATTAATACGTAGTTGGTCACAATTATTAAAAACAATTGAAGATAAATATGAGCTTAATAATTTAAATGATCATAAAACAATTGAGAAATATGATGATAAGGTTGAAGCACCATCAATTGAGTCACCAGGTTCATCAACAGCAACAATACCACAAATTAATTTACCACCAATTATGACTGGAATCAAAAAACGACTTGGTAAACTTAATAAATTATTAAATAACGATAATAATAATAATAATAATCATGATGAAGCAGCTGGTGCTGTTGATGATAATGATGAAGATGATGATGATGATAAAATTGATAATGTAGATTTTATTGAAAGTAATAATCATCATGATGATGAACATGGATATGAAATTGAAATAGTTGATAATGTCAGTAAACCAGTGTGTATTTATCAAAATCAGTTGTTTAATTTTCATAATAATTTACAAATAATTCGTAATGAATTAAAAAAAAATAATTACAAAGCAGTTATACAAATATTAAATGATGTTAAAATAAATACAAATGAATTGTCACCATTTGCACGTGGTTTTTATGCAATTTTATGCAAAGAAATTATGACGGCAACTCATCATCTGGCTGAGATTATACATTTATCAGGTAATAAATTCTTTCGTATAAATGATGATCTATTTGACCAAATTGAAATTAATTTTTTTTAAGTTTATATATATTTATTTATATATTTATTAAGTATTACTATTACTTATACTACTATATTATCATTATTACTTTTTTTATTCAAAAATTTATTATTATGTAATCTTTCCTTTTTTTTTTACCAAAAAAAAAATCACAAAAAATATATAATATCAGTATATATATTATTCTAAAACCGTCAACCATCATTGAATGAAATTTATAATTGATGGTTGATTTTTTTTCTCTTTTTTTTTTTTTTTTTTTTTGCATCTTGACAAGTTAATTTAAAAAAAACCAAAAAATTATTTTTTTTTTTTTGTTAAAACTATTCTGTAGACTTTATTGGTTTTTGAAAATATAAATTTCTTTTTTTTTTCTTTTTTTTTTTCCTTTTTTTATATACATTTTTTTATTTTAGTAATTAAAAATATATTAAATTATGCTAATTGAAAAAAAAAAAAACAAAAAAAAAAAAAAAAAAAACTAATCTAGAAAATAACAAAGACAATGCTTTACTAATTATGATTCAAATTTTTTTAAAAAAATAAAATAAGTGTAATCAATTATGTAATAAGCGATTATCGCATTTAATAAAAGTTATTTCTTTTAAAAAAAAAAAAAATGTGTTTAAAACATGAAAAAAAAAAAAAAAAAAAAAAAAAAAAGTTTTATTTTATTTCAAACAACACAATTAATAGTTTTAAGTTTACTATTATTTCCTTGATATAATTTGTATATATATTTGTTATTTGACGGTTTTTTAGTGCACAAAGGAAACGATGTTGTTAAACTTCTGAATTTGTTGATAAAAGTTGGTAATTATTTGTTAGTAAAACTTGCTGATACTGGTGCAATGGGACTTGCTTATCAATTAGTCAAAACTCTACAACCTTATCGTATTGAATTATCAACATCACATATAATTCTAACTATCGAAATTTATATTGCAAATCGTCATCTTTTGAAAGCCCTTGATTTGGTAAAACGTGAGTTCTTCATTTAATTTTAAAATAACATTTTATATATTTTTTTATTCAATTTTGATTATATTATTATTTAAAAATTTAATAAATCAATTAATAATCAAGTACGTACATATAAATAGTTAATAATAATACAAAACAAAAAAAGCCATATAAATATAAATTTTCATTAAAATTATATTAAATTTAATTTCAGAACATAATTTAATATTTGTACGTCGAAGTAAAATGAATCCAGAAGAATATGCTAAGCTGGAATATTTGAGAAGACCATTAATTAATTTATTGCTTAAAAGTTTGTGTAAAGATTATCCAAAAGAGGCATATTATTTATTTGAAAGATTATTAAAAGAACAAAGCAGTTGTTGTGAGCCAATTGGTAAAAAAAATAATACAAAAATATATTATCATTTAATTTTAATTATTTAATTATCAAATAGCTAATGGAAAATTTATTTATAGATTTACGTAAACATGTTCATAATGTTGTTGCATCATTGGTACGACATAATAATGATGATCAATTGATGTCAATGGGATTACTAATGCTCAAACATAAAGTACCAATTTTTATATCAACATTAAGAATTTTCGTTATGAAATTATTTTACATCAATAGATATATTGCTCATCAAATGTATTCATATGCAATTGGTCTTGGTGCATACTCAATAATTAAAGTAAATATTTGTTTTATTGTTAATTAAGCTGTGCTGAGTTTTGATATTTTATATTTATTTTATTTTTTATTTTAATGAAGGTTGGTACTTTGACAACAATGGTCATCCATACTCAATGGAATGAGGAAGAAATATACTTACGAATACATGATTTACTTGAAAATATTTCAAATAAATTGTGGCATCTTATTGAACGTCCAGGACCTAAAGAATTTTCAGTTTATCTAACGATTGAGGTAAAATATATTGTTTTTTATTTATTAATTTTATTAATTTAATTTTTTTAATTTTGATTTTATTGTTGACAGATTGTTCCCAGTGAATTTAATAAACCAACTTATACTGAGTGCAATAATAAAGATATTATTGATGAGACAAAATTAAGGCTACTTGAAGTACTTGATAAATTTGAGCCAAAAATTAAAATGATTGAAATTGATGAAAGGATTTATAAAATTTTAGACTATTCAATCGTCAATTACGTCAAGTCAAATCACTCATTAGTTTAAGTTGTTATTTATCTACTTGATTTTCGCCATTTTTCGTTTTATTATTTTTTTTTTTCGATTTAAAAAAAAAAAACAAAGCAGTAATAATTACTAGTTCGTTTAATATTTTATAATTATTGCTTGGTTATACAATTGTAATTTTAAATAATTTTTCTTTTTTTTTTTTTCTTTCTTTTTTAAATCTAAGATAATTTGTCATCTTGCTTTTTGATATTATTATTTTTTCCGTTTGTACAAATATTTTACTATTGTATATATACTAACTAAAAAAACACTAAATTGATAGTATTATTTTTTTCTTTTGTTTTTCAGTTTAGAATTATTAAAAAATTAGTAGAATTTTTGTTTTTCATTACAGATTATCACACTGTGTGTGTGTTTTTTTTTATATTACAAACTTGTTTTTTTTTTTATATTAAATATTAATTTGACAAAAAAATACATGACTAAATAGTAATTGATAATTATAAATAACTGTAATTAATAATTATAAATAGCTGTATGGTTAAATTTACATTATACTTGTTTATTTTTTTATAAATACAAGATTTTTCTTCGACCATTGTAGCTGTTGCTGATAATACAGAATTGATATACTTTTATGTCTAGAAAGTAGAAGTATTCTATTTCTATTGAGAAACATCCATTGTCTGGATGTATCTTTGCTGTTTATGGACTTGCATTCGTAGAAGTTCCTATCGTTATTAAACGTTATTTTACTATTTAAAAAAGGATTTTTTTTTTTTGTTATAAAAGTGATAATTTACACTTTATATTTATTTTATAGTATTATTTTAAGTTTGTACTATTATTTGAGAATAATTAAATTAAAAACTTTTAGTTTTTTCGTAAACTGCTTTCAAACTTGTAGTTTTTTTTTTTATAAATTTATACTAATTATAAATAATATAAATAATAATTTTTTATAATAATAATATAATAATATTTTAAATATTTTGTATTATAAAAGATCATCGCTAAACAACCATGATACTTGGTAATTCTTCATCAGATTTCTTGTTTTTTCCTGCTCCTTCATCGCAAAAAGAATCAACTGCGTTACAAGAGATGACTTGGATGACTAAAAAAAAAAAATACATTTTTGAAATTGACCGCTGAGAATTATTAGTAAAAAAAATAAAATTCAACATGATTATTTCAACATACCGACAGCAAAGAAGCAATACCATCCCAATGTATATTGTGACATAACATGAGACTTGATATGTCCGCCCAACACATTGGCCAACCATAATAAACTTAGCACAAATTCGACGAAACAGAAAATTGAATAAAATACTAAGCCTCTCATCCATTTCTAGAATTAAGGGAAAAAAAATATTAACAATTAAAAAAAAAAAATCTATATCATAGAAAAAAATAAAATCACCATAACTTTGCTATTTTTTCAACGAACCTTAATCACACTAATAAAACCTATTAAATGCGCAAAAAAGAGCATGCTTATCAGAAACATCTCAAGTGAAATGGACATATCTGTCAAAGTCAGTAAATGAAATTCTTGATAAGTAGTAGATGGGTCATCATGGTCCGCGAGTACCAGTATCAACACACCATATTGACCACCAATAGGACCTCGTACCGTTAATGGTAACAACAGAGTTGAAATCTAAATAGTAAAAAGATTAATTTCTTAGTATGGTGTTGTTGTTGTTGTTGTTGTTGTTGTTATTATTGTAACTGTTAACTTAATTTTGAACTTGGTCAAAAGAAAATTATACACATTTTATATACTTACAATGCCATAGAGTGAGGTACATATAGCAGGTATAGCAGCATCATCAACAGAACTGCAGATGCTGAAGAAAGTATTCCGACGACTTATCTATAAAAAAATAAATGACATCATATAAACAGCTGATTGATAAATGCAAGATTTCATCTTTATATTTTTTCGATTTCACATATTGATAATTAAAACCTTTAAATTCTTAAACTATGAAAATAGCGTTATGAATATAATTATTAGTTAATAATTATAATTATTAATATCTTAAGATATTTTGAAGTTTAAATTAATTTATTCAACTAACCTCTTCATTTGTCGATGGCATTGTAGTGGTCATATTAAATTTTTTGCACGCCCTACGATCTCCGAAAACATAAACTTTTTTGGTAATTATAAAATTCAAAGACTGATAATTATATACAACTGAATTAGTTGAGTTTAATACTCTTATTTAAAATGACAAAATTACGTACTTATGGAAAATTGTACAGTCGATCGTCCTACAAAAATCTGAATGACTTCCATCAACTTCCATCGAGTTCTGTCCAGCTTCCGCAAGCCTAAGGCTTCCCCTTCAATAAAAAGGGCACTTGACCGTAATTTATTCGTAATCTGATTGGTTGAAATTTTTTAGCATTTTTTTATAAAGCGAATCAAGCAGGAGAGTGTCGTGCGACAGTTTTCATGTAAACCATGAATTAAATATAATTATAAGCGGTAAATTACCCTTTTATTGTTTTCTCTCTTAAATGTTATTGTGTGGTATTGCTACGTTTGTTTATTTTCGGCAATTAATTAGTTTGGGTTATGAAAATGAAAAATGAGGAAAAAGATTTACAAGAATATGCATATAATATATCACGCACCGAAGACGCGGGATCGCTGTTACACAGCTAATATTTACACACCAAACTTGATATTTATTGTTAAGATAATATTTTTTTTTTTTTTAAACTGGAGGTAAACCATGAATTAAATCAAATACCTCTTTGCTTGTTCTATGATCCTGGTCAAACAGAAGATTTTTTTTATTATTTTTTCTATTTTTTTTCAAAGAAATAAATTTTATTTTCGGAATATCAGGAAAACAGGAATGTTTGGAGTACAACCATAAATTGTATCAAATACCTCTTTGCTTGTTCTATGATCCTGTTCAATTAGAAGATTTTTTTTATTATTTTTTCTATTATTTTTTAAAGAAATAAATTCTATTTTTGAAATATCAGGAAAACAGGAGGGACAGGAGATGATAAATAAATTGTATATATTATTTCTGCACGGGTTTTTTTTTATCGGAGAAATATTACCGAACGTTCTTTCACCCAAGTCGATTCGGAGAAAATTCGGAAAAAAATTTTGATATCTTTCTCTACTCATTTTTCCGCATGGGTCAATTTCGGAGAAATTCGGAGTAATCGCGAGAAATTGAGGAGAAATCGTGGAGAAATATTTTTACCAGGGTTGCCTCATACGTATTGCTTCCCCATTGCATACCCCAACAAGTAACCTGGAAACATTGAATTTAAATACATGTATTGATGATAATGTGATAGATACATTTTTATTACTATTACAAGATCATGGGGAAAAAACACGTGGATTACTATTATTGCCATTTCCATGTATTCTAGTAAAATCACTGATGATAGTCCAGGAAACGAATTGAATTTGAAGTCATGGGCAAAAAAAGTAAGACCGTGGGAAAAACGTTTATGGCTTTTGCCAGTTCATAAAAAAAAACATTGGACATTATTATTAGTATTTCCAAAATTGAAAAAAATAATGTATCTGGATTCATTAAAAAAAACAACTCCATCTGAACTTATATCAGGTGTTTGTTGGTTCATGAATTTGATAACCGATGAAAATGAAAAAATTAACCAAAATATTGATTGGAACAAATGGTCCTTGTATGAACCTCAAGATATTCCAAGACAAAGAGATGGAATTAAGAGTAACAATAACTGTGGAATATTTGTTCTATCATGGTGCAATTTGGTATGCACTGCAGGATTGCCATATGAATTCCACGAGTGTGATATGAACGTGGCAAGAAGAGGTATCGCAATGATATCATATGGCAGTAAAACAAGTCGAGTTCAAGATGATAAACACGAAGCTGTTCTAGCATCTCTTTTCAATGATCCAAGAATATCAATAACACCAAAAAAGCAGGCGCTAAAAAAAAATTAAAACTGCTCCAGGACAAGTTAAAACTAATGAATATCTTGTTTCATTTTTGAATAATTAAACTTGCTACTATCACGTCCAACATCGATCAAAAAAGGAGGAGAGTATATGCTAAGTGCGAAAGAGCATTTGAACAATTTTTGCATTGTATTGATGGTAATTTTTTTATACGCAAACATTTATCCTAATTACTCCTCGATTACTCCGAATTTCTCCGCGGTTACTCCGAAGTTCTCCCAAATTGACCCATGCGGAGGAATGAGTGAAAAAATTTTCTTCGTTTTTTTTCTAACTCGACGAGTTTTATCGAATGCCATTATTAGATTTTAGAAATAATCATTATTATACAAATAATGATAATTATGAAAAAAAAAAAAATATAATAACTGCTGAATCACATGTATTCCTAAGTAGAAGACCATATAAATAAAATAAACTTAAAAATAATCAAATACCATTTACACCAACTTAAGTTGAAGCAATACATTCTGGTATGCAACCAGGTTTAACACTTGTTGTTGCTTCACCGGGTACTGGCAAAACGGATGTTGCTGTACAAATAATATCAAATTTATATCATACTTTTCCAAATCAAAGAGAATTTACTTTATTTCTTCCATGTTTTCCTGATAATTTTAAATTTTCTGTAGGAATTTTAAAAAAAAAAAATAAAATAATTTTATATCAGGAACATAGAATGAACAAAGAGGTATTTTAAATTTTTGGAAATCTTACTTTCTTCGAAACATAAAAAAATACACAATGAAAAATCTTCATCATAATTTGTTTTTATTCATTTATTATTTAATATATTTCATATATACTTATGAATTATTTTTAATTATTTTTTATCAATTATTTAGATTTTTTTTAATTATAAACTTAAAAATTATTACAATAAATCAAGTTACAATTAATTTGACAAACAAGATAATTATAAAATCAAATATCCACTTATAATTTATGAAAAAAAAAAAAAAAAATATTTTCCATGACTAATAGTAAAATATAAATAAATTTTTTAATAATAGCGACGATCAAGTTACCCAGAAGGAAAATTGAAAATTCCTCATATATGTACAATAAATGTATATGGGCACTTGTTGAAAATTTCGAGATACAATTTTCTCGATAAATAAATATATATATGACTTTACTTGTTTTTCTTAATGTTAAAATTAATCATACAATATTATACTTCAAAGATTATTAATTTTAAATGCCAATTTCATGATGGTCCGTTCCAAATTAATAATACAGTATAAATATATATATATTATATTTAATTATTTATCAATTATACATTATTTGTATAAGCCAATTTCATTTTAATATATTTCATTAATTATCTGCGTTAACAGTTGGTGTACGCAGAATAATTAATTATAATTTTTTTTGTGTATAAAACGATGATACATTACTATATTCTATAAATCAATTATCTTTTAATTCATATCAAATGACACATATGATATTTTTTTAAATTTATTTTATTTTTAGTCTCATGGTGGTGATGACCGGGTGGACATCAATATAATCATCTCAATTATTTATATTTTTTTTTGCAGTTTTAATTATATAATTCACACATTATTTTCATTATTTAATCTTCAAAATGAATTATTTTTTTGATAGTGATACAAAGGTACAAATGAATGGCCAACAAAATTTATTTATTATTCATTATTTCAAATATTTTATTTATTTTTATGATAAAACATCTAGAAATTATTAATTTTTCATATAATTAGTAGCCACTTTTAATTAAAAATCAATTTGCTTTTTTTTTTAACAAAAGAAAAAATAAACAATTTTATTTTATTTATATATATTTTTTAATTTGTACAATTAAATTATTATCGAGAGGAAAGAGGATGTATTTTCAATCATACCTCATGTATACAGTGATGTGTTTTTTTTTTTTAAACATATTTTATATTTTTTATCTATGTAAAATAAATATATTAAAGTTATAAATAAAGTAAAAAAAAAATCAGATAATTATTTTGAAAATATGGCCATTCATTTGTTTATTAATTAATTATTTTAATATTTTTTTTTTTAATACTTCTAGTCGTATACTCATTAGAGTAAGTGGTCTTTTTTGTGTCCCAATGTCATGTTTAAACAAATAATTAATATAAAAAAAAAACAAAAATAATTAAACAGATTTTTTTTTCTTTTCAGTATTATACCATTACATTGAGACAATTATTTATTTATTTTTTTGTTTTTTTTTTAATTCATTTTCACAGGCAATACAGAGTGCTTCTCAAGTATTCGATTTTTTTTTTTTTTTAAATTTTCTTCACTTGATATGCGATAGGTATAGAACTAAGGCTAAAAAAAAAAATAGAAAAAAACTAAAATATTCTTACATTTCTCATTGGTATGTCTTAGTCTTATTTTTAATATTTATTGATGATTAATATTGTTTTAACTTTATACACCATTCAATGAGACGCAATGAGTTTAATTAATAAAAAAAAAAAATTGAATGATAATTATGAATGAACAACAGATCCATAATTTTCATGAATTAATTTAAAATCATATGAATTGTTTTTTTTTTTAAATAATATATTTTAAATAATTCTAGACGATCGGTTGGGGCACTCGTAAAGCAATCGAACACGATTTTGAGTGAATCAATCAACCGATCTATTCCATTTTTTTTTAAACAGTCTTTGGAACTGATTTTCAATTGGTCATACATAAAAAATAGAAAAAAAAAATCATAAAATTATATATAAAAAACATCATCAATCAAGTTCAACTAAATTTACAATGAAATAAAAATATCACAATGCTTTTGCCTTCTAGTTAAATATAGAAAATTATTTTTTTTTTTATTTATCCATTTTTTTTTTTCATTTTTTCTAAGTTTTTTAATGTTTTTTTTTTGTCATTTTTTCATTTTTTTTTTATATAAAAATAATTCGTGGTACTGAAAACGTAAAAATATTTCATTTTTTTTGTATTATTTTGTCCTCGATTTCCGTACAAGTGCCCAAGGTGTCGTCATGAGACATTCCAAATGGAACAGTCTTGTTTTTTTTATTTATTGTTTATTGATTTTTAAATATTTGTTAATTTGTTTTTTTTGAATTAAAAATACCACTTACTATTTTTAAATTAATCTTTAAACATATTTATCATTTAACAATCAGCAAATACTCATTGTCCAGTCAATAGTTTTGTTTTATTTTTTTTTAGTCGGAACAATTCCACATTTATTACATTTAGTACGGCCGACCTGGTTTCATAACTTTTTTTTATTTTGTTATTTGAATTTAGCTCGAGTAGATAACACGTTGAAAAAATAAAAATCAATTTTCTTGTTAATAATAATAATAATAACAATTTAAAATCGGATTAAATAAAAATACAGTCAATTGATTTGTGGCTTTGTGAATGATATATATATGATTGTGTGTTTTAATAATTTTTTTTGTTTTAATTTTTTAGTTTGACCTAGATTATTACAGTTGAAGATTCCGTTATTACTTTGCCATAAAATATATTTGACTTTTATTTATTTATGCTATAACGACAATCAATATTTTTTTATTTTATTTTTTTATTTTTGTATTTTTCATTTAGCTGTTTTGTAATTGGCTGATAGATAAATAATATTTTTTTTTGTTTTTTTTTATTTCATTTTTATTAATTTAAATTGTTTATTTATTCATGCTATTGCACTGATATTTACAATGGACGTTATCCTTTAATTTAAACATTAAAAAAAAATAGGAAAAAAAAAAATGGTAAATAATAATTTACAGATAATTATTTAAATGTCTTTGATATACAATTGATCGATGACCAATTTTCAGTTAAACTTATTGGTCACACTTAAATAATTAAATAGAAAAAAAATATATATTAAATTTAAAAATCATTCATAATTCTTTGACATTTTTGTGTGTAAAAAAAAAGCTCACGTACAATTTTTATATTTTTTTTCTAATATCTAACAATGATACTAAAAATACCTAAAAAAAGTCAGTACATATGGTTTTTATTTTTTTTTGTTTATGTACTCGTATAGAAAATGGAAAAAAAAATATACAATTTTTATTTATTAATTTTAGATTTTATTATATTAATAATAATAATTATTATAATTTTTTTTTTTTGTTTTACCGTTTTCTAAACGCTCTGATAAGCATAGTTTTTTTTTTTTTTTTTAAATAATTTTTATAATTCGCTTTGCGTGTATCAATTTTTAATTTTTAATTTATTTTTATACATGCTTATCGACAGTACGCCTCGAATGACGTTTTTAAAACGTTCGAGTTGATTGAAAAATTAAATTTTATCTTTCAAAAGAAATAATATATTCACTTGGATTGTGTTTAAACATTTTTTTTTTTTTTTATTTTCATATTTTTTTCTGATATATAAATAAAATTTTAAATCACTAGGTCAATCATGTATTCTCCTGTGTGTATTTTGTGTCAATGAAAAGTGCACTATAATAAAAAAACTATTTGTAATATTTTTTTTTCTTTTAAATAAAACAAAAAAATATAATTGCAATTTTTCAACATCAATGAGTAATGAATAATATAATTTTAAAGTAATTTTTTTGTAAAAAATTTTAAAAAATAATAAATTTAATTAAAATATACATTTTATAGTCTTTATTATTATAATTAATTTTTTTTTTTTTTTGTTTTTTAAATGCTGATATATTTAAATATATATTAAAATTAATTTTAAATATTTTCGCATATTTATTATTCATTTATACACACATATGCGATAATATATTAACAAATTTTTTGCTCATCAATTTGCAGACAAAAAATCACATCTATTATTTGAAAAATTAGATTTTTATTTTTTTAAATAATTTAAAAAAAATGAAAAAAAAAAAAGAATTTATAAAAAAATTGTTTTTCCAAATAGATAATACTATTTAAAGAAAATTTTATTTTATAAATTTTCATTTTTTATCTCACTATTCGAAGGCCATTATCACTCTTTCGACGTGTAGACAAAAAAATTAAAAAAAAAAAATTAAATGCATAATTGATTGTAATCAATTTTCAGTCGAATTAACAGAAGAAAAAAAAAATTTATTTTTTGGTTGATAGACAAGATGATCTAGAAAATAATAACACCACTAAGATAGATGTGTAAACTAATTGAAAAAAAAATATATATATATAAATCAACGTTACAAAAAAAAAAAAAAAACGTTCATTCAAATTTAAAATACGAGTTCATCATCATCATCGTAATAAATAATATAATATAATAAAGAAAAAAAAAAATGTTTATTTGAAATGAAAATTAGTGATAAAACGAGTAAATAAATTTGAATAAAATCTTGTTGGAGAAATTTGATTTCTGTAATCATGATTTCTAAATAATCTTGTATCATTTAATTGTGTAAAATATGGTCTATATAGTTAGGGCTTATTATGATCATTATTTAATGACAATGGATCAGTAATTTTTTGTTGTGTAACTTCACTAACACCACCACCACTCATTAACTTAGCATTATTATTTTCAGTATTAATAATTTTTGAATATTCACGTTTACGTGATGATAAACTTTCAGTTTTAACAATAGTTATATCTGGATTATTTTCAAGTACTGATGTTGCTGCTTTTGATATTGATGATTGTAAATCAATAAAACTATTACCATTATCACTACAACCACCTACACTACTACTACCACGTTTTAATGTTGATGATGTTGTTGGTATTGTTGTTGATGATGTCGTTGTTGTTGCTGCTGCTGCTGTTGGTGGTGTTGTTGTTGGTGAATTTAATTTTTGTAATATATCATTAACAGCAGCATCATTTTGTTCATCATTATTATCAATTGATGATAAATTTAATTCACCAGTTAATGATATTCTATCTGGTCCTTGTAGTGTTGATAAATATGTTGCTAATGTATGGACGGTGACATTTAAAAATTCAGCAGCTCGAAATAGAGTTATTTCTTTTCTTCGTAATTTTGATAATACCTCAGCTGGTCCAGGCTCAGACCAAAAATCACGTACTCTAAATATATTAAAACTTTAATATTTTTGTTAATATTATTATTTACAATTTGGTTTTTTTATTTTTGTTTTTAATTAATGCATTAATCAAATTTAAATTATATTGTTTATTATTTTTTTTAATTACCTGTATGGATGTTTTAGACAACCATAACTGTCACGATATCTTCCATAAAGTGTGCCATATGATACACCAAGAATTTCAGCAGCTGATTTCATTTCTAATTCTTTACTTTTAATTGCATCCATAACACGTCTTGTAAATGGCTCTTCCCAAAATTCTTGTCTACGTCCAGTTGTTAAATAATCATTCATTTTAATAACATCACGAAATTGTTCTGGTATTGCTAAATTTGTTGCATTTGAATTTGTCGGTGTGTTTGGTGTTGTTGATGTCGTAGCTAAACAAAAAAATATATATTCAAATTAATTAACCAATTATTATTAATCAATGTTTTTATATAAAAAATTGTAACATACATTTTTTGTCTTGATCGGAATTACTTGCTGGATCGTCTTTCATATAAGATAGCTAAAAAAAATATGTAAATTAATTATTAATAATACTTTTAACCTCTTATTAATAATTATAATTAAAATTTAATTTTTTAATTTTTAATTACCGGTGGCATTGGATTATCATGGTTTTCATTAATCATCATTTCATCGTCCCAACTTTCATGATCACCCTCACTCAACATTTCATCCTAAAAATAAAAATAAAATGAATTAATTAAAGCTAATATTAAAATAATAATATTATTTGATTATTTGATTAATAAATTTTACATTTGCACCGGTAACACATGTAATTTTTGGTGTAAATACATCATGTGCTGCTGGTGGATCATCAAGTGGTGGACGACCTCTTCTTTTTTGTTTTGCTGGTGGTGATTCATCACCATCATCACGAAGTACTGCTTCAACACCTGGTGTTGATGATGCACCAGGACTATGGCCACTATTACTTAATTCATTTTGTACTGGATCACTTCGCCAACTAACTTCAGCAAGACCCTTTATATGAAGATCTTCCGCTGTTTTTAATAATGACGACAGTCTTGTCTATATTTGAAAAAATAAAAAAAAAATAATTCATTGATTAATTAAAAATAGAAAAATAACATTTAAATAATCTCATTGTAAGTTTGTAGGTATGTGTGTATGTGTTAATTAAAAAAAAAACCGCAGAATATATTTTGAAATATTATTAAAAAATAAAAAAAATACAAATTGATAGCTGTAACTTTCTATGCAGCTTTCTATCGTCTCGCTGAATTGAAAAAAAAGCGGAAAAATAAAAACAAATTATATGATAAAATAATAAAAAAAAATATATATATATTTTTGAATGTGGGTCACAAGGCCTCTATGCGCCACACGCTGAAATAAATGTTCTCGAACAAAATATATACATTCCCTTCTAACAGCCGTATAATAGAAAAAATATCGTGAAATTAAATAAAAACAAAAAAAAAAATTAAACAAATATAATATTACTATTTCGAAATAATTTTTTTATTTTTTAAAATTCTGTAACTCGAGAACACACAGTGTTCAACTGTTGAACGGTATCGTTCCAATTGAATAATTAAGTATCTTCGATGAAAAAAAAAAAAAAAAATAGAAATTAAAAAATAAAAATCAGTAGGTAGTTTGTTGTTGTGAAAAAAATAATTTCTTATTTGTTAAAATAAAAGTAATAATATTTAAATGTAAAGAAAAATATACGGTAAATATAAAAGAATTTTAATTAAAAATCCATCCCACGTAAATTAAATAATAATAATAAAATTAAATTAAAAAAAAAATTCTTACGTGATCGATATTGATCTCTCCCTTGTACATGAATTCAACGAGAACTTTTATGTCTGAAAATTTGACATCTCGCATTATGACAATTGGATCTTTTTCCTCATATTGTGATAATATTGTATCAAAATATGTACTGCAAGCACTCAGCACAACCTGTAATCAGCCAAAAGACAATTAATTAATTAACAAAAAATAAAAATAAAAAGGAAATTTTAAGGAAAAGATTGTTTTTTTTTCGTTCCAATTTAAATGAATTTAAGATAAATGATAAATCAGGGCAATTATTTATCTCAGCCCCGCCCAAATATATAGGAAGACTAGTCAATAGCCTGAATATTTAATGCCCAAGTTGAAGTCTGTATTGATTTTCCTTGAAATTTAACATCGTCCGCAAATAAGGCCGTAAAGGAAAGCGCCGCCTCTCTTTTGGCCGTCAACTTTTCAGTACTCAACGAGTACACTATACCATCGTTTTATTATATCTATACTGACTTTTTTTTATGGTGAAATACAGCAATAAAGTAACGAAAAAATAAAAAAAAATAAAAAAATTTATTACGAGAGAGAGAAAATGCGAGAAAAGGAAGGAGAGAAAAATTGAAATTATACCGCCAACTTCATATCGAAATATTCCGAGTCTTTTCTACCTTGTGAACCAAGGCGCATACAATTTTTTTTTATTTATATTTATTTTTATTTTTTCCATCTACCTCAATATTTACCCCTCTCATGTCTGCCCTCTTCCAGACTTTGGCTTCTCTTTTCCACCTTCGTTTTCTTCCTGGTAATAAACTCTATAAACTCGCGTACAGCGCAGCTATCCTTTTTTTTTAATTTTTTCTTTTTTCATTCTTTTCCTTTCCCCCCCTGGGTGTATATATATTTTTTTTTTTATAAAATAAATGGATAAAGGGGTGGGAAATGAGAAACAGAGGAGAAAAAATGGAGAATGTCGAAAAAAAACGTATAAAATTCAGCTCAAGGGGAGAGGATTATAAAAAAATAAAATTAAAATGAAAAATTTTTTCGATGCTACCTTTTTTTTTACTTTACTTTTGGTATATAGTAATTTATTTTTTATGCTGAGACGAAAGTTAGTTAGTTTTTTATATTATTTTTATTTTGAAATAATCGAATGAATATCTTGGGTGATTTTTTGAAAAAAAAAAATATATATTTTCCGAGATATGAGTCACTCAGTGGAATTGCTACTCACGTACATGTCCCTTCGGGCGCGGAATTAATTAACGGCTGTACGCGTTCGTTTGTATTTAATTTTTTTTTTCAAATTTTTTTTTATCATCCTTTTTTTTATTCTACACTTGAGTATATATATTTTTTTATTTTCTGTCTTTACATCTTTTACTGGCCGGAAATAATGAATACAATTTTCGTGCGTTTTATTATTAAAATTTTTTTTTTTTTTTCATTTTTTTTTCATATTTATTTATACAGTTTTTTTTTATATTTTTTATATTTTATCACTGCTTTGTTCTTTTCTCTTTAACACTTGCTAAAAAAAATTTAAATTTAACAAAGAGAAAATATTTTAAATTACAGATTATCGAGACGTAAAAAAAAAACGAAATTGTAGCTAACAAAAAAATTGATATTTCTTTGTAAGATAAAATTGATAAAAATTATAATGATGGGGTCGATGACAGCAGATGGAATGGTTTTTTTAAAAAATTATATATACGATAAATAAAAAATATATAAACCATAGTTATCTATAAGATAATTCATATCAAAACGCCTCTACTCCAAAATAGAAATGTCAATAGAAAAAAAATAATATAAAACAGTATAAATTTTTTTTTTTATGTATAAAGAAAAATATTATTTTACTGAGAATAAAAAAAAATGATAAATCGATATATTTATAAAGTATTGAAATAGATAAATACAAATCACCTACAGAATTTTTTCTTTTCATTAATTATTATGGAAAATTTCTATCGAAAAAAAAAGTAAAAATAAATTTCGATTTTGTGTATCACTTAGATTATAATCTAACACTTCGGGGGGAAATGCAAAGACATGTTGTAAAAGCTTCAACATTTATTTATTTTATATGTATTAGAATTTTTTTATATATTTTTTTTTACGTTGTCTAGATAAAAGATCGGGTCATATTGTTTATAACAGCACAAGAATATAAACATCAATCTATATTAAAAAAAAGAGATAAAATATAAAAGGTTTGTAAAATAGATCAACAACCAGTGAAAATAAATTCTATTGTCTCGTGGAAGACTATTTCGTCGTTTAGAAATATCGATCGTAAAATGAGTCACACATACGTTGAAATGATAAAAAAATAAAAATAAAACTGTATACATAGTTTTTTTTTTTTTTTTTCTATTTTGCAAAACGAGGATATAAAAAATAAAATTGAAAAAAAAATATAGACAAGCGGATACTAGCACGCAAAGTTAGTTCAAATTTCCATCATCGAAATTCGTTAGAAATACACACACACAAACACACATTTAAAATAAAAAATAAATTTATTCGAAAAAAAAAAAAATTCTAAAAAATGCTGAGTTGTTAATGACGCAAGTTTTTTTTAGTGGAAAAAAAATATAAATTAAAATGACTCATTGATGATGAAATTTTTTCGAAAAGATAAAAAAAATTATATACAAAATGGAATGTTACAAAGATATTACATTATTATTATTATTTCAGTAAATAATATTTTTTTCGAAATTAAAAAAATCAGTAAGTATAACAAAGATAAAATTTATTTTTCTTAATATATATTTTTTTTTTTTTCGTAGATAGTCAAGTACTAAAAAAATATTTTAAAAGATTGGGTTTTATCATAGCCTTGTAGATAATACTGGACATGTATTTTATATATATTTTTAACATATAGTTTTTAGGATGATGATAATAATTTCAAGCCGGAAATTAGTCACATTTTTTTTATTTTAAAATTGAGAATATTGAAGTGTTTTAAAATGTTAACAAAAAAAAAAAATAATAAAGAGAAATTGATATGGAGTTTTAATTTACTGGAAAATTTTTGTGATAATAATTGAATGTAATAAATTGGTTATTCTGGATGGGGTTGATGATGCTGAATGAAGATTTAACAAGTGAATTAAATGTTAATTTTATATCAAGTTTATGTGGTAACTTGTTCATCCGATAAACTTCAATTAACACGTGCATTTATCAATCAATCTTTCAATATTCATTTAAATTTCTTTTTTTTTTTACAATAATTTTCATCCTCGTTAACAATAAATAATATCGATAATTTAATATAGAAAAAATTAATTTACTATTTTAAATAACAAAAAAAAATAATTTATGATTTTTTAAATTAGAAAAAACATTATTTTTTATATTGAAATAAAAATTTCTCTTTATAGTGTTTTAATGCGAAACAATCAGGCTATCGACACGTACATTACCTCAATTTTAAAAAAATTTAAAAAAAAAAATTAAATGTAGTTTATATCAGAGTTGTTATAGACGATGAAATTAAAAAACACGCTATGAAATGAAAAAAAGTATTAAATTATATATTTATTATTTAAAACAAATATATATAATTAATATTATTTATAATAATTAAAGCTATCCAAATATTATGTTAAAAAGTTGATGGAAAAAAATTTTCAAATAGAAAAAACAAATAAAAATAAACAAATAGTCAAGAGATAATTTATTACAACTGTCTTGGGATAAAACCCTTATATTTTATTGGACAATAAACCCTTTTACAACCCTTAGAAAAGGACAATTTTCATCAACCCCATTATTAAAGTTAAAATTTTTATTGTTTATGTTGCAATTAACATTTCCGTGGTTACACAGTCATTCATTATTTCCTTTAATTTTTAATTTTCAATGTTTTACTTTTTTAATTATTACAAAAAACATTGTAATATCGTTTTTTTTTTTTTGCAAATTTATTTAGTTTATTTTTTTATACACGCAAATATAATAATGGCAACGACAACGATGCCCGGTTATTCTAAATTTACTACTAAAGTATTGATTTTACAATTTGGAGCTTAACCAAAAGTAAAAAATAAAAAAAAAATATGAAAAATAAAAAAAAAAACAGCCAAATACTCAACTTTGATGGAGTACGTTTTTTTTTTTTCTCTTAGTTTTATTATTATTTAAAAAAATGAAAAAAAATATATTTTTTTTTTCGCGAAACGTAGACGAAAAGAGAATAAATGAGAGAATGGAATGAGAAATCGTATAACATGGTAAAAAATATAATATGACATTGGGTGGAAGGTGAAAAAAGAGGGGATATCAAAAAATGAATAAAAAAAATTAATAAAAATAATAAAAATGGCTTATTTTATTTTTTAACATTTTTTGTGTCTGCAGAAACAGACGAGAGAAATAAGAAATAGAAATTCGATCGTTCATCAAAAATTTTTTTTTTTATTTATTTTCAGTCTGATGGCTTGTCTGTTATTGAATTAATTTTTTTTATTTGTTAAAAAAATATTATGAATTGTTAGCAATTTTATAAAATTTATTTATCAAATTTCCATTGAAAGAAATAATTTTTTTTTTTCATTATTTTTAATCAAATCAATATTTGCAAAATAAAAACGAAAAACAATAAATTTTTTTTTAATTAATATTAATTATTAATTTACCGTTGTATTAATTGTTTATTAAAATTTAATTTCTACGTAATTTAATTGAATTATACAAGTAATTTTAAATTAATAAATTTTTTTATTATTTATTTTATAGAAAATTCAAAAATTAATTCATTTTAGTTAAAATCAATAGTTTCTTTCACCCTTGTTTGCAAGCCCCATTGTTTATTGTTATTTTTTAAATTTAAAAAAAAAAAATGAAATGTTAAAGTTAATGATTTATAAATATTGATAATAAATTTACCTTGTGTGCCCTGAGTGTTTGTCCTTCACAAGCAAGTGTAACATCACAATATGCTTGTCTTTCAAGTAATTGTGAAAACATTGTTTGTAAATTGCTGTGATGGTATTTCCATCGTAGACAATATTGTTGTGGAAATATATTCGACATTGTTGATGATTGTGTCGTTGATTGGGTTGAGGAAACACTGCTACTACGTCGTTGTTGCATACGAACTGTTTTTATTAACAATTTAATCAACAATTTAACAGTTAATTTTTATCAATTAACTATATTCCAATCCTCCAGTATTTTTTACACCTAAAAACATAAAAAATAATATATTAATATTCATTTTTAATTACTTTTGTTTATGATTAAAAATGTTACTCTTTTTTTATATTTTTTTTACCAAAGTTTTTTGCAGTTCTTTGGCTCTTCCTGCACTGTATATATTTATATTTTTTTTTTCCAGCAATAAACTCTCTTATCTGTAAACAAAAAATAAAATTAAATTAAAAATTTTAATTTCAACTGGTAGAAAAATTAAAAAAAAAAAACTGAATAATAATTCATTTTACAAAATTAAAAAATTCAGAAGCTTTATTACACGATGCTTCGTGTACGTTATGAATATTTAATTTTTTTTTTTTTTTACAGAAAAATTTATTCTTTACTATGAAGAATAAAAAAAAAAACAAAAAAATTAAAATAAATAACAAGTACAAAGAATTTATTTAATAATAAAAATTATTATTTAAAAATTTTCTTAAAAATATAATTTTTTTTTTTTAATACCCCTATTAATATTATTATTATTATATTTTATTTTTTTTGAATCATCAACCCCCTTTTATCCCCCGAGGCAGAGAAAAAAAAAAAAAAAAATTACTATGCGAAATTTTTATCTCAATGAAAAAATAAATAAAAAAAAAGTTTTATATAAAAAGGAAATAAAGAAAAAAAAAAAAAAAAAGCAAATTAAAATGACAAAATTTTTTTTTTTTAAATTCGATTAATTCACAGGGGGTGTAGGGAGTAAAAAAGAACAGGGTGGAGAATGTAAAAGCCCTTCAATTTAGAGGGTGGAGGCTTAAAATTGGAACAACCCCCAGAAAATGTTCGGATGAAATCGATCGAGTATTTTCTAGGGTGACTCATAATCTATTTTTTTTTTAAATATATTTTTTTTTTATATTATTTGTCTTCTTTTCATGAAGAGATAAAAAATAAAAAACTACATCCCTGATGTCAAAAGAATCACAAGGGGATGAAGGTCAGCAAATTTTGCATAGACGTAATTTTAAAAATGGCATGTGAGCAAATGAAAATTATTCATCTGGGGAGAATATTTATATTCATTTTTTTTTTTACTTTTAATAAAGTTTTTTATCAAAGAATATAAAATACAAAACAAAATATAAATTTATTCTTTTATCATTGGACTTTGTTGCATGTTATTTTTTTAGTTTAAATGATAAAAAAAATTTATCGAGAAAATTAAAAATATAAATAATTGTGATATTTGCAAATTTATTTTTCATTAATTTGTTTTTTCATGTCTTTGTTCATTGAGGTAAAATGTATCCCAGATTCAACTGGTACTTTCTATTATGTCGGGGAGGCTCTGATTACTGACTGGTGAAAATTCACAGCAATTCAAAAGTTTCTAAAAATAAAAAAATATATATAAACTAAATATATTATGGAAAAAAAAAAAATTATTAATAAACTTGTTTACATGAAATTGTTTCCGGCTATATAGTAAAAGTAATATATATTTATAATAAATTTAATTTTCGTCATATATTGTTCTCACATTGATAAATAAATTTTCATTGTAAAAAATATAAAAATTTTTGTCATTAAAATTGTAAACAAGTTACTTAAAATTTTTTATGATTTTAAAATTAATATACATGATAAGGAAAAACTTTTTAAAAATATAAAAAAATTAAATTAAATAAAGAAGCAAAAAAAAAAACATAAAGATTAAATATTTTTTTACGAGTTTTAAAAAAAAAAAAAGATAACTTTAATTATCATTTTGATAAAATAAATATTTTTATATCAAAATAACAAAAAAATTCACACCTGGTTAATATGAATTTAAAAAAAAAAAAAAAATTACTATCACTTGAATATGTACAAGTACATGTAATTTAAAATATGAAAATAATTAAATTAAAAAATAAGATGAATGATGCAGAGTAGATTTAAATTGACGTCAAACAAATTCATGCACGCTTTTTTTTTTTTTTCATTTTAATTCACACTGAATGCTCGCACCGTGTTACTGCTGAATGCTGATATCACGTTATCTACACCACATATAATAAATGAAAGCTCCATTCACAAACTCACACAATCATACAACCAGCATGCCAATCCACTTCAAAACAAACCATCGCACGCACAACTTTAACGTAAATACGCGCGCGCGCGCACACACACATGGATTTTTTAAATATTTAAATACAACTTAACTGTATGTATAACACACGTGTTACATCAAATGTAAACATTAGATCATTCTATTGACAAATTAAAAACTTCATTATCAAATTCATCATCAATTTATTAAAATAGCAAAAAAACAAACTCGTAAAAAGCAAATTTATGGATTTTTTTTTTTTTTTTTTTTCCTCAATTTTATATTTAATCTATATATAATCTATTTTTATAATTTTTTTTTTTTTTTTTTATATTGATATAGTATATTTATTCTACCTTGACCGAATCTATAATTTAATTGAATAATAATTTAAATATTTAAAACGACCTAATTTATAAAATTAAAAATAATTTAAAAAAAAAAATTTTCAAACTATTTTATTTATTTATTTAAAAAAATTTTTGTTTTTTTTTAAATTAACAGATAAATTGAGTGTACGTTTTTTTTTACTGTTTTTTATATTTTTTATTAAAATATGAGAGAGAAAGAGGGAGAGGGAGAGAGAGATGAAAGAGGCCAAGTCCAATGTACTCTTGCGATTCACGATCAACGATGATTTTTCAACGGTATTTTTTGATCGTTGTGTTGGTGATAATATATATACACAAAAATATTATCGTAATAAACACATTATAAAATAAAAAAATAAATAAGCAATAATATTTCACAACAATAATAATACTAAAATTCTTCTAAGCAATTTTTTAATTTAAAAATCTTGTTAAAATATTTTGCACTTTCTCAACATTAATTTAAAATAATTTTAAAAATTTAAATATTTAAAGCATAAAAATAATAATAATAACAATTTTATTAAATATAAATAAAATTTTATAAAAAGAAAAATCAATTGACCGATATGAAAAAAAAATAAAGCTTGCTTTAAAAAAAGAGTAAAGCAAAAAAAAAAAAAAACAGGTGTATTTACAGTTGATAAAAATAGATAATAATTTAAAATTTTATAAAAAAGTTATTTCTCTATCATTTTGAAAACAAAACTGTTTGTAATTTTAAAAATTTATTAATAAAAAAATATAAATTAATAAGTATAAAAATTAATGAATCAATTAGGAAAATTGTTATTAAAAAAAGAAAAACAACAAGATTAATTTGCAACGGTGTAAAAAATGTGTAAAAAAAAAAAATTGATATTACGAGAGGCAAGAGTAGAGTGAAGAGGAGGATTGATCAACAAGGGCCACTTGTTGGTGCGAAAATAAATATATATGTGTGTGTATGTATCATTCACAGTTATTGCATATGAATGAGTGTTGAAAAGTGGCTTCACACACACACACACAGTTATATAAATGTTGTAGAAAAAAAAAAACGAGTTGATGTTGAGGAAGTTGAGGAAGGGAATTGGCTACCACTACTATCACCACCACAAAGGGAGACTAAAAGAGGAGGAGAAAACCTTGAAGCACGTGAGGTAGATCCAGCACGTCATCGACTTCACTTAACACAAAAACACGTGGTACTTGTTTATATACATTATATTGCAAAAAATAATATTATTATAGCAAAATTACAACATCCTCAAAATAGAAATAAATAAAATGTAGTATAGCTTTTTTTTTTTATCAATAAAAAAATTAAATTTAATTAAAAATTGCTAAAAGATAATTCAAGAAAAATAAATATATGGAGAATTTATTTTTTTTTTCTTTGAGAGAATATAATAACAGATACAAGATTTCTAATTAATTAAAAATAAAAAAAAAAAATTATAATATCTTGTTGAAAATAATTTTATTTTTTTCAAAACTTATATATCTTCGTCTTTTAATATTTTTTTTTTGCTCATTTTTATAGAATTAAAAATATTCTCGGTGTGTTGCATCGTAGATACAACCGGTTTTTAGCTGGTATTAACCCGCATTTTAAAATAATAATATTAAAATAAAATAAAATTGAACCAGTTTTATAGAAAAAAAAATCTAAAAAAACAATTTACCCTTCCTATCGACTTTTACATTTCTTTACCGCCACTTTTTATTTTTTTTCTTTCACGATTCTTATTCTTTATCTATTGCTCTCTGTCTTTTTATAATTTTTTTTTTATCTTGAATATTTTTATACAGCTGGAGTGTATATTCTAACGTTGTTATATCATGGGAACGAAAAGATCCACAAGCAGCAACATATGAACAAAAAATAAAAATGAAAAAAATATATTACCATTATCCCGGAACTCGAATAATATAATTTTATCATCAATGTATAATTTAAAAACTAAATATGATTTTAAAGCGTTAATATTAAAAAAATGTATTTTTAAAAAAATTTTAAAAAGGGGATGAAATTGTTGAAGGGGTCAAGCTTTGCTCATCACGTATTGATTTTTCAAAATGAAATAAAAAAAAAATTAACATTTTAAATTTAGCCAGATGTTAAAACAGTTGTTGAAAATAAAAAATTATTATTTTTATAAATAAATTTAATAATAATAATAAAAAATATTGATTTTCAAAATTTAAAAATTCTTGGAATTATTGAAAATTCTGAAATACTTGTGGCTCCAAAATTTTGAAATTTTCAATAACTCCGGAATTTTGTGGTACCTCTTTGCCACATACCAAATTAAAAATTAAAAAAAAAATATTTAATTAAAAAAATAACAGTTTTAAAAATAAATAATAAATGAAATATCATAAGCCGCCAGCAAAAGTATTATAATAATAATAAATAAAGTGAATTAAAGATGAAGATGATGATGAAGAAGAAGAAGAAGAGAAAGAAAAATAAGCGCGAGCCTGGGTCAACGTTGTTCCGTAATCGTAGTCTTGGTTCATCGTCTATAGCACATTCCACACATTTATAATATATTTTATATATACATAATGTAAAAGTGTGTATGTGTGTGTGTTGTGCAAGAGAGACAAGAGTATCGACAACAACAACTACGACAACGACAACAACGTCGACTGGTTTTTCTTGCAAACGGTAATATCCTCATATCTCATGGCATTATCCCCTCGGGGTTGAGCGTGTGTGGGCATTATTTTATATACATATTACGATGATAATAATACTAGTACTAGTACACACATTCATACATTTAAAAAAAAATATATATCTATGTAAAATATATGCATGTTTTTCTTGGAAATCTTACAAGATCTCTCTCAATTTTTTTTTTCTTTTTTAAGTCTTTTTAATATTTTTTTTATCATTTTTTTTTGTTGCATTTTTATTGTATTAACGAAAATTTACATACACAGTTGCATTCATGTACAATCACTTGTATGATGATAGTATAAAAAATTTTTTTTTTTAAAAAACATACAAGTGTTTTTTAAATTATACCTTTTTTTCTTTTTTTTTATATAAATTTGTTTGGAGTAATGGTAATTAAAATATTTGAATTAATTAGTGCATGTCAATGATTATTTTGAAATATATTTATTGATAATTAAAAATAAATTTGCTAGAATGAAAATAAAAGGGTTGAATGAAGAATTTTTTTCTATGAGAAAAATATAAATATATATTGCGAAATTTTGAGTCAGATGGAGAGACAAAAGAGTTGAAAAAATAAAAGAAGAATATATATTTTAGTTGGAGTGGTGGTTGAAAATGGATAAAATAAAATTAAAATGAATCTTCTATATTGAACAATTATGTAAAAGTATCCTCGAGAAACCTTATTCCATTTTGACTGAAAAATTTTAATATAAAAAAAAAAATAAAAATCGATTAAGGGGGTGCATCAGACGTAAAAAAAAATAAATAGAGAAAAAAAATTATAATAGAGAGACGAGGCAATGTTGTAAACGCAGTTGGATATTGCTTTTCTCATTTTTTTGTATTAATTTTTTTATTTAGATACTTTTTTACATACTATCTGTAAACGATACTCAAGAGAAAACGAGCGAGAGAGCAAGAGAGAGAAAAACAAAGAGAGACAAATAGTTACGTAAAAGTCTATATAAAAAAATTTTTGTTAAAAATAATTTAAAAACATCAACCACAACTCATATTGTTAATTTTTAAATAAAAAAATAAAAAAAACCATAAAATATTATTAATGTTAATAAAAAAAGTTTTTCATATACATGCATGTGAGAGAAGCTTCCTCCCATTATTACTTTACGAATAAACTTTTTTATTAAAAAATAAAAAAAAAAAGAAATTAAACTTTATTTTATTTTTAACATTAAAATAATAATAGTCATATAATAATTATTATTAAACCCATCTTAAAAAAACAAATGGAAAACAAAAAAATTTAAACAACTAATTTTTAAAAAATAATAATTTTTCAATTAATTTTTTCTTAATAATAATAATTACAATTTTTATTATTAATTTTCTTTTGACAAATACCAATTGAAATTGAAGATAAAAAATATATTTATTATTATTAAAAATAAAAAAAAATTAAAACAAGAGTATGGAGTCTGTGTGGCGCGGACCGAAACAAGAAAAAATTTTTAACCAGGGAAGAAATATATACATACACAACGTTTGTCGGTCTCGTATACAGACCATAGATGAAGAAGAAGGGTAAAGAGGTGGGGGGGTTGATAAAAGGGGGGACATAGGGAGGACTGGGTTGATGGGGTGGCAACAGGGGGGATCTTTATCAAAGTCGACGCACACGCCGGTCGCTATGGCAACGAAATTGGATTTTTTTTTTTTTTAATTTTTTATTTTTCAAAGTTTTTTCGGCCTTTCTCGGGTCGAAAGCACGGCGCGTTCGTTCTCCAAAGAGGGCGGGGGGTGGGGTATAAAAAAAAAAAAAAGGAAAAAGATAACAGAGAAAATGAAAAAAAGAAATAAAAAAAGTGATAGGATGAGATGACGGCGACGACGACGACGACGACGATGACGACGAGAGTAGCAGTAGAGAAACGATGGTGCACAAGGGGGTTTTGCAAAAAAAGAAAAATATAAAATTAAAGAAAAATAAAAATAGGGAGAAAAAGAAAAATAAAAAATGTTAGGTGGTGGAAATGGGGGCAAGTCGGGGGAGTATCTGACGAACGACAACCAGGGGAAGCCAATAATTCGAATTGAGAACAGCCAATGGCCGTGCATCTGATTTTTTGTCGTATCATCGTCGAGGTCGAAACCCGGGTAGACGACTATCTGGACGATGGGGGGTTTTTTTTTTTATTATCATCCAAACCGTGGTTTTTTTTATTTTTAATTTTATAAATGTTATTATTTTCTCTTTTCTTTTTTTTTTTTCATTTTTCCTTTTTATTTGAAAAAAATCTTCTTCATTTTTTTAACTTAATTTTTGTCTCTTCTTATTATATCAAGGCTCTCTCACCTCTTTCGCAGCTCGAGTTTTTATTTAATTTTTTTTTTTGTTCATGTGTATGTACTTTTAAATTTATATATGTGTGGGTAATTTTTCTTTTGTCTACCACCACTGTGTGTGCAGCTTTTAAGCATTGCGAATGTACCAAGTTGCAGGAGTTTATGGAGGTGGTGAAGCAAGAAAAGACACTGGAGTTGTTAATACACACTTGAACTGTGCCTTTCCAAGTGCCTATATTCCAACTAGTGTTATACACTCGCAATGTAATATTATTATACATATTTATACCATTTACTTTTTTAATCTCGCATTTTGTTAAGGTAGATCAAAGCATCGTGGGATTAAATACAAATAAAATTATTATAAAAAAATTATATATTTATATACGAATGTTAAATTTATAATGCAGAATCATTAGACGACTCCCTAGATTTGAGATATGCGAATATGTATAAAGAGTTTTATATACATACCCATTGTGACTTGAAGAATTTTATGAAAAAAAAGAAAAAAAAAATTGTTTTTTTATTTTTATTTGAGAATCTAAACTAAAGACATGCCGGGAATTCACGTTTGTCTTTGATGGGGAAATTCCTCAACTCCCCATCATCATCATCATCAAATTGTTTTTTAAATAAATTTTTCCGAGCAAATTTTTTTACTGTAAATTATTATGAAGATGATGATGATGAAAGATGTGATACTGTCCTTGATAAATTATTTCGAGCAAATTATTTTGTAGTTTTTTTTTATTTTCAAGTTTATATATTATATTTATTTTTATATTATAATATTTTTTATTTGTATGTCTGGAACAATAAATGCCAATCAAATGTATAATTCGAATTGAATTTTTTTTTTTAAATTGTACATGCTAGAAACTTGAACGATCGATGTCAGAATGACGTTCAAAGGGGTCTTGAATTTTTCTTTTTTTATTCTTTGTATATTTATTTCATTTTTTATTATTACTCTGTATCATTTTTTTTTTTAAGTGAGGTGAATGAACGATCGGTCGAGAATGCATTATTGATGGTGATTTGTTCACCGGAAGTCGATGTCGGATTGAAAATTTAATGTTAAATTTTTTATTTTCAAATAATAAAAAATTTTTTAAAGTGGTTTTGTATCAATTTATTCAGTTTTTATATTTTTAAATTTTCAAACTTTTTAAATTATTTATTCTGACTGACAGTATAGAACTAGCCGGAAGTTTGATAATTATTTTAACACATAAAAATACTATACTTGAGAATATATAAAATTAATGTCAAAAATTTTCAACAGAAAAAATACAAAAAAAAAAAAAATATGTATTTGCTTTTTTTTCGTTAAAAAACAATTTACTTTAGAAAAAATAAATAATTTTCTTTAAAAATATATATGTATTTAAAGAGTCATTGTTGCGTTCGCCATTTAAATTCATTTTAAAAAAATATATATTTATTTGGAGTACAAAAGACCCACTGTCAACTTCATACAGACCCCATACCATTGTGTACATGAATAAAAAAAAAAAAATTACTTTTTTATATCATGTATTTTTTATTTTTAAATTAAAAAAAAAAAATGATAAAAGAATGAATCATTTGTCATTGAATAATAGTAAAAAAAAAAAAAAAAAAAATTCATATATAAGGGGAGAAGAAACCTGCAATCAATTCGTTATGTACATTTATTAAAAAAAAAAAAAAAAAAAAAAAAACAACTAACTTCAAACGATGACAAAATTTATTTATAAAAATATCATTCAATTTTTTTTTTTTTCATTTATCAACCCTTTTTTTCTAGCTTTTATAAAAATATAAATTAAAAAATTTTTCATTTACCATTTTGGAGTATTTTTTAATAACTCCAAATAAAAAAAATTACTCCAAAAATACAAAACGTAATTTTAACATTATCAAATAAGTTTTTAAAAAAATATAAATTTACGCAACAATTGTACACGTAGTGTAGGTTATATTTGCAATGAAAAATATAAAAAATAATAAATAAAAAATAGCACGACGCACGTGTGTAGTAATCCCCCTCCGTACCCCGGTTTGTATTTATTCCCTTTCTTCCATCCTCGGCTTCCTACCCTTTAATTCAAAACATATATACATGTTATTCACTGACGGTCACCCTCCCTCCCGCCTCTTCTCCTCCCTAGATCCCCTGGTCCATACAGAGTACCATTCCATTCAGTCAAACTCCCTCTTTTATTCCCCCAATCACCCCCTTGTCCTCAATTCACCGCAATCACTCTTTTTTTTTTTTTCTCTCATTCAATGGTCCCGCCACTTTACGTTACGTGTGTTACAATATTATTATTTTTTTTTACGACGAGACATTTAAAAAACACACCTTTTACATGACTTATCCACCCCTTGGTACTATTTAATAATTGCACAGGTAATATTATACTTTAACCCTCAACCTGTCCCCAATTGACTAAAATAGAAATATCATTTTTTTTTTTTTTTTTTTTCATTTTCTATTTTTAGACGAATAAATAAATAATAATAGAGTAAATAGAATAAAAAATATTATTTTTATTTTTGATAAGAAAAAAATTGTGTAATTGATATTTTAAAAAAAAATTTATTTTTATAATGTGGGTGGATATTGTAGTTAAAAATATTGTGTGTATTTTCTATTTCAAAAATTGGAGTTTGTTATTTACAGTGCTGAGTCAAAAGGGGAGATAACATATATTTTTTTTTTCATTAAATTTACTTGGAGAATATTTTAGTGATATCAGTAGTGTAAAAAAAAATAATATATATATTTTTTTATCTTTTTTTAAATATATTAAAAAGGAAAAAAAAAAAAGAGTATTTAAAAATATTTAAAAATCATGAAAATTATTTCACGTGTAGTTATTTTAATATATATATACCGTAAAAATCCGGTTGTTGTAAAATACACACGCAATGCTTGTTTTCTACTTGTTTTTTATTTATTTATTATATTCCTTCCTATTTGGTTATACTACACACGCACCTGGTCATATTCGCACACGTGATATATCAGCTTTTTTTTATTTTCAAAATGCACTTGAGTTCAACGACAATAATTGGCTGCATTAAATATTCAATATCACAATATAAATATAAAAAAAAAAATTATTACAAAATAAACAAGATTACACAAATTGATAAATAAAATATTAAAATAAAAAAAAAGCATTAATTTATCAATCAACTATTCCATAAATAAAAATAGACATTTTTTAAAATCATAAATTTTTCATTTTTTTTTTTTTTCGGAGTAAAATAATAATTTATGAGACAAACCGTGAGATACAGATAAATTGCTTTTATATTTTGCATTTAAAAAAAATATATATATATTTTTTAAAAATACTGGCAACGTCGCAAAGAGGTTTCTCCCTCCTTCTCATCCTCCTCTTTTTCCTCCTTCTTCGACCGACGCGCCGCGCGCTTTTTCCTCGGAAATTCTGTTATAGATTAAAAATTTTTTACCGGGAAGATATTGATTGTTGCTTTTTTATTAATGTAACATTAAAGTTGCGAGGTCTTTTTTTTTTTTTCCCAATATATTTATTTCAGAGTGTGGTAGTTGTCGGTATATAAAAAAAGAAGAAAAAATTTAAAAAAATTTTGAGGAGAAATAAAGGGGAGGTAAATGAAAAAAATGATAGAGAGAAAGAATACATATAAAAAAAAAAAAAAAAAGATACGCCGATTAAAAAAATAAATGATAAAAAAAAAAAAAAAAAAAAAAAATAGTTAGTGGCAGTGGTGATGATGGTGGGGTGAATAAAAGTCGCGAGTGAGAATTTTTAGTAGTAGGAGTTTGTATGCTTGTTTATGTGTATGTTGAGAAAATTTTTATTAAGGGTGGGGGGTAAGAAGGGTGATGGGTAATTTAAAGAAGGAGAGGTATGATCAAAAAAAATTGTAAAAAAAAAATTAAAGTTAAGGTAGGGGAGACAAACAAGATGAGGGTAGGGATAAGGGGCAAGAAGGATGTCAGGGCGGCAATTGTGCTTTGTACTAAAAATATAAATGTACATATACACTTTTTATTTTATTATTATTATTATTTATTATCTTTTTTTTTATATTTTTTTTAAAAACCAAGCACGCCTTGATGCGAAATAAATTTAAAAAAAGAAAATTATTATTATTTTTTTTTTTTTCATTTTCTTATCTTTGTAATTAATATTCTCGTGAATTTTATTATTATTTTTTTATTATTATCTTGTTAAAGAATAATGACAATAGTTTATTAATATATTTTTTATATTTTTTTAAAAGAGATAGATAAGTTGAGCTGTGAGAGTTTGAAAAAATTTGAAAAATTATCTGATGCTGTCCCTCTTTACTCTCTGACTCAACAAAAAAAATAAAAAAAAATCTTTTTTTCTAAACTGCCGACTTTTTTCTAAGAAAATATAACAGACAAACTCAAATTTTTAAATAACAAAAAGATAAAATTTCATACTATATTTGTCTTGGGTTTTTTTTTTTAGAAAATTTTTTTTATTAAAATTAAATAAATGGTTACGTGCGACATTTGATAGATGAACATGTTAATTTAAATTAATAGAGACTTTTGTCAAATTTATTAATGAAAAAATAAACAAGCTATATTTGTGAATATAAATTTATGAGAATGCTTGAATGATTAAATCCCTCTTCTCGTCGACGAATTAAGGAGAGTAAAAAAGCATGATGATGTTTTCTACCAGTATATTTTTTTTAATTTATTTTTCTCTCCCAGCTGACTTTGGCCAATTAATTAATTGTGATTACAAGGTTTTTATCGCCTCTGGCATTGCCATATTTTTAACACTAACAATATTTAAAACAATTTTTTTTCCAATTAACCAAGAGAGAAAATTTAAATTAAAAAACTATTTTTTCTTTTTCATAAAAATATACAAAAATTATTTTTAATTAGAAAAATTTTAAGATAAAGCTGTATATAAAAAAAAATTATATTTTTTTTACTTTTGGTAGGAGGAAATAAATCTCTAGTCTAGGGTTGTCTACAACAGCCGTTCTCCAACCCTGGTTTTATACAAAAAAAAAAATATATATATACTGAGTAAAAAAAAAAAAAATAAGAGCTTGCAGGTTATTCCACAAAATTAGATTTAACCGTTGGACTTTAGTAAAATACAATAATAATCAGAATTGAGTATCCGAAGCAGCAAGAAGACCCAGTTGGGTAAAATTCTATATAAAAAAAAAAACTATAACCCAGCCCGAAGTGCATTAACCCTGTTTGAGCTTCTTCCTACATGTCGATTTTTTTTTTTACTCCAATTTTTTTTATTTCTTATTTCACTCTGTTCCCATCAGCTACAATTAATTTCATTAGAAAAAAAAAAAATAGTTAAAACTCATGATGGTTTCTATTTTTTTTTTCTAACTTAAAAATATGGAGGAAAAAAAAAAAAAAAATGTCATTATCATGGTAATGAGACTTGATTCAAATCTTCTAAATATTTTTTTTATTTTTTTTACTTTTTTTTTGTTGCTAGTTTGTCGACAGTAGAGCCTATTCAAATGTAAATTATTTGGGTATCAAATATACACTGCTGTGTTTCTTTACTATTTAGAAAAAAATTAATCAAAAAAAAAGTATAATAATACTAGTCAAAGAATTGATATAGAAAAACGTAAAAAAATTGTAAAAAATATATTAAAAAAAAAAAAAACAATGTGACTGTTGTACAATGAAAACCAAAAGTCTTGAAATAATAAAAAAAAAACTATAACAATGATAGAATTAAAAAATATATAAAATCAATGCTACATTTACTTTAGATCTCTCTAACTGAAATAAAAAAAAAAATGTTATAAAAAAAAAAAAAAAAAAATACATGGTAAAATATAATAAAAGCTTGTGAAAATAAATCAAATGACTATACACAATTGTGTACTCGTTTATTCTCTCTCACAAAGGAGAGAAAAAAGAAGAAAAAAAAAAAAAAAATTAGGTTAACACGTTCTGGAAAATAATATGTTGGCGCGTCTTTTATCAATACAGTTTGTGCAA
Organism: Aphidius gifuensis; assembly: GCF_014905175.1. NCBI lineage: Eukaryota > Metazoa > Arthropoda > Insecta > Hymenoptera > Braconidae > Aphidius > Aphidius gifuensis. The sequence continues at coordinate 19,339,510 of NC_057791.1, read as the reverse complement.
AAAATAAATATAAATAAAATTGTCTCTATAAAGTATATAATAATTATTGTCAATGCACTTATTCATACGAGCAGCCAAGTAGACACGCAACTACCCTTAAAATTGCCAAAAGCCTTAAATAAATAATAACAAAAGCCAAATGTCAAAAGAAAAAAAATTCTACACACACACAATAAAATGTAACCAGCATAAAAAAATATAAATTACAATAATATAACTCGGAAATTGATCAAAAAAAATAAAATAAAAAAAATATAAATAATAATTGCTATTGGGAAATTGAAGAGGGATATAAATTTGCAATATATATAAAAAGAGGGGAAAAAAATTGTCTATATATATTTGCTATTTACTCATTGGTTTTTAAAATTGAAAAATCAATTTTCATTATTTGTTTAAAATATTTATCTTAGCAGTGACGTAAGTAGAAGAAAAAATAAATAAAAAAAATTATAAACAAGTAAAATTATAAATATATATCAAGAAGAATAAATATAAAAAAAAAAAAAAAAAAATGCTTTGACGATTTTATAATATTCTCTTGGCTCTTCTTTTTCACCCTCTCTTATATCTATATAAAAAAATATCGAACCCCCTCGCGACAACCCTTGTTCGCCTTCGATCAAGCCTCCTACTTTGGACGTCGGTCATCCCTCCCAAGTTGCAACCCCTTCTTCCTCATTGCGCTCCCTCTTTTGTTTCCTCATATATATTACTTTTTTTTTTATATATATATAAAATTTTTTTTTTTATTTACACACCCCTACCAATATATATTTTCTTTTTATATTCTACATTTTCCTTTTTCTTTTTTTATCATTTTATGCAACCCCCTCTTCAATCCTTTTTTTTTTTTTATCATACTTGATGCCTTCTCCTCCCCCTCCCGGTATATCACGAATATTTAAAATGAAAAAATATGGATTATTATTATCGCAAAACAGACACGCATGTGTTTTTATTTTTAAGTTTTTTATTTATATTTAAATAATTTTTGTTTTTTGGGACAAAAAAAATCAGAGTAATTATACTGCAGGTTTGACAATCAAAAATATATTAAACTCGTCATTGAAAAATAATTTACTTTTGGTAAAAAAATAGAGATTGAAAAATTGATTTTTTATTTTGAATGCTTGTTGTTGGATATAATTTTTGGAATTTTATATAAATGAAAGAGAAAATGCAAATATTAATTTCGTTGCATTGTGCAAAATGATAAAAATAAAAAAAAAAAAAAACAATGATTAAATGGTGAAATATTTATCATTCATATAGAATTCAAAATAATAACAAAAAAATGTTTAAAAAAATTTTATACTGCATCAGTCGTTGTATTTTTATATTCGAGATAACACAGGCTTATCAGCCATATCAGCTTTTGAACGATGCAATATTCATCGTAATTGCACAAGTATTGCAAAAAAAAATATTAAAATAAAAAAAAATGATAAAATATTTAAAGAAAATGAATAATTTTAATATTTTATTTATATATTTAAATAAATTATATTTTAAATACCATAAAAATAATATGAAAAAGTTCATAACAATTTTTTATTGAAAAATAAAAAAATTAAAATTGTAATTTTTCCTTTTTCTTTGATGATAAATATGTTATTTTTTTCTAATTTTTTATTTTTCAACTGTAATAATAATAATAATTTATATTTGAGAATTTTCTATCGCACACGTTTGCTAAATTCCAACATTGGCCATTAATCATAGTCAAGACTTTTTGCCCCCGGCAAACTCGAGAATTTAAAGTTTTTTCCAAGTGACAAAAAAAAATATATAAATAAATAAAAATTTACCAACAAAAATACTAGTTACTTTTCTAATAAATCAACCTCAATAAATAAAACCAAAAAAATTTTCTAATTTATTTAATTAAACATTAGAAAATTTGAATTTTCAAATTATGTTTTTATTTTTTTTTATAGTTTAAATTAAATATTGATTAACTTTTTTTATCATTTTGCGAGTATAAATAAAGGGTATATAAATAATTGACATAAAGTTTTATTTGGCAGACAAGTTACTTGAATAAAAATTCCCACGTGACTTGGGATTTGTTTGTAAAAGTGGCTTTGCCATGCGGTAAAAGTCGAGTGTTCTATCTCGCCAAAAGGGACAAAAAAGCAAAACAAAAAGAACAATTTAAAATAGAAATAATATAAAAGTACAATTATAATGTTTTTTTTTTTGTTAAATATTTAAATTGTCTTTTTTAAATATAATATTTTAAACGAGAAATGATAATAATTGATAATAACGAGATCGATAATTGCTGATAATTGCTGAATATTTAAAATTTCCAATTAATTTTTGTTAAAAAAAAAGGTACTTGAAAATATTAAATAATTAGAATGCAATCAGAATGTTAATAAATAAAATTAACAAAGAAAAAATATATAATATTATAATCTGTTTTTGAATGTTCATTGCATGCTCGATTGACTTGGATAATTTTCATTTATCTGGAAAAGTAAACCAGTAAAGAAAAATAATATATAAATGAATATGCAAAAAAAAATAAATGGCCAATTTAAAATCAAGATAATAAGGAAATGTTGATTAAAAATATGCGTGTTCATATATTAAAATTGAATCAATCAATTAATATTTTGATTATGAGGGTGTGTAATTAATAATCATCATTAAAAATTTACCAAGATGTTATAATAATAAATATCATGTCACAAATGATATGAGGAAATTATATTTTTTTTTATCTTTTTCTTGCACATGACGACGACGACGACGACGACGACAATGTCAATACTTGACTCGATTGATAAAATTATAAATGTAAATATATACAAATGTTGAATGTGCATGTACGTAAACTTTTTATATACATGTGTTACTGACAAGTCAATCTTACGAGTCATTGACCAGTCATATCAAAAAACAAAAAAAATAAATACATTAGATATTAAAATAATTAAAATATATTGATTTTATATTTTCAAATTAAATTAATATATTTTTATATTTTTCTAGTATTCTATCATTAATTTAAATCTACTTCCGAGCAATAACAAAAAGATATATAATTTTTATGAAATAAATCAAGACATAAATCAAAATGAAAATAAAAAAAAAATTGAGTCTCATTACCAAGTTGTGTGTGAGATGGTTTTTTTTAAAAGTATCCGGTGAGAATATAAAACATCTATGAGGAATAAATAAAAATGTAAGAGTTGGAAAAAAAAAAAAATTAGGAAAACCAAGTAATAAAAATGTTGGAATAATATATAAGAATAAGTGAGGATTGCACTTGAGAATTTCCACGAGTGCGGCGACCTTGGTACTATCATTTTTTTTTTTTTTTCTCTCGCTTTTTCTCTCCTCCTCCCCCGGGTTACCCCTTGCCCTTTATTCGCGATCTTTTTGCAGTTATTTCCGGTGTATAAATACTCGGTGTCTCGACTTGTTGTTGATTTTTATAAATTTTTTATTTTCAAGTTAACAAGTACTCTAGGTGTTTTGGAGCAAACAGCGCGTAACAATTTCTATACAGTTGTGAAAGAAATTTTTTTTCAATTTTTAAAAAATTTCATTTAATAGGATATATTAATTAGAAAAAAAAAATAGAATTGTTTAATTGTTTAGTGAAGAGTTTAGAGACAGATAAAAATTTAATATTCGAAAAAAAATTGTTAAACTTTTGCTGAGGGATTTTTTTATTTTTTCTAGAATTTTTTTATTTTATTGTTGTTAAAAATGAAACACTTTGGTTATCGCTTTCCTACTGATTAAATAATGATTCATCATGAAAAAAAAAAAAAAAAATATATGTATATAACTTTATCTTGTTTTTTATTTTTCCAAGAATTTTTATTTTTTATTTTGCACACAGAAATTAAACTGCGTGATTAAATAAAAAACATTTTTGAAATGAAAAAAATAAAAAAATTGATATTGGAGAGTAATAATAAAAAAAAAAAAAAATCCACATAATAATTATTGTTGTTTCCGAGAAATAAAATGATTAAATAAACATACTAATCTTGTTATTTCGTCATTAAATTAAAAATAAAAAACTTAACAATAGAAATAATATAAAATGAAAAAAAAAAAAACTTATCAATCTTTATAAAAATAATTTTTACTTTTAATTAAAAAAAAAAAAAATACCCAACTAAACTAACAACAAAATATTAATTTAAAAATTTTAAAAATAACAGTTTAATTATGATAAATATATATTTTAATAAAAAATTGAATTTTAGAGTTCAAAGTACAAAGTGTTTAATTTGATACATATTATTTTTAAAATACAAATTTATGATTAAAATAATTTTTAAAAATTAATCATAAATTTTAGTTTTCATAGTTCAAAGTACGTATTTAATAAAATTGATAAAAATATATAAATATTTTCTAAAATAACACTTGAAATTAATTTTGAAAAATAAAAAAAGCTAATATTTTCAGGTACACGTTTAATTTAGAGTTAAAAAATGTATATTAATTTGCAAAGTACGTAATAAACATGTTTAAAAATATAAAAATGAATTCATTCACATACCAGAAAATAATAACAAGATGAGATCTAACCTGACCTACACAGTTTCCACTTGTCTGCACCATGTGAATTGTGCGTTAAACTGTTAACTCACTGACTCATTTTATCAACACACAAATATTATTCATAAATGAATTAATTAATTAAAAAAAATAAAATAAATAAATTAAATTACTATAATAATAATCAACACAAAATCGAGTATTTAATTTTCTTTTAAGTAAAAACCGAACAATACAACGACCTAATTAATAGAAATTTAAAATTTTTCGTTTCTTTTTCGAAATACGTAAGAGAGTGTCGACCAGCCGACGAGCTGAGCATCTATGAAATTAATATTGATTCGATACCCCGTCGGCTTCGTTAAAAAAAAAAAAAAAAAAAAAAAAAAAAACAAGAAGCAGAAAAATGAAAAATATGCGAGAAAAAGTAAAAAAATAATAATAAAAATTTTTGTAGGAAAAGGAAGGAGATAAAAAGGCGGGATAGGTGGGAAGCCCAGTGTAGAAAAAGAGTTGAGTTGGTATAGAGAAAAGAGGTGGAGTATTACGGGTTTTTTGCAAAAAAAAAAAAAATTCAAAAAAAAATAGGGGGTGATGGAGGGGGTTGAAGAGGGCGAGTACCCCATCTTACGTGGCGTCGTCGCCCATGCGCGCGCGATTACCTCTCGAAAACACCGTGATAAAATATACGGAGGGGTTTAATTTTTTTTTTTTTTTTTTTTCTACAAGTATACGTAAAAATATTATTAAAAAAATTTTTTTAAATACGTATATACTACGTTGTATATTGGCTTCAAGGCGAGGTTAAAACCTCAAATGAAAAGAAGCCATTATTTAACTTGAAATTAAAAAAAATTTAATTAAAAAATTTTACTAAAAATTAACTAGAACTTTTTTATTTTTAAAAATATAAATATTATATTTTTCTTTAACTCTTTTTTAGGTATTAAAATAATTCTTATCATTTATTTTTATTTTTTTAAGTGGAGAAAAATAAAAAACATAAAACTTTATTTTTTTTTTTTTCCATTTTCATTATCAACTTTTTTTTTAATCAATATTTTTATTTTTAAAAAATTACGCATTTAGAATTGGATGTTTGTTTTTTATATATAGTTTTTTAAATTATGTTAGAGGCATTAAATTAGGTATTTAAAATAAATTTAAAAAAAAAAAAAAACGTGAACATGTGAAGACACATAAAAGAGCGGGTAAACGCACGCGCATGAACTTGAGAGCAGCATGAGAATCAGATTGACAGAATAACACAACAAACAATACGTAAATTATAAAAAATATTTAAAAAAAAAAAAAACTTTTACTCCAAAATAATTTAAGTATTAAAAAATAACTCACATATTTGTTTTCAACGTAGACAATAATTAAAAAAAAATGTCCAAAAAAGATATTTATTTATTCAGGCAAGTCCAAGTTAACAAAAACTCCCCTCACACAAAAAAATTGTAAAAAAAAAAAATATATATCTCTTTTTTTATCTTGTGTTTTTTTTTTTAATATTTATTTTTGCCCCCTTTTTCTAACGCACTCAAGTAAATACACTGAACCGAACACACTCACGGTCCTCCAACACTCACATTGTTGAGACATATTATCGCTTGGTACATGTGTGACGTGTGAACGAAAAAAATAAAAAGAAATTCAAAAAAGTAAAATAAAAAAAAAAAAAAATAATACGGGGAAATAAAAAATATAATAACAATATAAAGATAAAAAAATTCCAGTCTTAAATAAAACACAATTAAATGAACCAATCACACAGTAAAATAACAACAATAAATATTAATAAAACAATTGGTCGTTGTTGTTGTTGTTGTTGTTATTGTTGTTATTATTATAATTCACTCCAAAAAAAGAATAATAAAAACACAAATAAAATTAAACTCTTGCCACTGAGATGTGTGTGTGTGTTTAGTATTATCAAAATAAATGAAACAAAAGAAAAATGTTTAATTGCAAAAACAAATATTTAATAATATAACGCGTGTGTGTATATGTTGTTTTTATTATTATTATTATTTGTTTTTAGTGTGTAAGACAAGATGGCGTTGGACCGCCAGCACTCGATCAGGTGGAAAACGCCGGAATTTTTAGTATTAACACGAAAGCACGAAAGATCGAGAGAGACTAAATAATTTTACTGAATTTTACTATGTACGTGCTCACAGCACCACGGTCCTAAGTGGTTTGACGTTAAGAACGCGGTGGGAAAAGAGACAAGCTAAATAATACACAGTGATAGACAAAGATAGTTAAATGAAAAAAAAATTGAATTGGCAAGAGGTTTGTTGGTGGGAAAGGCACACACACACATACACACACACAAGAGGGTGAAATAAGAGGGGAAAAAAAATATATATAAAAAGAAAGAGACAAGATGACTATTTTGTGATGCGGTGAAATGTTAAAAATAATACAAAAAAAAAACACGTTACGTTGAGATGAAGAGAGAAAAAATTTTTTTAAAAAAGTGAAAAAGTTGATATAGTATTTTGGTGGGGGGGAATTTATACACGAGTCGACGCATTAAGGGGAAATGAGAGAAAAAATATATATAAATTTTCAATAGTGGGAGAGTGAGAGAGATGAGTGGAGGAAATTTATTTTGTTCGTTATTGCATCCCCTTTTTTTGCAATATATATTCGTTAATGTTCGGACAACTTCGCAACAACGAACCGCGCAAATATATATATGCCGTTTTTTTTTTTTTCAACTTTTTTTTTCTCTTTCTCCACCATTGGTCTTGTTTTTTTTTTTTTCTTTTTTATATATATTTTTTTAATTTTTTATTTTCGTGCTTGTCTCGCTTTTGTCCGTGTTCTTGCCGATTTAGCCTCTTTTTTTTTTTTCGTTTTTAAAACCGACGCGGTTCTTGTCCGGGGGTCTACACTGTAGACGCCGGTTATGTATTCTTTTACTGAAGAATTTTTAAAAATCAATACATTGTTAAATTATTTTTAAGCAAGAAAAAAGGGGCCTAAAATTTAATGGCAATATTATGAAATCGAATTAATCAATTTGGAGTAATTTTTTGCCGCCGTTTTGTTTTTTCCTTTATTTTGATCTATATTATTTTTTCACAGTCGATAAAACAGTTTTTGTGATTAATAAAAACAATTAATCTTTTGAAAAATTTATTTAAATATATTTTTTAAATTTGAATTTAAAGTTTTTTATTTTAAAGAAAAATTCAACATGACAATGTTAAATTGTAATTTTTTATTCCAGACAAGGTGATTACGTTTTTTTTTATTTTTTCATTTTATGTATTTTAAGTTTCATTGTCATTGAATCAAGACATGGACGATGTTATGGAATGGGTCAAGGACCCTTGCGGATACGCTCGAAGAGTATCGATCGGTCATGATCATGCTCAACAAAATGAACAAAAGGTGATAATTCAAAAATTAACTATTATTTATTTTTATATTTAAAAAAAAAAACTATATTTACAGCTAAATATAAAAAATAATATTTTGTAATGCAAGATATTTTTCTACTAAATAAATAATGCAACGTAATTTTAAAATAATAATTGCAAATAAGAAAAAGAAAAAAACTACAAATTAAAAAAATTAAATTAATTAAATAATTATTCTACCAGCAAAACATGAGCAAGACTAAGAAAAACATTTTTTTCTCACTCATTGTATTCACTGTTTGTTTTATTTTATATTTTTTTTTTCTAAGAAAATTCTGAATCAACAGTTGGTCCAAATATATTACTCACAACTGTTAGATACAGATTGAAAAAAAAAATGAAAAAACGAAAAAAAAAAAAATGAGTCATTCAATAAACAAAAATAAATAAATAAAATTATTATTAAAATATTATTATATTTTGAGGTTACCTTGGTGAGTTTATTAACAATCAAGCTGTTAATTGTTGCGAAGAATTTGGAGTAAATAAATATATGTATATCAAGTTGGAAATGGCTCCGAATATTTATGAATGAAATAAGCTAAATATTGAATCCTCGTGTTGTGTTGAATTTGTGTTGAAGCAATTTTATACCGGAACAAAATAGCCATCGTATGGATTAGCAACACGAAGAGAGAGATTGGTCCCAATGATTTTATTTTATCTCATTTTACGATGGGAATTATTTTACCCTGTCTCGGGATCAATCGGAACATTTCGGCTGGGACTACACACATATATACATAACAATTTGCAACTGACCGGCACAATAATATTCCTTGCGTGCTTCAACAAATTTTCATGATGAAAATCATCAACGGAGCAGGACTAGCCTCCTCTTATTATTATTACTATTATTTTTTTTTTTAAACTAGCTAATATCTCAATGAAATTCGCGACAAGTCTGATGAAATATTTTAGTTAAACTAAATAATAAATATAAAAAATCAACTAAATCAATTGCCAATACCATCAACATCTAGCTTCTTCTACTTTCTCTCCCTCTTTCTCTATAAAATTTAATAAAAAATTCTTCAAAAGAATATTAATCAATTAAGTTATTAATTAAATTCTTTCACAGCAATTTCGCAACGAATAATTTTAACTATTTTTTTTTATTTTTAATTTCTTATTTTTTAATATTACAAGCGACGCGCAAACTCGAGTCTATTGGTTTCGGTACTGACCACAAATTTACCACTAATTAAACTCAATTTATAAAAATAATTGCAAACTAACATAATGCATCCTACATAATTATTAATAATATTTTTTTGATATTTAAATTTATTTTCTTTATGTATGCTTAAATAAAACATACAATAATGATGAATAAAAAAATAATGAAAAAAGAATCATCATTTTAATTATAATATTATCATTAATTTAAAATTATTATTAATTTTTTTTTTTGAATATTAAAAATATGTATTTTCAATTGTTGCGCAGTTGATAAGGCGCAAAACTTGATTGGAGGCGTGGTCATTAGAAAACGGAAGCATACGATAACGAAGCTCTCTTTTTTCCTTCTCATTTTAATATTGCAAAAAATATATAAAAAAATTTTTTTATCTTTATGCATTATTATTTTTATTTTTTTTATTTGTTCGGGCAATTCAATAATGCACTAATCGATTGAAATTTCTATAAATTTAAAATATAAAATATTTATCAAGAATATCTATGTATTTTTGTTCAATTTTTATATGATTAAAAATAGAAAAATAAATAATGTTATCATTCACAAGTGTACCATGAAATTTGATGAAATCATCAAATTTATTATGAGAAATTGTGAGATAAGATTAGACAAGATACCTGGATAATATTGATTTTTAAAAATAACTTGAAACTTTTATTTTTCGAGTTATTTTTCTAAAAAAAAAAATGTTGAAATTTGACATAATACATATCTTATCATAGAACGCGGATGTGTGATATGAAAAAAATAAATGTTAAATTAAAAAAAAAAATACAAAAAAAAAAAACGAGAAGAAGAAGTTGTCTACTTTTTCGATAAATCGATTATCTCGTAGCCAACTTCAGACAAGCCAATGTTTTTCTGTCAAACAAAACCGGACAACAATAGCCATTCTTTTAAAAAAAAAAAATAAATAATAAAAACAAAATAAACAATATAAACTTGGCTCTAAAATAAAACATAATGGCAAGTAATTGATAAGACTCAATTAGTATTGAAAATAGATAAAAAAAATAAATGTTTAAATGTTATTAAAATGTTTTCTAACCTTGAAATGTTGTTAACAGGATATATCAGCATTTTCAGATGATGATTTTGACGTCAAGAAGTGGATAAACATGAAATTCAAATCCACTGAAGCACAGGGTGATAAAGATGTAAGTGATAATGCAAAAAAAAACTCCAAATAATCAAAATAATTAATTAAAATTAATTTGTTTCTGTTTTTTTTTTGTGTATGATGGGTGTCAGTGGCTCCACGATATAAATTTTAGTGTCTTGTACTGAATATAATTTTTTAAATTCAGTAACAAGCCCTCGTCTGAGTGTTCTCAATCGGCCCATTGACGTACCCGGTCAATGACACCATACATAATTTTTTTTTTAAATGATAAATTCAATTTTATTTACTTCAATATATATTTTTTCTTTTTTTTTTTTTCAATTTTTTTTTTTTTCTTCATTTTATCCCCTTCTTTTTAATTTGTATTCTTTTCTTCTTTGAATGAACATACAACTTGGTGATGATAAATTTTTTTCTTTTAATATACCATACATTATCATACTCCATCTGTAAAATTGATAAAATAATATTAAATTTATTTATTTCTTTAAATATTCATGAAAAATTAAAATTTCGATTTTCATTTTTTCGATAGGCTTATGTTTCGACGTTGGTTATGAAATTACAACTTTACGTACAACAATTTAATGGATCCCTTGAAGAGACAAGTCAATCTGTATTGTCAAGTTTACCAAGAATACTTCGGGATACACAAATTCTTCAACAGGAAGCTCTATCACTGAAAGAAAAAATGGTATCAGTTAAACAAGAAATAGCCAAGGTACTTTTGACAAAATAAAAATAATTTAAATTGTTATTTTTTTTACATTATATCAATTGTTTTCAGGTTGATAATGACACTTCATCATCCATGATGGCCTTGGAAAAAATTGACAAAATAAAAATGAGTCTTCAACTGGCTAAACAGAGTCTTCATGAGGCTGATAATTGGAGTGTTTTAGCCAATGATATTGAAGAGGTAGAACTTTTTATTTTTTAAACACATCAATGATTAAATTATCTGAAAAATATATTTAATTTTTTTAGCTATTTGAAACAGATGATATTGAAAATATTGCTGTTAAAATATGTAGTATGCAAAAATCATTGTCAATGTTATCAAATGCCATTGATTATGAGGATAAAAAAATGCAACTTGATGGATTTAAAAATCGTCTTGAGGCTGTTATTAGTCCAAAAATTGTTCATGCATTTACAGCTAAAAATTTAGGTAATAAATCAAAAAAACTGTTTGTTTCTTCATTAACTGTTATTAAAATTCTTTTTTTTTTTCATTTAGATTCATCAAAATTATATGTGACAATTTTTGATAAGATGAATCGTCTACCTCAGTTGTTGAAATACTATCATAATTGTTTAAAAGTATCACTTTGTCAAGAGTGGAGAAAAATCATAGAAATCGCACAAGATGAAAATATATCCTACTGGCTTCATGCCTTTTATGATAAACTTTTATCCGAGTGGCATGATCAGGTATGAAAATATATTGAAAATAATAATTGCCATTTGTATTTTTAAACATATTTTAAAACACAATGATTTATCAAACAGGTCAAGTGGTCAAACAACGTATTTCCTGATGCATCAATCATAACAATTTTGGATATTTATACAGACTTGTTGCAGAGCCTAGAGCCAAGTATACCAGATTGTATATCAACAGCATTAAAACAATATTCAACATCAATGCAATTAACATTTCTCATTGAATTAAAACAAATAACACGTCATTTTGCTGTTAATTTAAATGGCTCAATAGATATGTCATTTAAAAAAAAGGTAAACAATGAAAAAAAATTACTACAACTTGCCAAAGCAATTTATCAACCATATGTTGTTTATGTTAAAAAATATAACACATATGAGACTGAATATTTAACACAACAAGTTGATACAATTGATGATAATCATGATGATTTAAGTGATACAATTAATTCATTATCAATGAGTATATCAAAAATCATTGAATATGCTAATGATGCATATAAAAGATGTAAATTATTTACAGATAATTGTGCTTATCAAAAATTAATAATATCAATTGATATATTATTTAAAAAATATCTTGATAAATATCGTAGCTGTATTAAAAAATTTAATAAAATTAAAACAAAACATGAAGATTGGAATTTATTTCAAATGTGTTTAACGCTATTACAAATAATTGGTGATGTATTAGTTAAAATTGAAGAATTTGAAAAATTTTTAACAACAAATATCATTGATGATATAAATAAATTACAAAAAAATAATAATGAAAATGATGTATTTTTAAAATATCAAGAATTATTATTAGATAATAATGATATAAAAGAAGTTGATGATTTTTTAATGAATTTAAAAAAAAATGATAAAACATTATTGGAAGAAATTATCAAGCTGATTCATTCAATTTGTGGTGATTTACATAGTACAACATATGAAGTTATATTTTCGCCAATTTATACACAATTATTGACAATTAAAAAAGCACCAGCATGGTCAAATGATGAACATCAACAAACATATGCTATTGATCTTCCAGATTATAGTTTTTCACCACAAGAATACATAACACAAGTTGGACAATATTTAATGACATTGCCACAACATTTAGAGCCATTTTTATTACGTGATAATCCAAGTTTAATGCATGCATTAAAAGCAGCTGATTCACAGTATACACGTGGCTCAACTGAGTCTGGTTTTACTGATACATTATTGGGAATTATTGCAAAAGGTACATGTCAAATGTTTCAAGATCAAACAATTGGTGGTATTGATAAAATAAATAACAGTGGATGTAAACAACTTGCAACTGACATTGATTATTTGGGTAATGTCTTTGAAGAACTTGGTCTAGCATTGTCTGATAATCTTCAACAAATGTCAATGCTATTGAGATTAACAAGTGAAGAGTATCAAACTGGTGCTGCTGGATGTAATCCAAGAATTGTTGCTGCTGTTAGACAAATGAGAAATATTCCATCATCTGGCTAATTAATTGTTATTGATAATTTAATTTGTTATTCAGTATTTAAATATTATTATATTGTTTATTTATTTCGAGAAGAAAATGTCTAATTTTGAAAGAAAAAAAAAAAAAGGGTGTGATTTATAATTTAATAAATTTATCTGATAAAATTGATGTAAATTGTTGAAATTAATTGTTATATAATTTATTAATAATTATTTGTTTGTATTAAAACTTGAATTACCTTATCATACTGTCAATAAATAAATAATATTTTATAAATAGTTATTTTTATCTTGTTGTCATCGATCTTGGAATCGTCCAAAAATATCACTATTTTTAACTCAATTTAATCAAGCTTTGATTGATAATTTTACTATTATTTTGTTAATAACTTTTTGGATAAAAAAAATTGATATAATTTTTGTTTTATTTTCAAGTGTTAATTATTGAATGATAAATAGTTACCTAGTGAAAAGTCAAGAGCTGTCTGGGTAACGAATAGCAGCCATGTTCACAAACTTTGTATGTTTTGAAATGTTTTTTTTTTTTCTTTTTATAACTTGAATTTTTTTTTTCTTCAAAAGCATGCGCGTATAAATCATCATGATAAAAAATAGATAAACACAAATTATTTTGTTTTTTTTTTTTCTCTTCTCTCTCTCTCTCTCTCTCTTTCATCAAGTGGCACCATCATGCCGTCCATTTTGATAACTAAAAAAATGTAAAACGGATATCCATCATTAAAAAATGGCGATGATTGGTCTTGATTTCCGGGAGAGAAGCAGAGAGAGAGAGAGGATCACGCTGGATTTTATTTTTTTTACAGACTAAAACACCGCTTGGCACACATGGTTCACCATTTGTCGGCGGCCTATTAATAAATTATACAACAAAACTCCAATTTGTTAAATAAATAATGTATTAAAAAAATATATACATTAAATAAATATCGACGTTTATAATTGTTTATTAAAACAATAATCAAAAATGGTAAGTTGAATTATTAATTCAATTAATTAAATATTTTACTATAGAAAAATTTTAGGGTTATGTTTCAACACGAGGCATTAACAAAAGAAATAAAAAAAAAAAAAAATTAATCAACTAATTAACATTGAATTATAAACAAATTATAATAAATAAATAATTAATTATTATTAATTATTAAATAATCAAATTAATTAATTTTTTTGTTTATTTATTATTTTTTAGGGGCGACTCCATGTTCTCTATGAGCATGCTGCTGGCTATGCTCTATTTAGTGTAAAAGAATTTGAAGAAGTTGGTATGTTATTGCCACAAGTTGAAGCATCAGTAACTGATTTATCAAGATTCAATGGACTTGTTAATTTAATTGGTTTTTCACCATTTAAAACAGCAGCATCAGCATTGGAAGGTATTAATTCAATATCAGAAGGTATTGTACCAGAAGATTTAAAAATTTTCCTTGATACAACTGTTCCAAAAGCTGAAAAAAAATCAAAATTTGTTATTGGTGTATCTGATCCAAAACTTGGTGCAAGTATATCTGAAGCACTTGGTTTTAAATGTGATCATACTGGTGTTGTACCTGAAATAATAAGAGGTATAAGACATCATTTTAGTCATATGGTCAAAGGTTTTACACCAAAAACAGCTGGTGTTGCACAACTTGGTCTTGGACATAGTTATTCACGTGCCAAGGTTAAGTTTAATGTTAATCGTGTTGATAATATGATTATACAATCAATTGCACTTCTTGATCAATTGGATAAAGATGTTAATACATTTAGTATGAGAATACGTGAATGGTACGGTTATCATTTTCCAGAACTCGTCAAAATTGTACCAGATAATTATACATATGCTAAAATTACAAAATTAATTAAAAATCGTAAAGAACTTAATGATGATAAACGTGAAGCATTAGAAGAAATTGTTATGGATAGTGCTAAAGTACAAGCAATTATTGATGCATCAAAATCATCAATGGGTATGGATATAAGTCCAGTTGATTTACTTAATATTGAAACGTTTGCTGAACGTGTTGTTAAACTTGCTGATTATCGTAAACAACTTGCTGGTTATTTGAGTGATAAAATGACAGCAGTTGCACCAAATTTAGCAACATTAATTGGTGATCAAGTTGGTGCTCGACTTATTTCACATGCTGGTTCATTAACAAATTTGGCTAAATATCCAGCATCAACAGTACAAATTCTTGGTGCTGAAAAAGCATTGTTTAGAGCACTCAAGACAAAAGGTAATACACCAAAATATGGTTTATTATTCCACTCGACATTTATTGGACGTGCTGGTGCTAAAAATAAAGGTAGAATATCAAGATACCTTGCAAATAAATGTTCAATTGCATCAAGAATTGATTGTTTTACTGACGTACCATCAAGTATATTTGGTGAAAAATTAAAGGAACAAGTTGAGGATAGACTCAAGTTTTATGAAACTGGTGATGTACCCAAGAAAAATATTGAAGTTATGAAAGAAGCACTTCAAGAAGCTGCACAAGCTATTGAAAATCAAAAAGATTTAAGTATTGTTGAAGAATCATCAAAAAAGAAAAAGAAGAAGAAGAGAAAGCGTTCTGAAGATGGTGAAAATGGTGAAAACCAAGAAAATGGACAAACAAATGGCAATGGAAATGTTGAAAAAACTCCAGTTGACGATGCACCAGCTGAAGAAGCTCCAAAAAAGAAGAAGAAAAAAAAGAATAAACCAGCTGATGAATAAATTACATTGTTCACTAATTTCTATTCATAATATTTCTTTCTCTTCTTTTTTTTTTTTTTTTATATAGCTTAATAATATGTATCTTTATATAATCATGATAAATAAATAACGAAAAAATCCATTAAAATTTATTGTAAATTGTTTTTAGTTATTTTTTTTTTAATAATAATATAATCAAATTTTAATAATAATTTATAAAATAATTAACCAGCACCAATTAAACTTTAATAATAATTAAAATAAAACAACAAAAAAATTATAATTTTAAATTAATCTTAAAAAAATCATTCATTTCTTTTTTTTTTAAATATGTAATTGTATTAATTGGTTGTTTTTTAGTTTACCAAGATGTTTTTTAAAGTTTACATTTTACTTTTATTTTGTTTACAATTTTCAGTTGATTTTTATTTCGTTGATCAATCAAATTGCCTCGTGAATTTTTCACTCATTCAAACAGATAAATATTTACAATAATTTTTAAAAACAATTAAAAATACCTTTTTTACTTTCTGCTGAATATTTTCTAGTTTTTTTCTTTAAAATTTGTTTACTATTATTGCAAAGATAGTATAATATTAAATTTATACAAATTTAATTATTTTCTTTTATTAATTAACCCTGCCAGTGTTTTTATAATTTAAAAATTATTAATATTATTTAAAAATAAAATGCAATAAAGATATTCATTTAAAAATCTTTGTATAAAAGAAAAAAAAAATTAAATTGAATCATCATCGTCGTCATTGAATTACCCCTGGGAAGTTAAATGATAATTAAAAAACAAAATTTGAAAACTTAAAGAAAAGCTGACAGCAAAATGGAATTAATTCATTTTGTTTTTATAATTGTTTTTGTTTTTTTATCAACAAATAAACTATGGATATGTTAAAATCACTTAGCACGAGTTTTTTTTTTTCTTTTTTATACAATATATATTACAAATAAATTTAATTGCAATTAACAATCTTGGAATGTTAATTATTATATCTGATTATTTAATTTTTTTTTTACAAATTAGCAAAATTATTATCAACTGATTGTTAGATATTTTTTTCTTATTTTAATCATCAAAATATACTTGAAATTAATTGATTCAATTTTTCATCAAGATATGCTTATAATTGTAAAAAATTTACTTTAATAAATTTAGAACAAAAAAAAAGTTGATAAACTTTGTGCGACAATAGCCAATAATTATTTGAAACATAAATTCAAATATAAAATTATAAAACAAACAAAAAAAACCATACGTATTATTGGTGCAATTATTATATTAATATTTTGGGGGGAAGCACGTATTGTCCATCACTCTTTGTCGCAAAAAAATAATTAAAAAAACGATAAACATTAGCGACTTGATATATAATATATTTTTAACAATTTTAAAAATCTTTCATTTGTTATTAATTATTGAAAGACACTTTACTCGATTGTATATATATTTTTACAATATTAACATGACAAAAACTTTGTTGATCAAATTAATTGTATAATTTTTATTTAAAAAAGAAAAAAAAAAAAACAAAATATCATAAATTTTTGTTAGTTAACATACCTAGCTGTTGATAAACAATCTGAATAATAACTTAAATTAATTGTGATGTTATAAATTCAAAATTTATATCTCAGGGAAATTTTGGAAAAAAATTAGTTGATTGCTGCGTTGTTGGAGCTCTTGGACTGCCAAGTCCCATTGTTGTTGTTGGCACTGTAATTGTATCCTCTATTTTGAGAGAATTCATTGATGATTATGATAAATTGAAAATGACATACACAATGATTATGAAATATGATCCAAAAAAATAAAAAAAATAAAAACTTATTTACCAAATGAACGTGGTGCTTGATGAGTTGGACTGTTACTAGCAAGTTGATTCATACTCAATACTGCACCAGTTTGTTTGCTTTTATTACCAAGAAGATTATCAAGATCAATATTTAAACCTGCACCAGCCCAAGTTGAACCAACTTGAGTTGTCAATATGTTGTTATTTGATGATCCAATTGTATGAGAATTATTAACACTCATTGGTGATAATAAATTTGTATCTAAAATAACAATATTAATATAAAATAATATTATATTTATTAATGATAATTAAATTTTAAATATTACCAATTGTTAAATTTGCATTTTGATTCATCATCATATTATTTGAGTTAAAAGCATTGACATTATTACTTGATGTATTTGAGCTAAATGATGTGAAGCCATCAAAGTCAGCAAGTAAATCTGTGCCAAGTGAACCACCTGTTATAAAATTAAA
Source organism: Aphidius gifuensis (assembly GCF_014905175.1). NCBI lineage: Eukaryota > Metazoa > Arthropoda > Insecta > Hymenoptera > Braconidae > Aphidius > Aphidius gifuensis. The sequence continues at coordinate 19,321,302 of NC_057791.1, read as the reverse complement.
TGATTATTAAATATATTTAATTAAATATAATTGCTAATAAATAATTACCTCCAACATTTGAATTGACAGAATTATTTAGTGTATTTTTTTGTAAATTTGTTGTTGTTGTTCCCCAATTATCATTACCAATTGTTAAATTTGAATCAAATGCTGTTGTAAAATCAGCAAATTCATCATTTTTATCATTTTTATTATTAACTCCACTAAATGCATTTGTAAAATCACCAAAATTATTATTAATTTTATTAACAACTGGTGTATAATCATTGTCTCTTGGATTAAAATCATCATCATCATCATTATCAATAATTGATCTTGTATTATTATTGTCATTATTTTTATTATCAAATAAATCATTTAATATATCATTTTTATTTTTTGTTTTTATTAAATCTGTATTTTTATTTGATAATTGTTGTTGTTCTTTGCCAAAATTAGCTGCAGCACCAAGATCAACTTTTTTAATTTGTCTATTTATTTTATTAATATGTAAATTATTATTTGTTGTTATTATTTTTTTAACTTTATCAAATTTATCAATTGATTTATCTTTTTCACTAAATTTATTAGGACTTTGTTGTTGATGATGATGATGTTGTTGTTGATGTGGTTGATGTTGTTGATCATTATCTGAATCTTCACGTTCACCATCATCACTATTATTATGTTCATCATAATTATTATCTTTATTTTTACCAATATCTTTATCCCAATCATTGTATGAATCAATTTTTGGTTTTGTCCATTTTGGATTATCTGACCATCTATCACCAGCACCAAAATTCATACCCATAGCTTCATTTGACATACCAATATATTTATCTTTATTTTTTTTAGCTTTTTTACGTTCATCACGTAGTTTATCATCATCCTGAATAAAATCAATTAGCTCACGTACTTTATGACGTACATTTATTCCTTGATCTTTACCAGTTTCATCAACATAACTATAATTTTCCAATGAACGAAGATCAAATATATGTTCACGTGATGATGTTACAACTCTTTCAGAACCATTACGTACAAGATAATTCAACAACAACAATGCCTATCAAAAAAAAAAAAAAAAGAATTAAATCGAAATTATTTCCATAAAACATCAAAATAATACAAAATGGAATGATTTTTTTTATTTTTATTTTGTTACCTTGTACGTACGACGCCAATTACGTTTATTTTCTTGCAACATTCTCTTCCAAAGCATTGACATTACATCGGGAAATTGTTCATACGTGAATGTTGCTTGAGCAAGCTCTTGCATCATAGCACCTGTTAAAAACAAGTATCATTATTATTATTGTTATAATTTTATTAGGCTGTTATTATTTTATACAATTAACAAAAGATTTTTTTTTTTTATTTAAAAAAATTATTTTTTCATCAATTGTTATTAACAAACAAATAATATCAAATAATTTTTTATATTCATTTTAACATTATTATTATTGTCGTTGAGTATTTATTTGATATTTTTTTTTTTGTCATTTAATTGTTAATCTCAATAAGACATCTAGATAAGAAAATAATAAAAGCTTGTGATTCGGCATAATTTGACGTCATTATTATTTATTTTATTTATCAATTTTTTTTTTTATATTGTTTATTTATTTACCTGTTGGTCCCCAGGCATCATCATTTGTAGCTTCACGTACTTTTGCTTCTGTTTCAGTGTAATTCATCACGACATTTGTCCTAAATTTCCATAACAATATTCAAAAAAATTAAACAACAATTTATTAATTAATTAACTATTATTATTATTTAAAAAAAATATATAATTGTTGTTAATTATTTAACTTACGCCTTGTCCATTAATTCTCGCATTTTCCACATGTTCATGATGATAATATTTTTTTATTAGCTTTCAATCAAAATAAATGAGTATAAATAATATTTGTCAAATTTTTTTTTTTCCTTTATGAATTATTTGATAATTTGATAACAATTTTTTTTAATTTGTTATATTAATTAATTACCAAATGAATGTACTGTCTGGTTACTACCAGATGGACTAATCAGGCGCATTTGATACTATTATTTTTCACTTTTTAATCACAAAAAACAACTGGAACGTCATCAGTAAAGTTGCCATGTTATTTTGCCTGACTTCCACGCAGTCGATGAGATGTTTTTGATTAATTTTCGATCAAAATCGAAATCCAGCAGCTACAAAAAAAATATAAACATATTCGAGTTCGATTGTAACTTCTTGTACCTTATTTCACATCATTCCAACAATTATTATTATTATCATTCATGGATGAATCACGTGTGTATATTTTTCGATATTTTTCATGATGAACTGTCAAAATTTCATGATTATTTATTAAACAACAACAATAGACCAAATGCAAATAACAGAAAATTATTTAAACAAATAAAATATATTTAAATCCACATACAACAATTGATTATGAATTATTTTTTCAATTAAAAATATCATCAATGAATTCGAAACAAAATTAACAATATTTATAAAATAAAACATTAAATTTAATTGTTATTAGTAACACATTATTAATAATAATGACAATAAAATTTTAGGTATAATTAAGCACAAATATCTATGAAATAATGAAGAATTATTATCATAAAATTTAAGTAACAATTGTATTTATTAAAAAATACTTGAATAATTATAAAATTTGTAAAACTTGAATAATATATATTTAAATTAAATATATAATAACAATATTATAATTAATAATAATATTAATTATCTATTATTTATTAAAAAATCATTATTTTTATATTTTAACATTTGTTCATCATTTAATTTATCATCAGCAATTTTAATGTCATTTTTAATTTCAGCAATTAAATCATCTAATGATGAAAAATCTTTTTCAAGTCTTATAAATCCAGTTATTATGATATTCAATTGTTTTCCATATAAATCACCGGAAAATTTATGTAAAATATGTACTTCCATGGATTTTTTAATATTTTTAAAAAATGGATTCCAACCAATGCTAAGTACCATTTTGTAAACACTTCCTTCAAGTCCAGCCCATCCGTAATATATTCCATTATCAAATTCAGCTGGTAATGTTGATACAACATCTTCAGGGTAATTTGCTGTTGGAATACCAAGTGCAGCTGAACCTCTTCCAAATCCTTTGTTTATTTTTCCAGATGCAAAATATGGTAGAAATTGTTTGTATGCCATTTTGCCTTATCTATAAACAATTTAATAATTAATTAATAATAATTTTGCAAAAATAAATTTAACAAAAGACGTTTACTTACATTTGATTTTCACAATTGTTTTTCTTTTTTTTTTTTTTGATTAGGTTGGATTAATGTAAAGCTACCTTTTGATAAAACCAGAAAAATTTTCCAGCTTTTTGTTTTTTAATTTTTTTTATATTGTTGTTAATATTTATTTGATATTTTTTGTTAATTCAACTTGGAATTTTCACTTGATTTTTGTAGATTAATACTTGATTACTTGGCTAATAATACTTTACTTTTTTAACTTTATCTTGTTGATAACACTTGATAAAATTAGGTCAATAATGTATATCTTTTTTTGTTATTTTATTGTATATATTTGACGTGTTTAAACAATTTAATAATATATTTATAACAAACATCAGAGAGAATAATTAATGGATGATTATTCCTCAATAAAATACCTAAATGATGAAATAGTAAAAAAAAATTGTTAATATATTTTTCCACTCGTAGTTTTATTATATTGTACTTAATTATTTATCCTTATTGCTTATTATTTATCAATGAACAAATATTGAATAATAATTATTACTTAAAACTAATAATAATAAATAAATAAAAAATAAAAAAATTTAAGTACTGCCATCTTACGGATAAGTGTTCCCACTTCCCAATAAAAAAAAAGAAAAATAAAAATATAAAAAAAGAGAGCATCAATTGCATGAAATTGTTAATTGTTTAATAGTTTAAATAAAAGTTTATAAAATGTCAAGAATTAGGCACATAAATGTGAGTATAAAAATTTAAAAAAAAAACAATGAATTTCGATTAATCAATTTGTAGAAATAATTTTTTTTTATTGTCAATAATTCTAACCTACATAAGAAAAATTTATTATTGTTAATTCAACAATAATGTCAATTGTGTTATTAAAATTTAAAAAATTAATATGACTAATTATTTGAATGATTTATTTTAGCGTATGTATTATTTCCCACCTCCAAATCGTTTTCGCAATGGAATTGGTGCAGAATTGCCAGAGAGTTATAAAAAATTTTACAATGAATGGAAAATCCAAAAACCAAAACCGGTACATTACATAGAAAATCCTAAAAAATATGAATGGAGTGATCATCATGGTCGTGTGTAAGTATTGAAAATTAAAAAAAAAATGATATAGCAATATTAATTGTTTAATTTATTTATCAGATTACCAGTACAAAATCATGCATTGCCTTTGAGATATCCAAAACAAATGCATGAAGGAATATGGGGTGGTGAAGCTATTGTACAGGGTTTTATTAAAAAAGGCAGATACTACAGAAGAACACCAAGATTTTGGGTACCAAAATTATTAAGATCAGCTGTTTATAGTGAAGTATTGGACAAACATATGTCTACACTTGTTACAAGAAGAACCATTGATTTGATTCATGAAAATTATGGATTTGATCATTATTTACTCAAGGTTGTTATTGTTTTAGTTATTGCAATTATTTGTTGTTGTAATTAATAATGATTTTTAATGTATTAATTAGACACCAGCTTGTGACATACAATCAGCCCTGGCATTGGCAATAAAACGTCAAATTTTAATTGCACTTTGGGATAAAACTTTGTATCCAGATGATGAAGAAAAACGAGATGAAATTTATAACAAATACAAGCATTATCTTAGCTCAGTTAGTATAAAAATATTTTGATAAACTAACAATATTGTTTTTTAAAAATAATCATTAATTTTTAAATATATTTTTTAATAGTATACAAGAGAGGATATTGAGTGGTATGGATTGACATACAAACAAGCTATAGAAAAACATCTTTGGATTAACAAATGGTCTGTTCAACCAGTACCATTAAAACACGTTTACAGATCAGAAATAATTGCTAAATTAAAAGCAGCTAAAATTGCTGAAGCTGCTGATGTTGAAGTTGAAAAACCAAGGTAATTTAATATTATTTAAAATTATTTATAATTTATAAATTGATGATTGTTTGATGTATTTTTTTTTTTGTTTCAACAGTGGTTCATGGCTTTCAAAGATTAATCCATTTTCTAAATCTCCAAGTGTTGAATAATTTATAATTAGAAATATGAGAATTATTAATACTGTAAATATCATCATGAAAAAACCATTGAAATTAAATAAATGGAATTTTTAAAATATATCATATATCATTTGTTTTTTTCTTTCAATCGTTAGAAGTCTTATTATTTTTTATTAATTGTATCGTTCAAAGTGGTGGTCAAAGAACAGAAAGGAAGACAAGTGAGTCATATTTTTTTTTGGTAAAGATTGTAAAATAATACATAATATAATTATGAATAGCTTTTAATTAATATTTTATACATAATTTTCTCTAATAAAAACAACAAATAATATACTCACAAAAACAAAAAACAAAATAAAACAATGAAATTACGAAATACTGCACTCAATATCACCGTCTTTTGGAAAAAAATTGAGTAAAGAAGCAATTGATCTGGTGATATATGTCATTGTTCCATATGTACCACTTGGTGCACTGTCATAAAAATGTTGACAAATATAAGCAGCACCACCACAAAGTAATGTACCCATTGATGTTGTTTCTCTTTGTTGTTTTGGTTTAGCACAACATAATGTTGCATCACCATCAATTTTCATTTGATCTTCAAGAAATATTGCATTTGCTTTATGTACTAAATGTTCAACAGCAATAAGACCACCCAATGATGCAACAACATTATATTCAGTAACAAGTGTTAATACCATTAATGCTTCAACAATTAATTGACGATATTCTGGTTGTGGTATTGTATTTAATACTGTTTCAACAGCAAGTGCAAATTTTAATTCACCAGATGTCATTTCTTGTGTTAAATTTTGTGGTAATAATTTACCTTCAATAACAAGTCCTTGACAACGTTCTAAAACTTGCCATACACGTGGATAAAAATCTCTTGGTACACGATTTAATGCACCATCAAGTCTTCTTCTACGTAACCATTGTCCTTGTCTATCTGGTTCAATTTCATCTGGTTGATCAACATTTAAAAAACCTCCAATTTGTGATTTTTTACTAACTCTACTTGATTTACAGCTTATTATTGAAAAATTACCACGTCCAACACTACTTATTGCAAATTCTTTACCACTCATTATATGATGAAGTAAATTTTTCATTTCAAATGGTGATAAATTTAATAAATGTTCTGATGCTTCTTCACCAGTACATATTAATGTTCTTGATAATTCAGTTGCCATAACTTGTATTATTAAACCAACTCTTAATCTTAACATTTCTAAAAATAATTGTGGTTCTGTTCTAATAAACATTGCTAAATAAACAAGTAATTCTTGTGTTAACATTGCTGTACTTTCATCATCACCATATGCCATATGTATTAATGAACGTAATTCATTTTCTGGTAATGGTGCAATAATAGTATGTTCATTTGTTGGTGGCATACCAACAGTAACTTGTTTTTGACGTACTAATAAATCAGTAACAGCTTTTGCTAAATCTTCAACTCGTTTACCAAGCATACCAGCAGTATGTCTAACAATACCCCACATTTTTTGTTGACATGCTTTTTCATATAAACCTTTTAATAAATCTTTAACTAATACAGGATGTCCATTTTCAATCATTCCAGTATTAAACATTAAACCTTGTGAATCAACAAGATACTGTAATATATCACCTTGTTCTTCTAAACTTTCTGTTTCACGTAACATTGCCATTAATTCTTCAACCTCAGTATCAGCATATTGTGTCTCTGATGAATTACGAACACGATGATGAGGTTTTGGTGATGTTCTCCATGGTAATAGCTCATCTGTTGGTGATGGTGTTCTTGTTGAACGTGATAAATCTGGTGATGTTGATTTTGGACTCAGTGTTGCACTTGTATCAGTCACCTCGATAAATGGATTTGTTGCAAGTACAACTGATGGTCTTCTATCTTCACCAGCCATTCCTAATATTTCAGCTAAATAATTTAAACGTTTTTTATATTAATTTTATTTTTTTTCTTGTTTTATTTCAAAGCATCATGCACTTACATTCTTGAAGAATTGTGGGAAACCCAGCTGTATATAAATTACAACTATTTTATTAAGCTATCAGGCAGCATGCGACAGTTTATTAAATGAAAAATTCATGCTTCTTTTAATAAACAAATTAAATACTTACATTCAACAGCAATTGATCGAGTTTTTTTAATAGCACCCTTGACAGACATTCTTCTTCGTATATTTGGTTTAGTACGAATTGCTGGACGACTAAGTAAACCAGTACGATGTGGAAATGCTCGCATCAAGTGTTCCTCAAGATATTGATGTACCTAAATTTTTTGTAAATAAAGTACATATTAATTGTTGAATTATAATTTAATTTAAATTAATAAAATTACCTGGGGATTTAGTTTATCAGGACGTCCATCTTCTGAACTACCAAGAAAACTTAAATTTGTTATACTAGATGTACTCAAGAAATCATTTAAATTACCCAATGATACTCTGGTACCATTGATGTATCCACTTTTTAATTTTTTCATTGTTGTTACCATTGCAAGTGGTATTTTTCCTTGATCTGTAAGCAAATAAAACAATTAACTTAACTGATAAACAAATTATTGATGATTATGAATTGGATTATTGGCAAAAAATTATATTAGTCATGATGATAAACATAAAAAAATTAATGAAAAATAAAAAATAAAAATAACAGACCAGTTAGTCCATGGGTAGCAACAATTACCACTGTTGGTCTGCCAAGCATTTGTTTCCAATTGATACCAAGAAATGCCAAATTTGTTGTAAATGTATCAGCCAAGAATGCTGCATCATTTGTCACGTAGAATTCATCAGCATCAAAGTTCTACAGTAAACATGCACAAAATAAAAAAGAAAAAAAAAAACCAACCAACCAACAAACACTCTATATTTTTTTCTATATTATAATTATAGAATTTAAAAATATTCAACTATTGTCTCAGTTATAATGTCAATACTTGCATATGAAAAATTAATTATTAAAGCATGATTATTTAAAAAAAATAAATAAATTGTTAGATTTCAAACTAATTAAAAAATTAAAATGTATTATTTGAGCTTGTTTTTTTTTTTTGCTTTTTCTGTTTTTAAATTTACCATTTAAATGACCTTTTTTGATGGGCAAAATAACTAGAGGACGACCTAACATATTTTGCCAGCTAGACTTCAAGAAATTTATTTCGCCTTTAAATATATCGATCATGAGTTCATAGTCCGATGCGATGTAGAAGCGAGTCATGTCCGTCAACTGTTATTAATATATTTATTTGTTTTAAATAATAATAATACAATAAACCCTATTTTATTATTATAAATTATAGTTTTCTAAATGTTAAATTACCTGAGGAGTAAAGGCAAATATTCTATCATGAAGTGAATACAATTTGCTTGTACTTAGTATTCCAACATCTCTAGATTTTCTTCCAGAAAGTCCCAATTTTTTATTTCGACCTTGTCATTAATAAAAAACCATTAAATATTTATTTATTGTTATATACAAAAAAAAAATGATAAATCTTACCAAGATATGTATAAAGATGACTCAATACTTTTGCTGGTTGTACTTCAATTGGTGCAACTTCAGCAATTGTTTGTACATGTATATCATGTTGTGATATTTTATCTCTAATATCAGAATCTTCAGCTAAAATAACAACTTGTACAACAACATCAGGTTTTTTTTCACTACATAAACGTCTATTAAGTGGATCCAATTCACCAACAGCTAAAAAACCTTCTTGTAAAAGTTTACCAAGTATATATAATGATTGTGCCCATTTAAATGGTGTTCTACCAAGTGCCTCACGTGGTTGACTACCAGGTTCAGCATATTCAGCAGCAACATTTTTTTGTGCAACAGCATATAACTCTGGTACAAGTTTCATACCATCATCACTTTTAATCATAATATCTTCAAGTGCTTTTGTATATTCATTAATACCTTCAGTATTACCTTGAAAGCAATAATCCAAAATGAGATAACAAAAAAATAATGGCCATTCACATTCAATATTTTCAAACATTCTCAATTCCCATGGTTCATAATACAGTCTATTTGGATCTTCTTTTGGTGTACGATAACCATCACGTAAAAATCTTTTACATCCATATTTACCCTGTAATTTTTTTGTTATAGCATCTCTTGTTTGTTGTATTAAATTTGGTTCATCAACAGCAAATGCTGGAAATGATATTATTGATAATAAACCACTATCAAGTTCTTTTGAATTTGATTCTCTTGGTAGCATTGATTGTAATACAGCTTGACATTTTTGTGCTTCATCAGCTAATACATGAATAACAGATGTTGGACCACCTCTTGCACCAAATAAATCAAGTTCATTCATAGCTTCCATTGCTGCTTTAGCCATACCAATACTACTTGCATTTAATTCTGGTAAACCATGATTTGTTTTATCACCACGTTCCCATATACCATAATCTGGTGTACAATATGCTGATTCAATATAAAATACTAAATTTTGTATAAAAGCAACTTCATCTAAATTAAATACAATTTGTAGTCCTGATGCTGTCATTTGTGCAAGTATTAATAAATACAATGATATTGAATCAATTTGTAAATGACCCCATTCATCATCACCAACAACTGTTTGTCCATTTGTTGAATTATATTTTGCATGTAATGCATCAAGTGGATTTTGTGTTATTTTAAATTTTTCAACTTTTGATTTTTGTTGCATCATTGACATTAATAAACCACGCATTAATTTAACACAACTTTGTTCAAGTTCATATGTTTTAGCTCTGTCTTCATCAGCATCAGCTATTTTTTTATATGCCATTGATAAACCCCATACAGCTAATATACAATATACATTATCACGTATCCATGCATGATTATTTTCCATACTTGCTGGAAATAATCCAGTCACTGGATTTTGATGATTCATTATTATTTTATGAACAACACGTTGATAATAGTCCAAACGGACACCAGAATTACTTCGGCTTCTCATTTTCCTTTTGTATTTTCTATTATTTATATTTATTATTACTGAAAAAATATAATTTATTTATATTGCGTTGTGTAATAGATTTTTAAATTTTATTTACTTACTTTTTTTTTTTTTGTTTCTATCTTATATTTTATTCTGTATCAAAATTCATAATTTGCAATTGTCATTTTTTTATTTTTATATTCTTCTTCAAGTTATCAAGATTAATTGAAAATAATTTATACTTGTTGTTTTTTTTTTAATATTTATTTACGTATATTTACAATGTTGAATGAATGTCAAATTACAAAAAAAAATAAATAGAAAATGTAGGAATAAAAGAGATCTAGCTTGTTTAAAGTTGATAAAAAAAAATTGTACGACATCTTGGATTTGTAAATTGTCCACGTATATTTGTTTTTTTTTTTTTTTTCTCTCTCTGTCTTGTTCATTAACAATATACATGTAGACTTGTGATCTTTTATATTCATCATCATTTTGATCGCATGATATCCAGTAAAATAAAAAGAAAAAAAAGCTACGTGTAAATAGATTAGATTATAATTATATTAAATAAATTCGATACTTGGTTTCAGTTAATTTTATTGACAAACGATGTCTGTTCACTGCCATATTTAATCATCAATAATACCGGTAAGTTTAATTATTTATTAATTTTTTTATAAATAATTTATGTGTTGATTTATTTTCATATATATTTTTCCATCATTTAATTTTTATTATCAGTTGAATGATGGGCGAGTCATGTGAACATTTACACATTTTATTCATTTTTTTTATTTAAAACTTAAAAATTTTTTATTGGCCTATTTAAAAACAAATGAATAAATATTTAATAAGCCTATTGTTTTTAATCGATTTTCAGGGGTCAAGAAAATAAAATACATAACAAATAGTTGAATTATTATAAAACGAAAATGGCTAAACTATTTGTATTTACAATAGTTTTGCTATTAATTAGTGGTATAATTGCTGAAGATGATGAAAAATTAAGTCATGATCAAGATTTTAGTGATGGTGAAGAAAAAGTAGTTGCTTATACAAGTCCAATTCTATCAGGTTTTGCATATTTAGCTGAGCATTTTGATGATCAAGATAGTTTTTCAAGAAATTGGATTAAATCCGAGGCCAAAAAAGAGGGAATCGATGAGGAAATAGCAAAATATGATGGTAATTAAATACCTGTATTATTATTAAATTAACATTAAATTATATAAAATAAAATTAATTATTTTATTTGATAAATTAGGTACTTGGGCAATTGAAGAGCCAATAAGAAGTGTACAAAATGGAGACCTTGGTCTTGTTTTAAAAAGTACAGCACGTCATGCTGCAATATCATCATTATTAAATAAACCATTTGTATTTAATGATAAACCATTGATTGTACAGTATGAAGTTTATTTACAAGAAGGACAAGAATGTGGTGGTGCTTATCTTAAATTATTAACTGAAGATTCAAATGGTAAAATTGATTTAAAAAAATTTCATGATAAAACACCATATACAATTATGTTTGGACCAGATAAATGTGGTAATGATCATAAACTACATTTTATATTCCGTCATAAAAATCCATTAAATGGTACAATTGAAGAAAAACATTGTAAAAAACCAAAAGATAGACTTGAAGATTTTTTTAAAGATAAATTACCACATTTATATACATTAATTGTACGACCAGATAATACATTTACAATTAAAATTGATAATAAAATAATAAATGAAGGATCATTACTTGATGATTTTCAACCACCAGTTAATCCACCATTAGAAATTGAAGATCCAAATGATAAACAACCAGAAGATTGGGATGATAGAGAAAAAATACCAGATCCATCAAAAGTTAAACCTGATGATTGGGATGAAGATGCACCAGCTCAAATTGTTGATGAAAATGATAAAATGCCAGATGATTGGCTTGAGGATGAACCAATAAATATACCAAATCCAGATTCAGTTAAACCAGATGATTGGGATATTGAAATTGATGGTGAATGGGAACCACCAGAAATAGCTAATCCAAAATGTGAAAATGCACCTGGATGTGGTCCATATAAACAAAAGCTAATTGATAATCCAAGATTTAAAGGTAAATGGCGTGCACCATTAATAAACAATGTCAATTACAAGGGTAAATGGAAACCAAGACTTATTCATAATCCAGATTATTTTAATGATGTAAATCCATTTAAAATGATGCCAATTGTAAGTAAATATCATCATTATTTTCATCATTTTAATTGTATAATAATTTATTTTTATTATTGAATAATTTAGCGAGCAATTGGATTTGAATTGTGGTCAATATCTGGTAATATTCTTTTTGATAATTTAATCATAACTGATGATGAAGCTACTGCTAAAAAATGGGCTGATGATACATTTGAAATACGTCGTAATAAAATAGCAAGAGAAAGTGTAAGTTTTTATGTTTAAATTTATATATTTATTAATCATTATTATAATATTATTATTAATTTAAATGTGTTATTTATAAACACATACAATTTAAATTAAATGAATAATTATGCGAGTAAAACAGGCAAGTTTGTGGGGTCGTATGATGAAGTCAATGAACTACAAACCGGGCTGGTGGGCAGCGTATTTTATCTACTGTGCAATACCAGTTGTAATATATATCTGGTATCTAATCAAACGTGCAAGAGAGGTACCAACTAAATCACCATCACCAGCACCAAAAAATAAATAAACAATCAAAAGCTAGGAACCAGTTGATTGTCGTTGATAATTGTACATTTATTAATTGTGTATCTTTAATTATTCCTCAGGCCCTGCTGTAATTTATAAATTAGATTAGATTATTAGCCAGAGTAAATTAGTCATTGCTTTAATTATTTTATTTTTTTTTGTTTGTATTTATTTTAGTGGAGCGTTTGGAATCAATTGGTTAATTTTACAAGTGAAAATCCTTGGATTTGGGCTGTGTATATTATCGTTGCGTTTATTCCTGTATTATTAATTGTTTATTGTTGCTGCTTTAGTACACAGGTAATTTATAATTGCTTTAAATTCCTCAATTGCACTTGATAATTATTTATAAATTTTATTCTTAATGATAAATTTATTTAGGATTCAATGGAAGATACTTATCCAACAAAAGAATTTGATAATGGCAATGATGTTGATCCACTTGATGATGAATCACCTGGTGATGTTTTGCCAGAAACACCTGAACAAAGTCCTCGAGAAAATGAGGCTGCACCAGAGAGTGAAAATGATGTTGACAGTGATAACATCAATGAGACTGATCAAGTTGTAGAGAGTGAAGAAAAGGTAAATAATAATTTAAGAAAATTATCTCAAATATTGAATATTTCATTATTATTTTTTTTGTAATTTAAGGATGAAAATTTGGGAGACACTGATGGACCACGTAGAAGAAAGCCAAATAAAGAATAACAATCTTATTTGTAAAGATTAAAACAATATCTTCTTTTCTTTTTTTTTAATAGAAAAAAAAAAAAAAGAATATAAAACAGGAAAAAAAAATTAGGAAAAATAATATTAATAATGATAATAATTACTTTACGAATTAAATTATCATGATTTTTTACGTAATCAATACAGTATTCACATTCCACAATAAGTGTGATGAATTATTTCTTACTGTTTCTATAAGAATTATTACAATTAATACACTAAAAAAACAAAAAAAAATAACAGAAAATTCTCAATCAGCATCAAAACAAGATTAAGAACAAATATTTTAATGTCATAGTGTATTTGTGTTTAATTGGTATTTAAAAATAATTTTAATAATCATTATTAATTATTTTATTTTTTAATTTTTTTAAAACTTTTTAAGTTTCCTGATTTTTTTTTTTTTAGTGTTGATTTTGTGTGAATTTTGTTTTTTGTTTAATTATAGTAAAAGTGGCCTCATTACATCACTAATAATATTGTTATTGAATGAATATTAGCAACACTTAATGTGGTAATCTCATTGCAATTAAAAATAATAATCTAAATAATATATCAAATCAATTTCATACCTTTTTTTTTTTTCACTGACTTTCGCACTCGCGATAATCATGTTTGTAAATTTAAATAAAAATATTATACCATTTAATTTGTTTATGAAAAATTATTTATTATTAGAAATTTAAGTATTTTATTTATAAAAAAAATATATAAATAAATAATATTAAAAAGGAGAGAAAGAGGATCATTTTGAGGGTTGGTAATTTAGAATTTTCGAATCGAAACGAACAGCTGTGTATCGCTAGATGACGTTGACAGTATTGAATATAAAAATTTTCCATTTATAAAATTTAATAAACAATTAATTTATTTACATAAAAATATAAATTTTCCTTGCAACACTTGATAAATATTAATTAAAGAAATTTTTAAAAATTGTCATTTCGATAAAAAAAAAGGATTGAAAATTAAAACTAGATTGTCTCTTTATTAAAAACGAAGGTTGTAAGATTTCATAAAGTCGTTTTATCAGCTAATCGATTTAAGAACAATTTAATTTACTTATTAAATTTAACTTACAACTTATTAAAACGAAAAAAATTACAAAATTTAATTGACTTATTACTCCAAAAAATAATTTCGTTAAAGAACTTTTTCCTTTCACAATAAATTCAGTCGAAAATCATCTCAGTCAATTTATTTTTTCTCTTTTTATTTATAATTTTAAATACACATCTATAATAATGAAAAAAAATGAATAAAATAAAAATTTTTCGATGTCAAAAAACACAGGGTACTTACAGCTGGCCGTGGCGAATTTTTCGAGTGTCAGGGAGAGGTAAAATTATGAAAAAAAAAAAAAAAATGAATATACCCTCCTGAAGTATATATTGCATGATGTTAAATGTTCATCCCTATTTGAACCTAGAGAATCGTCCACAAGCAGTCGATCATTTTTCCTTCTAATGTCATCATAAAACCCCGTTACGTTGTCCATTATCCCATCATTGTATTCACTCCAAAAAAAAATATACATTATTATTATCATCATCAAAGTCATTGTCATGATTTTGTCATAATCGGATTGGGTTAATCGAGACTTTTCAAGAGGTACAAGAAAAAGGGGAATGCCAATATCAACACCCCTACTAACATGAACGTTATGAAACACGTTTATCTACGCTTCAACTATCAATTTATATATATTTTTTTTTCTTCATGCATATTTATTTTGACGATGTAATTTTAAACTAAAAAAAAATA
Organism: Aphidius gifuensis; assembly: GCF_014905175.1. Classification (NCBI taxonomy): domain Eukaryota; kingdom Metazoa; phylum Arthropoda; class Insecta; order Hymenoptera; family Braconidae; genus Aphidius; species Aphidius gifuensis. The sequence continues at coordinate 19,305,893 of NC_057791.1, read as the reverse complement.
CTCTAAAATAAATTTAGTCAACTATTTAATTATTCATTTAATTATTTATATAGAAATTTTATGGAAAAAATTTTAAAAAATATATAAATTGCTACAAAGTAAAAAGAAAAAAATGTTTAAAATCTTGGGAATTTTTTTTTATAATTTATTGAGGATCTAAAGAACCGCCCACTTGAAATGAAGTGCTCATACCTAGTCATCTTTTGACAAATGGCTTTATTGTGAAGATTTTTTTTTTTTTTGCCAAACGTTGCCCCCCTGGTCATCATTGTCACATTGAAATAGAAAAAAAAGAAAAAAAAAAATTGTAAAAGGTGCTTCTTGTTCACCCCAAAAGAAATAATAAATTCTTGTTGAAATATATAGTCTAGGTATAATAATATACCAAGTTTAATGTGTCTATCAATGGTAAAAGTTGCCATGAAATTTAAAATTATATTTTTTGTTAAATTTTATGAATGAATTGGATCGAACAAGAGAAAGAAAATAATATATCTAGCTATGTATTTCCCACCTGTGTTCGTATTCTCGTTCCTTTTTCTATTTTTTATTTCTAACACACAAACATTTGAATTTATTTTTTTTCATTCCATTGAAGCAACTCCCTGAATTGACTCTTCCAGTAACAATTGTTAAAACCAGTCAATAATGTCATGATTCTTAAAAGAATTATGAAAACTCTGAATGATTTTAAACACTGACAATAGACATATTGATATCATCATCTATTTCAACGTTCATTTTATATTTTATAATAAAAAAATATGAACGAATGAATGGTGTACTTATCTATAGAAAAAAAAAAAATTCATGACTTCTGGATGACGTAGACTATTTGATACATTGTGTTGACAACGTGATGAAAATGCCCAGACAGGTTGAAATTTGTATATAAATAAATCGACGAAATTATGTTTTTATTTTTTCTTTTCATTTTTCAATAATCACTCATGTGATTCAATAGTCTAGATTCATTATCAATTTGGTTTTAACAATAAGAATAATATAGTCAATTGTTTCGTTGAAGAATAATAGAAATTAAAAATATAATTTGTCTTACGTAAGATTTGCCAGTGTAAAATTTTAAAAAATAAAATAAATATCAATATAATCAACGAAATAATGTGATTTTATTTTTAAAAATTTTCATTGAATGATATATTGTTAGCTGTCAATGACAATAGTCGATTTATAATTTTATATTCAAATAATTAATACAGTATTTAAATACCATGTTATTTTTTAAATTTTATCATAATTTTTTTAATAAATAAATAATTCATTTATTTATAATTAAATAATAAACATTAACTAAATAATTTAATTTATAATTAATTTTCTACATTTATTAATTTTGTTTAAATAATTTTTACAGTGAACATGTTTGCAGTCTCTTCATGAGAAACCGACAAAAACATCAAAGGAAACCGTTGTCAATTCAACGCTTTAAAAAAAAAAAAATAATACATATAGCTACAAAGCTCTGTATTTGTTGTGATGAGGATGTATCTTATTTATTTTTTACCATAATAATATTCAAAATAATATAATAATATTATTATTATTTATTGAATTTTAGATATTTTTTATTCGCAAGATATGACTGATGAACACAAACAACTTTCTATAATATATTTTTTTTTTGTCGACAAGCGTCATTGCTGAAGTAATTGGCTGATTGATCATCATTGAATAACGCAATTAGATGTGTATGATACGCAAAATATATAATGTATTTAATCATCGAATATTGTGTGACTCATCTTTTGTAAATTCCCTCGATATAAATTTCTTTAAATTTTATATTTATATTTAATGGAATAAGGTGTCTTTGATCTTGTATATATAAATGAATGTACAGACTACAGTTGAGCAATGCAATTGCAATTTGAAAGGGCTCGAACAAAATATATATATACATTGATGGCACGTGCGTTGACTAACCACAAGTGATGCAGGGCGGCTTTTTTTTTTTTTTTCTTTTCTATAAAGACAGGTGGGTGAATTATCCCTGGGGGTTACTAACGAGCTTTCGTAATTATTGTCTACAACTTAAAACTTTTTTTTTTTGAACCCTTGTATGTGGCAAATCAACTTATCAATAAACCCATTGTTGTTTTCTACTTGTCTTGAAAATTTTAGCTCTTTTTTTTTTATTTTTTATATTGCCACATGGGAATACTTTTTTTTACCTTTTCTTTTCTATTTTAAATTTTACTATTTTCAGAAATATATTTTACTTGGTTGGCTGAAATTTTACGAAAGATTAAATGTATAATATTATATTTATTTTTAAAATAGTGTGAAGTTGGTTTCTTTTTTTTTTTTCGAATGTTGATGGTGGATATCATCCATCATTGTGTCATCGTTGTGATAGCCATACATTAAAAATATACACTGATCAAATAAATGATAAACTAAAGTTGAAAAATAAATAAATAAAAAAATAAATTATATTTTGTTTTTATAAATAAATGTCTATAATTTATTAGTCTTTAAATAAACAAATAATTTTTCTAAGAATATATTTTGATGATCCCACTCGAATTAGTGTAATCCTCTTTAAATAATAATCTTCTCGTTAAGTGTAATGAATCTAAAAAAAAAAAAAGCAAGAATGGACCATTGTCAAAAAGAAAAAAAAAAAAAAAGAAATGTTGAAAATCAATACGTACATTTTAAATATATAACTGAGAAAAAAAGAAAAAGATTTTGATCTGAGTATAGGTCGGTTTATAGCCAAGGGTTTTGGATATTTGGATACCTATAATCTTGTTTCTTTAACTCTTCTATATGAACCGGGTAAATGCCACTTTCAAGAGGTAAAAAAAAATATTAAAAATAGAGGGAGACTCCCTGGGTTGACCCTAGCTTTAACACAGTGGGTGACAAATAGTATCAAATTTCTTCAGGTGGTTTTCTTTGACCTATACTTATTTTAAATTTTTGAAATTTGATCCTAATATTATCCATAACTTTAAAATGATTTTTTTTTTTTTATTTATAATTTTTATATTTATAAAAAAATTATTTTAATGATGGAATTTTAATGGATTATATAACTTGAATGAATTTGTTTTTTTTTTTTTTTTTGATAAAGCTAGAAATTAATTTTTTTTTATGATAAATTTTGTGATATATATTGTCGAAAAACATATTTGCGATTATAGTTAACAAGGTCTCGTTGCAAGACGACAAGCTGATTTTGATTGTGCACATGATGGATGAGAGGGCGGCAATTTTACGTGTTTAAAACATGATCGTTTGAAGGCAGGGTGGTCTCGCAATCGTGTGTTTCTCTTTGGTAAATAATTTTTTTATTTTCATGTATTCTGGAAGATCTTGTTTTATTATTATGCAGCTCACACAAGTTTATTAAAAAATTATATATATAAATTTTACATTTGAATATTCAAAGAGAGAGAGAGAGAGACATAGAGAAATGCAGCCTGTCAATGCAGCTTGTCATGTCTTTGAGACATATGCCCATTAAACATGCTATTTAATTATTAATTTTATATTATTTAATTACAATAAGAATACCCCTGGTGAAAATATTTCTCGGCAATTTCTCCAACCATGGATCATTTTCGGAAAAAATAGAAAAAGTTGGACAAAAGTCGGAGAATGATGGAAAAGAGACGGAAAAAGGTAGACAAAAAACGGAGAAACATTTCCACCAGGGATGTATATCAATATTATAAATATTATTAATTTAAAAAATGGTATAATTTATGAATAAATGAATTTAATATGCATGGATAACATGGAGATAGACATAAAGACTCATCACCATGTTGTTTAGATGATTCAAATAAAATTAATTTCAAATTTTTTTCATGTGGAATGTGGATAACATAAATTAATCAGTTTATGTATTGTAATAAATTCAATATATACAATTTGATTGAAGTGTTTCATAAATCAACATATATGGTCAGTATGCGTTTAAGGCATTATTCTTAACGATGTCAAGAGTAGTATTTGGTATCGAAGAATATATATTGATAATATACTAAATAATTGCGATGAAAAATTCATTTCTTCTGTCTTATGCAAAATTGGTCCTGTATTACCGGTAAAGTCTATATGTTTTCTATATGGAAAAATACTATTATCATTATTACAATTTTTTCAAATAGAAAACATATGGACTTTACCTTTAAAACAGAACTACTTTTGTTTCCCCTTAATTAAATATTTACTATGGTCAATTAAAGAATTGTTGTTATTTTTTTATCTCGAGCTTGATATAACATAAAAATGTCCAAGTATCCACATCTTCGGTAGTATAGGGGTGAGTATCCCCGCCTGTCACGCGGGAGACCCGGGTTCAAGTCCCGGCCGGAGAGTTTATTTTTTGCTATTTTATTTTGTTTATTTATTTATAATTTTATTACTATTTATAATTTACTTAATTGTCAATTTAAAAATTTATTGAATTTTTTGTTTTTCTATTTTTAATAATTACATTTTGCATTTATCGATAATGGGTTTCTTATAGTGCAATAATAGATCATAGATCATCTCTTCGGTAGTATAGGGGTCAGTATCCCCGCCTGTCACGCGGGAGACCCGGGTTCAAGTCCCGGCCGGAGAGTTTATTTTTTGCCATTTTTTTTTATTTAATTATTAATTTTAGATAAAAAAAAATTAAATTTTTGTTATTATATCATCTGTTCAACATTTATGGGCCTTATTTTTATAATAATAGCAAAAAATAAACTCTCCGGCCGGGACTTGAACCTCGGCGTGACAGGCGGGATACACTGACTTATAGGACACAAAGATATTCATACACTATATCAAGCTCGAGATTAAAAATGAACAACAGCTATTTAATTGATCATTTGGACAAATATTAAATTAATAAAATTTTATTCCTAAAAAAAAACACAATCATATCTTAATTTGATTGATAAAAGATAATATCTTTTCCATCTCATTTATGCTGTTATTTTAATTTCTGCTTAAATTTCATACACCTTTATTTGAATATATTTATGAATTTAATTTTTTTTCTCATTTTAAAATACAACCAAGAGATGTACCAAGTCAACATCTTGTTATTGCAAAGATATTTATATACCGAGGGACATTCAAGATATACATAATGAAATGACCACCACACGCTGTGATCTTGTGCGGCTTTTGATCGAGTTATTCAGTCAAGAGAGTAGATATTTATCAAGATCAAAAATAATAATATAATGAAAAAGACAAAAAGGGTTATCAAAAAATATTCAGACTGATAATAATCATATTTATATATCAACTTTAATATTATGTATTTAAAATTCAAAAAGACAGCATCGCAACCAGTAGCACAAGTCATCAAAAATATCTTCTTCATACGTTGACCTTTATTTATTTTTATTTTCAAATTAAATAAAACCATTCCCATTTATAAAAAAAAATCATATTTTATTTTATATTTCGATATGGTAATTATTTTTTAATTTCATAATAATTAATTGATAAATAAATACACAAATTTAACAAATAACAATAAATAAATTGACAATTATTCAATCTCTGACAATAATTTTTTAATATAATTTTTTTTGTATCCAAATTCAAGAATAGGATCAATTTTTTGTTTTTTTTCTTTCTAATATATTTTTTTATTCTGCAGATTTATTTCTGGGAAATTCATGCTGGTGAAATTGTTCATTTTACGAGTTGTATATAATCATTGATAGGGGGAAAAGATTCTTTTGAATGAATATAAAAACCCGAGTATATATCGCGATGTGATCATTGTTGCGTATAATGTGGGTGATACAACTTGGACGACCCGTCAGACGAGCAACTGTTCGTTTTTTCTCAAAGCCAAAAAAATAAAAAAAAGGGCTATGTTTTGATTTATAAAGAAGAAAGATAAAAAAATATATATATATTACAAGAATCGACATACTTTTTATTCACCACATTGATAAAGAAAACCTTTCAATACTTTTAATAAGTAAAAAAAATAAGACGGTAACATTTACTCTGCACTTTTTATTTTTTTTGTAAGAAAAATTATATATTTTCATTTTTCGCTTGATGAATTTTAAGCTACTGGTGTATTTTTGTAAATTATCTTTTTTTATATTTGAAATAAAGCTCTAAAATCATGTTTCTTTATTTTTTTTTTAGACAAATATATACATTTTTTTATTCTTTTGGTTTTTGACATGAGGCGACTAGAGTCTGCTGCCCTTGCTAAAGTCCCAGAAACAAATCCACCACCTTTTCATTATATACAAAAAAAAAAAAAAAAAAAACATAGAAGCCGATGAACGATCTGATAGTCGATGTGTTCATATATAAGCTTTTGAGGAATGTAAAAAGATATATATTTTTTTACTCACTCTCAACTTCTGAAGTATCCGAAACAAAAACATAATACTTAAACATCAAAACTGCTAAATCTAAATCTATTCAAAAGATGAAATAAAAAAAGAAAAAAAAAATATTTTATCATCAAGTTAAAATCATTATCAAAGATAGCAGAATATTAAAAATAGATAATCAATTTTTTTTTTCAAAATATTTGTAATATTAAAAATTAATTAGTTCTTTATTTGTATATGGTTTTTTATTTTCTTGTATTTTTTTTTGATGGACACTGATGATGGAATCCATGTCAACTAAAAAGAAAAAATAAAAAAAAATAAAAATGTGTCACGAAGGAAACGAAGTAATAGCAGATCGGTGTTGATCCAAAAGAGAAAAATCACTATCAAATTATCGAATCTTCGGCATGGCATCAAAGAAAGACTTTTCTCCTTCCATTAGACTGACTCAAGGGACCGTTGTATATCACGCATGACTGATGACAAAGACAGTCTTCAAAAAAAATCATAAAATAAAAATAATAATTCAAAAAAAAAAAAAAAAATAATCATCGAAGGTAAATATATTGGATAAGTGGTCGGTAGACTTGTATTGAAAAATGAAAATAATAAAAAAAAATACATGTAATATCGAAAAACCAAAAAAAAAAAGAAAAAATTATAAAATGGGGTTGAAAAATTTACCTGAAGAAAATAAATTCTATATAGAAAATTTTTTTATATTAAATTTCATAAATAAAATTAAAATATATATTTAGACAATTTTTTTGATTTTTTTTTGAAAAAAATTAAATTGCATCAAAAAGGCCGAGTAATCCAAGGAAAATTTTGTCGGTAAACATTGCTTTGTTGATGGAGAAAATAGAAAAAAAAAAATATATCTATTTTACAATGTAAAAAAAGAAAAAAAAATATGCGGCTGAATTTACGTCACACCGGCTATTTTGAAAAGTAATATACACCAGTACCAAAACGACGGAGTTTTTATTGTCGAATGTACATCGATGCGTGATAGATATATATATATTTTTCATTCTTCATTTTCATGTATTTTTATATTTTTTTCTTCATGTGATGCTAAGAAGTGGAAACACGGGCCTCCCTTAAGCCTTCGCTTCTTAACTGAGAAGAGTCTTCTAATACTCTCCTTCGTATTGGCCCCATGGGGTTCGCTTTTTTTAAAATTAAAAAAAAAAATAAAGAAATGAAAAAAAAAAAAACACACACACACATATATTTGATAATAATAATAGTTTATTTGTAAAAACGGTACCGCCATTGAAATCCGTGGTCGGATGATCGCACGCGGTAAGAACGTTATTCGCACCGGCATCGTAAAAGCATCAGAGATTACTTTTTAGCCGCGGTATCGATGCTTCTTATGGCGCCGCTTCAACGGCTTATCTTGGCTATTCTTTTTTTAAAATATATCGAAAATATATACAGGCTATATATAGACATACACTCAAATCGCTGTCCTTTATTTTTTCCATATAAAAAAATATAAAAAAATATAAAAAAAAAACTTTTATGTAATAAAAAAATGCAACTTTAAAAAGCTTTTTCTAAAAAAAAAATATTTATAAAACTTTTATTTAAAAAATGCATAATAAATGTAATATAATTTTTTATTTTTAACATTAATTAATTGAAGTTTTATTAAATTTAAAAAATAAAACAATTTTTAAGCAAAAAATAAAGAAAAAAATTTTTTAAAGGTGACAATAATTGTTGCTTGTAAAATAGTTGATATGTAAGAGTGAAAAAAAAAATTTTTTAAAAGTGCAGCTGCGACCCCCTGAGCCCATCGAAGAAGATTCACTATGAGTAGTTGTCTGTTTTGCTTTTTGGCTCTATCATCATTTGAAATATAAAAAAGAAAAAAAAAAAAAAAATGCAATGCGGCCTGGTTTTGAGGGATGAAACCACCTGGAGTTTCTATCAGAGAGAAAATGTAGTGTTCCAAGAGCAGTAAAGAGGGAGAAAATAAAGGGGGATAAAGTGAAGGAATATATATACACGGGAGGAGTGAGCATTGGGATGCGCCGAGGCGTGCAATGAGCCGCCGCGAAATAAGGGATGTTATATACCCCCAAAATATATTTTTTTATTTTTTTTTTTTTTTTTTACAATTTTTATATATACAGATAGATAGATGTACATTGTACATACTCATGTAGGTTTAGTATTATATATATATGGCTGTCGGCACGACTTAAGCACGAGCATACTTACCGCATGTTGCCATAATGAGTCCGGGGGTTGTACTGCAGACCACCATTTTTTTTTTTTTTTTTTTCATTTATATTTTTTTATTTCTTTTCATTCAAAACTACCATCATGTTCCATTTAGAAAATGAAAAAATAAATAAACAAAAAAATAATATGTGTATTTTGTATTTGCATATATATTTTTTAAATTTTTTTCAAGTGTTGTGTATTTTGTGTATTATTATCAAGTAAATATATAGAGTACAAATATGAATACATGTAATGGAATAATTTGGATAAATGATATAAATTTAAAAATTATATTTATAAAATTTATTAATTTAAATTATTAGAAATAAATTTTTTTTTTTATGTAATTATTAATTAGGTAAATAATCATTTTTAGATTGATGATATACATTTTATTTTTTAATATTTTTATTAAGGAAAAATTGATTGGTTAATTGATAAGGAAAATTGTTTGAATCATTTTTTTTTCTTTTATATTTTTAAAATTTGGAATAGTTTAAATTATTAAAATATAATTTTTTAACAGTATTTATTTATTTTTATTAGCTCAAAAATAGATAAAAATTATTATCTATTTTTAAAATGTTATACATTTATTTTTAACTAGTTTAATATAAAAAAATATGTAAAATTGTTTTATTTTTTTTAATTTTTCATTTAGAAAAAATTGATTAGTTAATTGATAAAATAAGTTATTAAAATAATTTTTTTTCCAATTATCATATACCTATATACATTATGTACTACTATAAATAAATGAAAAAAATTATATATTTATCAAAAACAATTTAAAAAGTATATTAAAATGAAAAAATTTCATCAATAAAATTTGTTAAATAGAAGTACAATTTTTTCATAAAATTAATTAATATTTCATCGATTTATTTGAACAAAAATATTTATTTATTTTTAAATTAATAATAAAATAATACAAATTTCTTTGATTTTTAGTTTTATTTATTGGCAAAAAATAAAATTTGTTAAATGATTATAAAAAATGATTAAATATATAAATATATATATATTTTTTTATAAAGCTTGTAAATTTGATTGAAGGGTGTGAAAGGGTTAAAAGAATATCTATCTGGTGGTTGGTTGAATGATGAACAAAGAAAAATATTATAGGGTGATTTATGTAGACGTATGTTGGCCACTGGTTGTGGTTCCCAATTGTTAATAGAGGACAGTAGGCTGGCGCTTTTCTTTCATGTTTCATCATCCCCTCTACACCCTTATCCCTTAAATAATAAATATCAAAAAAAAAAAAAAAAAAATCAGTAGGATTTCATCTTTTCTCTATGCATATATACCGCGGCTTTTTTTTTTTTTTATTTTCTTCAACAAATTGAAGGATAAATATAAACTGTGAGAAAAATATTTTCCATTGAAATTATAAAAAAATATATATTTTTATAATAAAAAGAAATAGAATAAAAAAAAAAAGCCGGCCTTTTTTTTGGCGGCTTTGCTTTTTTTACTTAATTTTTTTTTTCATCTTTTTGCCGACCATCATCTTTAGCTCGTCTACAGTATTTACACCTACTTAAAAAACCAATGGACATACAAAAATTTTTTTAAACAAAATTCAAAGGATTATATTTATCATTTGTTTGTTGTTTTTTTTAAAACTTTTCGACTTTATATATTTATTTTTAATTTTTCCAAGTGGAAAATTATTTGTTAAAAAATTAAATGAATATAATTGGGTTAAAAGGAAAAATACGTAGATGATTTTAAAGCAAAATTTAACAAAAAAAAAAAATATAAATTGAGTAATGAAAGACACCGGTTTGAATATAAGATGATCGCGCGTGCGGTAACAAGTCGCGGCATAGATCACACAAGAGACGATCTTTCTGTTTTCAATTACATTCAATATCTCCTTTTTATTCTTCTGAAAAATACATTTTTATTTTTACCAACGGTGTCTGATTACACCGAGATGGCGGACGGTATATATTTTTTTTTTCTTGTAGCATCTTTCATACACTGATCTACAAACACTGCAACATTGGCAGACTTGGTGAACCCTGTAATTGAAGAAAAAAAAATATATAAATATCAAAATACACATGGTATTATACAATTGTATTATGACAAAATAAAAAAATATATATATTAAATGTCTCAAAACAAATTACGTATAAATGAAATTTATGAAATGGTAAAAAGAAAATAGAAAATTTCCAATTGAAATTTGAATTGAAAATTAATTATAAACATTTGTTGTTGATAATAAATTGAATTGTTATTTTAATTTTGATAAAAGTTGGGGCTAGTTAAACACAATGACGTAAAAAAAAAAAAATATAATGGATATGGATATGTAGGTGAAGAGGCATGAAAAGTGAGTAATACTTGGAACGAATCGAATCAGATGATGGATAAGCCAAAAAGGCGAGATAGATGGGCGTGACTGAAGTGCTGATGGTTTCGTTGAGCTTCCAGTTATATCACAAATATATATGTTATATATTTAAATAGTTATATACGATAGCTATTTTTTTTTTTTTTTATTTTTATTCATAGAAAATTTGATGAGGGGCACGTGACTTTTGATCAGCCAATTTTTGATGCTAGGATAATTTTATTATAAATATACTGAATAAATAAATATTATATGTTAGAAAAAAAATTATTTTTATTTATTTTTAGTTTACAATTTAATTTGTAAATTATTTGGTGGTATTTAAAAATTTTTTTTTCAATAATTAAAAAATAAATGAATTAATTTTTGATAGTTTTAAAACTTGTTATTGATTTTTATTGTTTTAAAATTTTTTAAATTGAATTTGTTTATTTTACAAGTGAAATTTATATAAAAGTTCTTTGATTTTTTTTTTTTTTTTTTTGGTAATGGGAGTAGAGAAGAGGGAGGGAGAGAGTGGTGTCAAATCGATTGATGGTTTTTTTGAATGATTTATTATTGAATTGATAAGAAACCAGTTTAAATTTTGAGGAAAAAATTTCTAATGAATTAAAGATGACAGTTGACATTTCCGATAAATCTAATGGTTTATTGATAATTAATTAAACAATTATATATTTATCTAAGTAGAGTTTTATTAATAGATAATTATATAGCTGTTTATTTAATTATATTTATTTAGTGGATGGATTAATTAGCAGGATTAAATAAAATAATTTGTTGTAGATGAAAATGAAGTTTTTTATATTCTACAGGTTGTAATTGAGTTGGACTTGACAACTAGCAGTTGGACTTGGGCGTTGCCACACGTTGACACCTCAATTGTCGTATGTGGGTGTGAGGAAGTTACGTAAGAACTAGGTACACAAGTATAATTGAAGTTAAATTGTCAAGCCACCTGTTTTGTAACTCTAACTAAAAAAATTCATCCCTAAACTTGAGACTACAAAAAACAATACAAAAAGCTCAATTAAATATATTTAAATTATTTTTAAAAAGAAATTATATATTATCTAAATTTAATTAAAAAAATATAAATCTATTTAATTTGTTAATTATATAATTGAATAAAATAATAGAAAAATAGCTGATGGATTTTTTAAATCAGCAAAAATTTATAAATTGAATATAAAATTTATTCTTTCAAATTAAAATTAAATGATAATTTTCAAATTGTCAAGATTATCTTTTTGGTTATTTGATAAATTTTGTTATTTTTTTTATAGAAATATATTCTGTTGGTTTATTTTTTTTGTTGGTTTGTTATTCACTGCACAATATATTTACGCGTTTGGGTAATCACAATTGATTATTTCAAGCGTATAAGAGAGGCGTCGATCATTTTGTGTATACAATAGATGATACATGGTTTTATATTGTAAATTAAAGAAAAAAAAATGATATAAAAATGTAACATTGAGATTGAAAATATTTACAAACCCCCAAGTTTTTATATATCAAAGATCACTATACATTTTTTTTTTATTTCACACCAAAAAAACCGCGCTTTATTTATAATACAAAAAGAAAAAAAAAACGTAAATTTACGCCGATTAAATTTATTGAATACTATTTTTTTAAATTACACATTTTTACAGTTTACTTTTAAATACAAAAAAAAACACGTATCGTAATTGTACAAATAAAAAAGCTCAAACTATATTCTAAATTTGAGAATAAAAAAAAAAAATAAAATTTCTAATTTTAAGCGTCGCGATGTCGTCCGTCGCTGAAAAATCAAGCACCTAATTTAAAAAAAAATTAAAATTAAAAATTTCCACATGAAAAAAAACCCAAACAACAAAAAATCATGCAAAAAAAAAAAAATTTAAAAAAACCAACAAACTTGTAACTCAAATTGAAAAAAAAATACAAGACTGTAAAAAAGTGTATTTAAAAAATTAATAAATACCTTGTCTGCCAAAAAGATTGATGTGATTGTAAAATATGTTGTAAAAAATAAGCCAAAAAATAAAATATAATTATAAATAAATAAATAAAAAAAAATATTGGTTTGATATAAGTATAAAAAAATTGTGTCGGCAGGATGAAAGTGACGTCGGGACGCCCGGCGTCAAATCGTCGACAACAAAACAGGGGAAGGCAGTACTCGCAATAGAACAATGGCGTCTTCTCATGTTGTGAATCAACCCGCCAACAGCGCAAGCTTGGTAACGCCCCCACGGTTTATCCCTTCTTTCATCTCTCCGCAATCGCGACAATAAAATTTTGAGTTGAGTAAAGTGAACAAGAGCGCAAGTGAGTGAGTGAGCTTGCAAGCATCAGTGAGAAAAAGAGAGCAAGAGAACACAAGTAAAATTATGGAGAGGGTATAAATTTTAATATGCCTTGTCGATTCGATAGTTCTCCTTCTTCTGGTACCCAAAGCCACGCCAACATTTTACTCCAACGTGCCGACGGTGAAGACAAAATATTTGGAGCAATACAAAATCACTGTGTGTCAAACAAGGATAGTTAATAAGGGGAATAATATTTTTACTATTAAACATAGTAAAGAGAGAGCAAGAGAAAAAAAAAAATAAAATTAAGAGAGGGGATTAATATATATGTATAAATCGGGGATGAAGGGTGGGATAAGGGCTAGGGGAGAGATGAAAAGAGATGTGAAATATACTAAAATATATTTCTGACTATTTTGTGTTGCGCTGCGCTACGTTTTAAGCTAAGGGTAACGAAACAGACACTGGTGGTCAATCGGGCACCGCGCATCGCAGCACAGCGACGCGTCATTGCACCCCCGGTTTTTAAATATATCGCACGTGCTGTAACATCAACATCAACTAAATGCACCGTCGCTCAATCGTCCAATCATCCGCGACAAAGAATCATCAACCAGATAAATTATAAATTATCCATAACGAAACGATTTTACTTATTTTTTTTTTGTTTTTCAATTGTAAAAATACATTAATATATATTTATTAAAAAAAAAACAAATATATTAACATTTTTTAATTGTGATTTTAGTTGTAAACGTGATGATGATTTTTATTAACGGGATATGTTACAAGTGAATATTAATTATACATGATCGACGGTGAATGTGGATTGCTTGTCGAAAAATTTCTAAGAAATTATTTCGAAAACTTTTGTTGAGATAACTGTGAAAGTGAAAATATCGAAATTTGTTTTTTTAGTGAATTTATATTTTTTTGGAGCAAAGTGAATATTGTTTTTTTATTTTTTCATAAATTCAGTGATTAATTTTTATTATTATAAATTTATTTTTTTTTTAAATAAAGAGTAGAGTGATTTTTCTTTGGTGACAGGATCCGGCCTGATCACGGCCATTCTCGACACGGTATGTGTTTATTTTTTAGAAAATTAAATTACATAAATTTTATAAATTAATTTATCTATTTTGGGGAAATTACGGTGTCTTTTAAAACTCGTTATTTTTGTGTGTGCATTGTTGTTAATATAGTGGGGCACTTGAGCGGCTTGGTGTATCATTTTTTTGCTTTTATTATGTTTTTTTTTCTATTTAAAAAACCACAAGTCTCGCTTGCGACGAATTTTAAGCCCCCAAGACTCAGTCTTCGGTTTCAAATACCTGATTGATACTTTTTTATATTTATTTTTTTTTCTCTTGTATATTTATTGCGGGTCCTTGTCATTTTTAAAATACACTGAGGATAATACTGGTAAAGCGGATTTTTTTTTTTTCCAATTCATTTTTTGGAATTGATATTGGTATTTTTATTATGTTTTTTTTTTTTTAAATATACCCGAAGGATATATTACCTATAAGTATACAATATTCAATTTGATGTACATTTTGATTTTTTTTTTTCACAAAAAAGCTATTATAATAAAAAAATAATTTAATAATAGTTTTAAAAATATATAAAGAGCACTTAAATGGCATATTTTTCATGAAATATGTAACAACCAGATGAAAATAAAATTATAATTTTATTGTACAAAAAAAAGCAAGAAGATAGAGCGATATACTTTTTTTAAAAATAAAATCCCTGAAGGCTTTTGAACCAGTGAAAAGCAAAACTCGTTAGCAACCGCGTAAAACTCATTACATTTATATTTTCACAAACTAGATTTATAGAAGTGTGATGAAGAGGCAATGGCACAGTTGTACAGTTAAAAAGAAAATTTAAAAAAAATATATTTAAAAAATTTAAAATACATGCTAAAGGCTAAAATCTTGGCGTATGCAGGGGCTTAACTCTTCAGGATTACGAGGCAGTTATGATCATTATTACGAATGAAAAGGCTCTTTTTTTTTTTTCATAAAATTTATTATTATTCTTTATACATTTATAAATTTATTTTTTTTTATTTTTTATTACGTGTGATCTTGATGCTTTCAAAGTGGCCGACGGTACAATATCGTGTTATACTCCTTCGCGAGACTATATACCTTTCACTTGTACAAAAAAAAAAATATATAAATACAATAATGAATACATAAAATTTTTTTTTTTTTTAACCACAACAATATCAACAAAATTAAGCGATGAAAACATTTAAATTATTCAGCTTGTTTGTACAAATATTATCAAATTAAAATAAAAATTTTTTTTCATATTTTTTTTCAATATTTTCATTGTAAATTATCTGTTGAATTTAAATTATCATTTTGGGTAATTTAAAATATATTAAATATTTTTTAAATAACTTTATTTTGATGTATAAATATATTTTTAATTAATTAATTAATAAAATATGTTTTTTTTTCTTTTTAGAATTGTGTTAGCGTTGCCGGTGGTGGCATCGGTGGTGGTGTATCAAATAGTGGTGTACGTTTTTGCTTGAATTTACGTTCTTGTGGTACAAACATTGTCAACGGGGGTGGTGGTGGAGGTGGTGGTGGTGTCATTGGAAGTGACGGAGTTTCAGATTACCCGCCAAGCGCTGCGGCTGTTAGAAATAGAGAGGCGGCCGCGGCGGCGCTGCACGCGGCAAGAACGCTGTTAGGCGCGGGGGTGGCTAACCCTTGCTCATCCACCCCCGAGCCACCTTTTTGGAAAATGCCACACAAAGGTTAGTCCAAAAAAAAAATCATCATCCCATTAACAATCCAAATATATTTTAACAAAAAAAAACACGTCAAAGTTTAAAATAAAAATAAAAAAAAATTGCACAAAGAATTTTATCATGAGATATGTGTTAAAGATATTGAATCAAGTTGTCTTTAAATTTTGAAATGAACAGGCTATATGTATATATAAATACATATTAAATTTGACGAGGATACAAAATTGATTTTAGCTAAATTTTTCAAGTTGAATGTTGTCGAGAATGTCCATCAGGGATATCCCAACTTCTCTGAAACAACGGGGAGTCATTTTTTTTTTTTTTAAATAAAAAAAGAAAAAAGAAATTAAATAAATAAAAATTCTTTCAACTCTTTTAGTCTTTTTTATACAACTAATTTTATTTGTTCTTGATTCGGTAGCCAAAAAACGACACGATAAGCATTTTGCCGGCACTTAATAAAAATTCTCCAATCTATTATTATCTTGGTTGTATTTAAACGAGTCGTAAAAGAAAATCTCAATTTTTTTCGAAAAAAAAAAACCAACATATAAGAAATGATCAAGTATACTATACTTGTCTCATTAAAAATTCAAAATATGCTAATTTTATCGACAAGATAATACTAAAAATAAATAATTTAAAAAAATATTTATATATATCAATGAATACATGAATAAATAATGATTACAAGCAAAAAAAAAAAGCCAATTTTTAAAAACAAATAATAAATAAATTATTATATAATACTATACCAAAAAATTATTGATAAATAAATAGAAAATCAAAAATTGAAAAATGGAAAATTAGGGTTAATCGAGTGACAAACTGAATGCAAAAAAAAATACTTAAAAAATAGATAGAAAAAAAAAAAAAAAATTAGCCACATGAAAATAAGTCAGTAATGCGGGTTCTCTTATATAAAAATATATATTTTTTTTGTATTGTAAGTTAACAGTAGGATCATGAACCCGATACCCTGCAAGAGCGTTGTATAGAGTGGCGTGACTTAGGGGTCGAGTGAGGCCGAGTGGGTGTTTTAGGTGAACATTGAAATAAAAAAAAAAAAAAAAAATTGTAAAAAAGGTAACATCATGTCGTCACCCTTGGTTATTTCATATTATATATTTTTATTATCTAATACATGAACTGGGGCTGTTGCCCCGACGGAAGCCAACAAACTATCAATATGTATAAAGTTACAAGATAAAACCTATGGGCCAACCGCAGTCACTGCTTTTCTATATGCATCAAAATAAATATTCTTTAATTATTTAAATATATATCCAGAATCATAATTAATTTCTATATTTATTAACAATTAATTATTTATATTTAATAATCAATTTTTTCTTTTATTTTTTAATCAAATTTTATGAATTTTTTTTTTTTCTAATTTGATTATTTATTTATTTGTTTATAAATATTTATTAATTTTTTTGAAATTTATTATTTTTAGTTGAGAGTTTATCAACACTTCAGTATTTAATATATATATGTATAATGAGTGAAATGATTTAACAAGAGATCTTGAAATTTCAACGAGGTAAAAATATGTACTTAAAATGATAAGAGGGTGTTTTTGATGCGGCATTCCCCTTATTCATTAAGATATACATTATACACTCTTATCATCATCGTTAAAAATATTTATAATTATTTTATTCATCATTAGAGTTTTGATAAAATACATATAATTTATATTTTATCATTAAAAATTAATTAATAATAAAATTAAAAGAATATACAAAAAAATTGATGGATTTTCTTTTTAGAATAAATTTTTTTTTTAAATAATAATTATTATTTTATTGATGGATATTTAAAATTTATTAATGTTGACATAATGTGACAGTATATTGGCACGTGCATTAAAAGCACCCCTTGTTGTCATTTTATATTTTTTTATAATATCTAATCCAACGTTTAATAA
This sequence comes from Aphidius gifuensis, assembly GCF_014905175.1. Lineage (NCBI taxonomy): Eukaryota > Metazoa > Arthropoda > Insecta > Hymenoptera > Braconidae > Aphidius > Aphidius gifuensis. The sequence goes on along the minus strand of NC_057791.1, from coordinate 19,287,934 downwards.
AAATCAAAGTATCATGTGGCAAAACTCAAAAGAAAATGAATTTATAGTGAAAAATATTTATCCAATAGATACTTGATATATAAAAAAATAAATTATATAAAAATTTGAATCAATTATATTTATAAATCAATGTTAAATTAATTAATTATTAGATAAAAACATATTTGATATGAAAAAAAAAAAATAAATAAAAGGAATATAAATATAATTTGATTTTAAATTTGTTCATGAAGTTTAATTATTTTATTTTTTATTTTTGTGGTTTTAATTTAAGTGTTTATACAACTGGTTTGACAATTTTACCATGTTTCGTCCCTTTTTGGCATTAGCATGTACATGCAAAAGTAGATAATAATGGAGGATGGGTAACATGCGATTAATCGTTATTCGATAATGGAAACAAAACACGATACGATGCGGATAATGTTCATTCTAGTTTCGTGCAATTGCATATAAAAAATATATAAAAATATAAATGTTAAAAAATTTAAAAATCAGCGATGCATTTGTTGAATATGATCATAGAGTGGATAATGAAAATCTAGGGTAATTAAATCGCCAATTTTCCACGCATAAAATTGTTTTTTTAATTATGAAATTATTTTCAAATGGTATTTTGAATAAAAAAAAATGATGGGGTTATTCATCGAAGTCCTTGAATTTCATTGACTACACAGTTCAATTTTTTTTTTATGATTATTTTTAAAAATACACTCGAGCTGTCGCGTTAACGAGAACCGGCATGATTTTGTACCCTCGATATTGAAAGAGAAAAATTGAAATAAAAAATTTTTTTAGAAATCGAGACTCATTATGGCTTAATGTGTTCAACGAATATTCAAAGAGCGATTGTGAATATAAAAAAAAAATATTTATAGCTCAATTGGATGCGTTGAGGATGCTTTAATTGAAAAAAAAAAAAAAATTGAAAAAAAAAGTAATTGCACATCAAAGTGCATTATTATTTAAATAAAAAAAAAGAATATAATTTTATTTGTCGATTAAAAAGCAGTATATAAAATTAAAATATATTTATTAGCTTGTATTAAAATTAAAACAATTAAATCATCTACAAAAAAAATGATTTTGAAAATTTAAATATTTTAAAAAACAAGTAAAAAAAAAAAAGAGATGAAGAGAAAAATTGCTGCTGGTTGGTGAGGATGAGTAAAGAGTATGTAGACACTTGGATGAAAAAAGTGAATAAATATATATAAAATAGGGTAGAAAAAAAAATAATAAAAAAAAAGCTGGAGAATGACGACGACGACGAGCGCCGCGACGTCGTTGCACACACTGTCAGTGGATAGGATTTAATCTGTGTCCCGTTTCACGCTCAGCCAAGTAGAACCTTTTTGCATCACTTTGCGGCATGACTCGCTTTTGCCTGGTCGTTGCATAGATTAACGCGAAATTATAAATAAAAAAATGTGTATCTCATAGTTAACACAATGTGTGATATAACATTTTTTATTATTTTTATTTTTATCAATATGTTTCATCATTATTAAATTTAATAATAAACATATTATAATTAATAAATTATTTACTATACAAGCAAAGAAAAAAAAAATTAATTTAATATTAAAATTATTTATATAAAGCAAGCTATACATTATATTAAGAGCAAAAATTAATTTCAATTTTCAAAGTAAAATATTTTAATATGTTTCTCATTTATAATTTTATGAAAATATATTTGTGTTTATCTTAAAGGCAAAAGCAAGAAATACATAAGACATGAAAATAAGATGAAATTAATTTTCCACTATTTTGCTTATTAATTAAAATATTTTATCACACATTTAAAAAACCAAATTACATTTCAAATTTTAACTTGTTAAAAGGTGCGCGTAACACTTTTTATCAAGTTAAAAATTATTGTCATTTAATTGTTACAAAATAATTGAATATAAATAATTTAAAGATTTTAAATTTTTAATTAATTAAATCTTATGAGGCATAAATTATGTGGTTGAATTAAATTGCACTATACCATGTATATATTGACATTGTGTCACTTTAATGCTTGGCCAATGTTAATCCAACATTTGTATGCGAATATATGTGTGTCAGATTAAATTGTATGAAATTGAAATTTACAGAGGATGATTTGATGCATGGTGGTGGTCCAGGTATGGGTGGTATGGTTGGACAAAATTCAATATTTGGATGTTCAGCTGCTGGACACAGTGGTGTTAATCAACTTGGTGGTGTTTATGTTAATGGAAGACCATTGCCTGATTCAACAAGACAAAAAATTGTTGAACTTGCACACAGTGGTGCTAGACCATGTGATATATCAAGAATATTACAAGTCAGCAATGGTTGTGTCTCTAAAATACTTGGAAGGTATGTCATTTTTTTTTAAATTTAATTTAAAGCTCTCCTAACATTTTTTAATATTTACTTTGATAAAAAATTTATCTAGAAGATTTAAAAAAAACAATGATTTATCAAGAAAGCCATTGGCTAATAAATTTAATTTTTTTTATTTTTATTTAATTGTAAATTTGATGATTGAATATATTCGTAATCCAGACATGTAATATGTGTAGACGCGTGCGCATATACATTGACAATAATATACCAATAGAATTGAATTTACCCTTAGGACATTCAAACGCTATTCATCTTTAACGAGAACATATATATTCAGCTGTGGTGTATATAAATTGCAAGGGGAATACAATGAATTCACATTGTGACTCGTTCATCACATATAATTTGTGGTCATTACTATTCACACATATATACAAGATTACTATTACGAATTTATTCAATCCACCAAATCTTGTTGAGCCACATATGCTTTATACTATTTTTTAAAATTTATATATATTCTTTTCAAGTCAGTAATTATATCAGCTATTAATTATTAATTTACAGATATTATGAAACTGGCTCAATAAAACCAAGAGCAATTGGTGGTAGTAAACCACGTGTTGCAACAACACCAGTTGTTAATAAAATTGCTGATTATAAACGTGAATGTCCATCAATATTTGCATGGGAAATACGAGACAGATTGTTGCAAGAGGGTGTTTGCAATAATGACAATATACCAAGTGTAAGTTTTTTTTTTTTTACTTAAATTTAAATATCAAAATTATCATTATACTAGTTAAAGTTTAAAAAAAATTTTATTTATTTTAAATGAGCCTTTGAGTAAATAAAAAAAAAATGTTTCTTTAGAAATATAAATGTAACGACATTTAGATAAATACAATTTTGTAACGAAAAAAAAAAAAGGGGGCAAAAGCTTAAGAGGCAGATCTTGTACATGTGTATTTATAAAGCAAAAAAAAAAGAAGTTGAAGATCGACACACTTACCCGTCGGATCCTGGCACTCGACCCTAATCAAAGTCTCGTCAATACGATCATGATGAGGGGGTGGACAGGGGGTCATAGATAAAGGGTCGATTAGGGTTGGGGTAATCGCTCCATTACTTGATCCTGACTGTGTCCACCCTACACCAGTCAATAAAATAGTTTCACTGTCTCCCTTTTATATAAAAAGAAAAGAAAATATATATATATCTTTCTAAACATCCTGGTATTCTATACCAATTGTTGAATAATCTTTATCATCATCATCATCAGCCCCATCAAAGTAAACGGAAAATGACCATTTACAAGATCTCGTATTTTCAATTTAATATCTTGGACACGCGTTACTATCATTATCTACCGGATAAAAAAAAATAAAATAGCCTAATAATAATGTGAAAATAAACAAACCAATTTTATCGATTTTAAAAAATTATTAATGATTAAAATATAAAATTTTATTAGCTTTGAAATTTTTTATACATAGTTGGTAAAAAGTTTTGCCACACGTTAGTTTAAAAAAGGAAAAAAAAAAGAGAAATTTCAGCAGCATTCAAATAATACTATGATGAATGGAATCATTTAGGCGTGTGTGTTCAACAATTATTCGTGATCGGTAAGGCGTGTAATGGCCTGCATCACTACTCATAGCCATAGGTACTGATTTGTGTGGCTGTTTTGTATGGCCAACTACTGGCTTCGATTAACAGATGAGAATACAGCCACCCGCCTTCAAGAACTCATCCGCACGAGCCAGAAATAATAAAAAAAAAAAAAAAATTTCATCCTTTGAATTATTTCGCGACCCTACAAATCAATTACCAACTGGCTGATTTTGACTGATGTGAATTGCCTTATTTTTTTTAAGGGGAATATAGATTATTATTTTTTTTTTTTTTCTACAATCACAGATGTAAATTATTTTAATTAATTTTAGCTGTGATATATTTTTTATTTTTAAAAATTTTCATTCTGGATAAATGAAAAGAAATAAAATATAAAGAGATGGAAAATTGATGCAAAATTGGATGACAATTCGTTATAACTTTGTGGAATATTGTTAAGAGTTTTTGATGGTTATTACGAGTGGTTTGTTTCTATGTCTCGTATTATATTTTATATACATATAACTGTAGAATAGATGTAGAATAAATCAGTGTTAGTGACTCGAGACTGTGAGAGACAAGTATACTTTTTATCTTAACCAGTTTGTATATTTATACGATGTACAACAGAGAATTGAAGCAAGCCACAAGGCAAAGTGGTTTTATGTAATAATTGGATAGCTCTAGTGTCCTTTCATTTTAGTCCAAATTCTGTTTTTCACCGACCCTTTTCTTCATCATAAATTTTAACCGTTATATTCATATAACCATAGAGTTTCTTTGGACCAGTTGATCCACTCAATGACAATGTTCCTCATTGTCATATTTTACAATCAAAAAAATAATAAAAAATTTATAAATATAGAATAATAAAATTTTGTTGATTAAAATCTATTTTTAATATAAAATTCAATTCACTTCCTTTAAAAAAAAAATAAACAATAAATAAAAAAAGAAAAAGAATGATGGGATATTTTGATAAATAAAAAAAATGGTTTATTGACAACAATTGTCTTATCAATTATTTTTGTGTTGATCAAAATGCAGGTGTCCTCGATAAACAGGGTACTGAGAAATTTAGCATCACAGAAGGAACAACAAGCAGCAGCAGTACAAGCACATCAAGGTGCTGAAAGTGTTTATGATAAATTACGAATGTTCAATGGACAAGCTACTGGTTGGCCACCAGCATGGTACTCAGCAACACCATCACATCATCCACTTGCAACTGGTATACCAACAACAACAGCACCAGGATCAGGACAATCATTGATACCAACTGGTCAACTTCATACTCGTGATGATTCATTATTAAAACGTTCTGGTAAATTCTTCACATTTTTTCTATATTTAAAATTGTTACTTTAGATTTTTTTTTTTATCCTAATCCGAATTTTGAGGGCGCAATACTTGGGTATTATCCTTTGGATTTTTTTTTTCTTTTTTAAATCGCTCTTCTGTTGATGGACAAGTTCAAGAAGGCATCGCATGTATATAAAAATTCTTTTATTCTTTTTTTTTATTGTGACACATTTTTGAAATGAAAATTCTTGGAATTTTTTTTTTTCTTCTTCAAGTTTTTGAGTTAGAACAAAGTTATATCATCACGTGGATGATTCAAAATATATATTTTCATTTTTATATTATTCTCAGCCCTCGCACGTTATTTAATAGGATCAAATCATTCAAGCGTTTTGGATTGCGGCACAGATTGTCCCGCAGATGACGATTCCAGATGTGGCTAGAGAATTTTTCCTCAGTACCACATTAAATGTTCAATAGTCAGATTAACCTATGTACCCATGAAATCGACTCTGTTCAGAGGCTTCCAACACTCAATGTCTCCCCCAATATATTTTTTCCTTCTTCACCATTGTCCATCACTCATACAGCCTTCTCTTTTTCTTTTTTTTTTTTGTCTTTATATACCTTTAGATATACCTGATGGGCAAATGATAGGGTGGGTGTAAAAATCTCCAATAATCTTTTTATCATTACTTTTTGAATTATTTTTAATCCTCGAGAGTTGTATGTATTTTTGGGCAAAACAAAACTTGATAAATTAGCATTGTTTCTGTTGTTGACATGATGTATATATAAATTAATACAAGGGGTGGGATACTGAGTGTGTATAGGTGAAGCTAGTAAACTCAGTGAAATGGAATCAAGTGCAATCGGACGAACTGCAATCGAGACGTTCCATGATCCAAGTAGTTTTACTGCTAGTTATACGTGATGGTGGATATTGGTGTGGTGACTTCTTCTCTGTGTCAACTGTCTTGCTTTTACAACCCTCTTTTCTCGAAACTCACAAAGCTTCCCTGAATTGGATAAATTTTCTCTCTTTATTTTTATCATTTTCTCTTTTTCCTTTGGATCTTTGTTTGTATGTGTTTTGTGTTTGTATTGGTGTTGGCTGTCAACTGGACTAAGAGCTTGGTATTTTCCTGAAGAGACTTTTGAAATGCTTCAAATATACAAGGATAAAACTATAGATGATGAGTAGAAACCCTCAATGTCCGGTTTATTGAAGGAGCAAGTGAGAAAACAACCAGCTGACGCTTAAATTCGCGCGGGGTTCGATTCACGGAAGCGGAATATAATCGCATGACGCTCAGGACTGGTTGACAGCCGACTGTCTACTACAAATTGAACTTATTTCTTTCATTTAGTTTTTTCGTTTATTTTCTATTTATTTAATACAGCTTTTATGAATTATAATTTTACTCTATAACAATACATGAATATTTTTTAAAAAGATAATTGTTGGAAACTTTTAATAGTAAGTTTAATACAAAACAAAAAGTTTTTTCTTTGGTAATTTTGAAATATGATGTTTGCCTTTTGTTTGGTTTACAAATAGTGGTGTCCATCTTCTTCGGTAGTATAGGGGTGAGTATCCCCGCCTGTCACGCGGGAGACCCGGGTTCAAGTCCCGGCCGGAGAGTTTATTTTTGCTATTATTATAAAAATAAGGCCCATAAATATTATCCATATAATATAATAACAAAAATTTAATTTTTTTTTATCTAAAATTAATAATTAAATAAAAAAAAATAGCAAAAAATAAACTCTCCGGCCGGGACTTGAACCCGGGTCTCCCGCGTGACAGGCGGGGATACTGACCCCTATACTACCGAAGAGATGATCGATGATCTATTATTGCACTATAAGAGACCCATTATCGATAAATGCAAAATGTAATTATTAAAAATAGCAAAACAAAAAATTCAATAAATTTTTAAACTGACAATTAAGTAAATAATAAATAGAAATAAAATTATAAATAAATAAACAAAATAAAAAAGCAAAAAATAAACTCTCCGGCCGGGACTTGAACCCGGGTCTCCCGCGTGACAGGCGGGGATACTCACCCCTATACTACCGAAGATATGGATGCTTGGACATTTTTATGTTATATGAAGCTCGAGATAAAAAAATAACAACAATTCTTTAATTGACCATAGTAAATATTTCATTAAGGGCCAAAAAAAGTAGTTCTGTTTTAAAGGTAAAGTCTATATGTTTTCTATACGGAAAAATTGTAATAATAATAATTGTATTTTTCCGTATAGAAAACATATAGACTTTACCGGTAAAAATTCCAAATAAAAGAAAGTGCTAAATTTTTTCAAGCTTTATTATAGAAAATCACCAATAAAAAAATGAAAATAAAAACTTACAAAATGTATAATTATAAAAATACAAAGTTATAATCCCACTATTTTCACATTACAATTCATTAACTTCAAAAAATTTGAAATTTATTTTATTTGAATTGTCTATAAACAACCTTTCATGTCTTCATCAACTTGATCCATGTATATTAAATTCATTTATTCATAAATTATATCATTGTTTAAATTAATAATATTTGTAATAATATTATACGTCCCTGGTGGAAATATTTCTCCGTTTTTTGTCTACCTTTCTCTGTTTTTCGTCCACTTTTCTCCGCCTTTTTTCCAACCCCTATACCACACGGAGACATGATCTATATGATCTATCATTAAACTATATATGAAACTAATTATTAAAAACTTGCAACAATTATTCAATTGACTGGTATAAAATTAAATTCTTTTTTTTTTTTTTTTTTTATTTACAGATACGGTATCACTATTGTCACATCAACAAGAAACAACATCAGACGGTAATTCCGAGCACAATTCATCAGGCGATGAAGATTCACAAGTACGATTAAGGCTTAAACGTAAACTTCAACGTAATCGTACATCATTTTCCAATGAACAAATTGACGCATTGGAAAAAGGTAAATATATAAAAAATAAAAACATAAATATCCAATTAAAAAAAATAAATATAAATAATTATTTATTAAAATAAAAACTAACACATAAAATATAAATAATTTAAAATAATTTTCAGAATTCGAGAGGACTCATTATCCAGATGTATTTGCGCGGGAACGTCTCGCCGAGAAGATTGGATTGCCTGAGGCACGTATCCAGGTGAGTGTGAATGTGCGTTGAGTGTATGTTTCTCCAATGTTATTTAATCATCATCATCATCATAATTAAAATCATTATATTTTAAATTCAAACCTAATAAAATTCACACATAAAAATAATATAATTAGAAAAATATTTATATAGAAAAATAAATATATTCACTATCAAATCATGTATATAATTTATGTGTCGAATAAACAGATAGTTCAGATTATTTAGAGGTGACATACACATATAACACGAGCTAATATGTGCGCAGAATTGTCGGACATTGTTTAAACCTATAGCTTTTATTTATCATCGTTGTTTTATCATTGTGTAAATGCATACAAATACGTGTTGATGTATCAGTAATCAGTATATACATAAAGCTAGTTTGATTTATAAATATACACACTCAGTATATATGTATTTTGTGAATGAGAAAGATGTATGTTTGTTTGATATAAATGAAAGATTTAGAATTCGTTATATATGTTTTCGTATATGCTAACAGTGCAAGACCATGTTGACGCATGTTTTCAAGCCTCGTTGGCTGGTATTGATCTTGCTAAGTGCAGGAAACCAGGAGGTACCAAAGTGAGATGATAAAAAATAAGAGGGCAATATATAAAATCAAATAAAAAAAAAATAAACAAAAATAATGACATCAACTAAAAATATATTTTACAAGTTAAAAAAATTAATTTCTTTATGAAAAAAAAAATTTAAATAAACACTTTCTTTTTATTTGTCAGTTGAACACGAGTGTTTAAATTTATTCACTGAATTAATAATACACTTGTGTTAATGATACATGGATTTCATCACATGTCAAGTTGTGAATAAATGACTAAAACTAAAGATACATATTTTATGTATAAAAAAACATATTTACATGTATGTAGACATTACGGGATGTGTATGATAAAATGGATAAATAAAGAGGGTTGAAAAAAAAAAAAAGATAGAATATAGATATAATAAAGAGGGTATATAGATGGAGGTTTTGGAGGCCTAAGAGGGTTCGGACGGTACCATAGCAACGTCGTGTCCCGGGGGACGGTTGGTCTCTGATTGGCCGCTTCTTCTTCCCCTCTCATATCTACCTACCCTCTGGTCTTTCTATAGAATAATGTATATATATATCAAAACTACTTGCCAATTCACTATTCTATATACATTCACTGACTTTTCAAGCAGTTAAACCATCCTCCCAACCTGTCTCTTGCCCGTCAAGGGGTCCACGCCGATTATCATCCATCAACTTTTACTCCAACAATGCTTGAAAGATAAAAAAAAATATCACACAATATATATCGACTGAAAAAAATTCATATTTTTATTATTTTTAAAAAATATACATAGAAAATCATTAGTTTAAATTTTTTTTCATGAATAAATGTTGAACAGAATGAATGTTGATTTATTAAAAGAAAAAATAGATTTAAAAAAAAAAAATTAAAGCAATGCAAATATACCTATTAGAATAAAAAAAAAATATATATTTATATTTTTTTTTTTGTAGGTATGGTTTAGTAATCGTCGTGCAAAATGGCGTAGAGAAGAAAAATTACGTAATCAACGACGTGCTGCTGTTGATCAGGTTGTTGGCGGTGGAGGTGGCGGAGGTGGTGGAGGTGGAGGAGGAGGTGGTGGTGGTGGAGGAGGTGGTGGAGGTGGTTCATCAGCACCAGCAGCTGCACCAGCAACACCAAGGATACCACTCAATGCTGGATTTAATGCAATGTATTCATCAATACCACAACCAATAGCAACAATGCCAGATACTTATAGGTAATTATTAATATTATTTAAAATTAATTTTCAAAATATAAATAAATGACAGATTATAAATGTTAATTTAAATTTGTTGATATGGGAATTATTCCAGTTCAATGTCAGGAAGTTTGGGTGGTTCAATGGGAAGTAGTTGTCTTCAACAACGAGCTGAAGGTTATCCAGCTTATGTTTTTCATGAACCATTACATTCATTAACACAATCATATTCACATGCACATACAACATCAGCACATTCACAACCACATCGTGGTATACCAACATCTCATGGTGTCACACCAACAACACCAGGAGGACAACCAGCTGGACCTGGTGGTGCAACTTATCAGCCAACTACCTCCACTGCTACTGGTAATTCATTTTATTTATTTTTTAATTTAATCAGCGGCTTTTTTTTTTTTGCTTTGTAAGATTTTTTAAACAGGTGGGTCATTATTAATTTAACCCTTATAGTTTTATATATATTTACGTGGTAAATCCCATGTGGTACTTGTCGTCAAACACATGAAAAAGTTTGCTTCCCCATTGTGTACTCTTGGGGAAAGTGAAAATTTATATATACCACCGGATTCGCATTTTATTCTTTTTTTTTTTTTTCAAATTATTTATATACTTTTATTTTAATACTATCCACTTTTTAAGCCAAGCTTACATATTAATTTTTATTTGTAAAAATTAATTTTTAGTATTTTTTTTTGAAAGCTTGCTACTGTGCCAAATAATTGCATAAATGTTTTATATTTTTTTAAGTATAAAAAAATATCAGATTATGAATTTAGCATTACGGAAATCCTCTTTTTATTATTATGTTTTTTAATTTGAATGAAAATAAAGTAACATGTTGGTGCAGTTAGCATTACCATAAAATTTTTTTTTTCATAGAATATAAAAATAATTCTTTGAATACTTGTTTATAAAATTTTTACAAACACAAATTTACAATATAAAAAAAAAAAAAAAAACGATTTTTTAAAAAAGTTTAGGATATAATATATACACAGTAAATTCATTGTTGCAAATAAAGCGTGTATCGGATTACCAGTGTACCCCTTATTACCTTTACAATCGAAAAAGTGAGATAAAAAAAATACCACAAAGAACAAAGACAAAAAAAAAAAAATCTTTTTCACACGCAATATATACTGTATCTATTTTGGTGTTGGTCACCAGGAGCATCAACAAATACACCAATACACATGAATAAACGAGCGGAATTGTAAAAGGATTTTAAAACAAATCTCGTGTTGGGTGGCGTGGTTTGAATCAAAGAATGCCCAACACAACTAAGGGTAGAAAAAAAAAAAAGTAAAATAGAAAGAATGAGTTTTAAAAATAAAATAATTACGTTAAGCATCAGTAGAATGTAAAAAGATGGAACTTGATGATGTGCAAGAGGGTTGGTAGAAAAAAAAAAAAACAACAACATTCAGTGGTTTTTATTTTTTTTTTTGAAAAACTTTATATATCTTGTTTTTTTTTTTAAATTCTTTTTCTTCTGAATTTTTTTATTTTTCCATTTTCCTCAAAGCTCAACGACTTCCCCTTTACGCCTTGCCAACGTCGCGTTTAGTAAAAGCTGCTGCTAGAGGGCGAGACGAATGGAAGAGTTGGTCGAGGGGTAGAAAATAGAGAGAGAGAGAGAGATATAAATTGGTGGGGTGAAAACGGATAAAACGGAGAATGTGGATGGGTTGGGTCTCGCCTCGGCTGGGCGAGCGCTCAATAACGTGCGAACCCAAAGGGGAGGAAATAGGGAGGCATAGCATGTACCAACTAGAATAGAGTGGAACATTCTGGGAATGTCAGTGGTGGTGATGATGGTGGTGACGGTGGTGGTGGTGGTGGTGGTACAATATTTATATTTATATATATTGTATAACGGATACCTGAACCAAGGGACAACCCTATTTGCCTATAGCCTCCCTTTAATATTTTTATATTATTTTTTATTTTTTAAATCCTTGATAAACGAATATTTTTCATATGTATATTATTTTTTTTAAACATATATATTCTTGTATGTCGCGGTTGTTAAACACTAAGCACTCTTGGAAAACCATATTGTTGATACTTGTGTCTACAAACAACTTGCTTGTTTAATTTATATTTTTTTTTTTTTTTATTTTTTTATAAATTAAAAAATAAATAAAAGAGAAAAATCTCTTTTGACTTTGTTTTATATATATACTCTTTTTACCCTTGACTATACATTTTTATCCACTCAATATTTTTTTTTTTTTTTTTTAGTCTTTGTTTTGTTTTTGCTCACTTTGTTCTGTAAAACGTGCTTTCGTGCTTCAACTATATCCATCATAATCGCTTTAGGCAGGCGTACCGACGCGACAAAACTTTCACTTGCTCATTAAACGCCCACCATCCAGACAACATTCTCTCTAGTTACGTTATTACACGGTTTGATGTTGAGAAGAGATGAATTTTCTCCATCATCGATTTTACACTATATATACAATGTACAATATAACTTTATTTTTATCTATTTATATAATATTACATCAAACAATTTGAAAAACAAAATAAAATAATAATAATGAATATTAATTTTTATAATTACAGGAGTAATATCAGCAGGTGTATCAGTACCAGTACAAATACCATCACAAAGTCAAGATTTAGCTGGTAATTATTGGCCAAGACTTCAGTGATCCCAGCTATTCGGGTTTCCACCAGCGAGTTTACTCGTTGGTCAGGAAAGCCCGCCACCACAAATTCCACCACCATCATCATCATCATCACCAAGTTTAATGACAAGACCTCTTTTAGCATCACTTGGTATACATCATCATTCATCACAATCACCAACATCAACAAATCAACAAATTTTACATCATCATAATCATCATCAACATCATCAAAGCAGCATCACACCATCAACAACACCAGTTAACACATCTGACACTAGTGAGTGAAATTATAAATTGGATATATCATTATCCAATAAAATTCCTCATTAAAAAATCATCATCATCATCATCATAATTATTTAAAATTAAAAAAACACTGACAGGGTTTTTAAAAATACCCGGGTCACAAGTACAGGGTTTCAGAAATTAATAATAATAATTTTAATTATAAAAAAAATTAAATAGAATTTTTTTTTTTCTTTTCATTTTATAATTTATTAAATCAAAAAAAAAAAAAAAGTATATAAATAAAAATCTTTTGCTGATTGCAATTGAGATAAATAAATAAATTTTTTTTTTTTTATTATCGTCAGTTAACTGGTGGTATTCTCGCGAGATTTTAAAAAAGGGAGCTGACTGATTCGCGAGATGAGCTGTTTTGGGATAAGGGAAAAAAATAAATATAGAAAAAAAAAAAAAAGAAATGATGGTGGTGGTGGTGATGGAATGAGAAGCGAGGTATATATTTTGTGGGTGAAATTGGGGAGGATTCTTGATAGCATTGAGGGTGGCTTTTCTTGGGGTCGGCCATCGCGTTTGGATTTGAGATATGGCGTCGTATCTAAACCACTATACCGTGTTTCCACAAACGTTGATTCATACTACTTCAATCTGTTATTTATTTTTAAATTTTTTTTTCATATAAATTTCTTTCATTTATTTAATCAATCTGGTTAATTATTTAGTTGATCAAGTACATACTTAAACACACAATAATAATAAATCAATTTAAAAAATTAAAAAGCGATTTATTATTACAAATAAATATATATATAGAATAATAATAATTAAAAAAATATTTGTGAAATTAATTTCACTTTGAGCAATAAATTTATTCATTCATTCTTATGCAAGTACGCTTCTCTATTTGTTAAAATTAAATAAATTTTTAAAATAAAAAAAAAAAAACATAAAATAAATTGTAGTTATTATTAGTATAAATATAATTCGTGTATAAATTAAAAAAAAACAAAAAAAAAAAATGAAAATGTAAAATAGCATTTGTTACTTTCGTTAGATAATAATTGTAACATAAAAAAAAAAAAATTTGTAAATAATTTCAAACATTTAAAAGTAATAAATAAAATATATAAAAAATTCTCATAGTCGCAAAAATATATAAATAAAAACAATATTAATAATAATAAAAAAAAAATGGAAAATCCAAGCGTTAATTTTTTTTAGTACATATAATTTTTAATGATCGAAGAATAATAAATTTCGATAATTGATTAGTCAATTTTTAATAAATCAAAATTATTATTTTTCGGTAATAAAAATAAAGGAAAAAGATTTTTTTTTAAATTAAAAGTTAGTCAGCTGTGATGAAAGTTAATTAATTTTCAAGCGGTTGTGTGAATTTGGAGTTTATTCACCTCAAATACTGGACCTCCTGGTCACTTGAATTTTCGAGGTAAAAATATCACACTAATTGGCATCAACTTGTACATTGTGTATTTCAAAATACTCCTCGAAATAAAAGCAAAAAAAAAATTCTTTTTTGCATTACAATTCAACAAGTTTTATTTGGATAAACAATTAAATTTTTTTCATTTAAATCCCCAGCAATACTTAGACTAATGATTTATCAAAAAAAAAAAAAAAATCTAATAAATAAACAAATTAAATAATCATTGTAAATTGTAGGATAAAAATGCACGTCTCATAATAAAAATTCAATAGTTAACAAACCACAAAATAAATAATAAAAATATATATAATTCAAACGGAAATATTAAAATTAAAAAATAGCATTATCAAAATAATTAAAAACAATAAACAAATGTAATAATATTCTATAGCATCATATATACACAACCCTCCCAATTCACAATAATACTGAAAAAAGTAAAAAAACCTTTTCAAAATAAAATGACAATTAGTAATAATAATATAAAAAAAAAAATAGGGACGAAAGAGCAAAACAAAAAGTAAAAAAAAAATTAATTAAAAACGATCAAACAAATTCATGAATAATGTAAATTAGTCGTAAATTTATATTTTTGGAACTAAAAATAAAAATTAAAAAAAAAAAAGTTTAATGTTACGTAACAGATTCAAAATCGAAATATAAAAAAAAAATATTATATCCAAATGTTTATTTATGGTGTCTGAAGTTTCATTAAAATGACGAAAAAAAAAATTAAAAAAATTTTAAATATATTGGTAAATAGTTGTGAGGGAATATAGGTTGTAAAAAAAAAAAAAAATAATAAAAATGAAAATTAAATAATTGAATTGATAAACGACCTATTTTTTCCTGTATCTTGTAAATATAATTTAATTATTTAAAAAATAAGCCATTGTGGCGTTAATTTTTCGTTGGAGGTGTTAATTGGAGAGAGGATTTATCACAAAAGGAACTCATTAAACCAAGATGCAACAAGCCAACATAAAAAAAATCCATTTTTTTATCCAATGAATAATACAAATTGAAATAAAATTTTAAAAATTCTTAATTAAATTCTATTCCACCCTCATTAACGACGAATTTGTACAAAAAAAAATAAAAATATATATAATTTAATAATCATAATGCAGACGAGCTACAAATTTTCATTAAATAAATTAAAAAAATTTTTTTATTTGTGATAAATGAGTACTTAAAAAGAAAAAACGACAAGAAAATTGTTTGAATATTTTTTCGAGTACTCTTGTATTACTTGTAGTTGTAAAAAAAAAATTTAAAAAAACAAAAAAAATAATACACAAGTGTAATGCGTATAAATAAATAAATTATAAAATGAAAATGGAATTATATAATATTTAAATGCGACAGTTATCAATGTAAGTGTTGTGAATAAGAAGATAATATTGTTGCTGTGATTACCTCTAAGATTGTAAGTAGAAAAATGAAAAAAAAAAAAAC
Source organism: Aphidius gifuensis (assembly GCF_014905175.1). Taxonomy (NCBI): domain Eukaryota; kingdom Metazoa; phylum Arthropoda; class Insecta; order Hymenoptera; family Braconidae; genus Aphidius; species Aphidius gifuensis. The sequence continues at coordinate 19,271,957 of NC_057791.1, read as the reverse complement.
ATTAATCAACAATTGTTAGGTGTCACTGTCTTAATTAAATAAATGTTATTTCATTTTAATTTCAAAAGAAATAATAACAAGAAAAAAATATAATTAGTACCTTTTTATTATCTCTTAATTTTTAATCAACAACACTGTTATTTAAATTTTTTTTTTTTTTATATTTTATTTTATTTTATAGAAAAATATTTGTCAAATAGAAAAAGTAAAAAAAAAACACATTTCTTATATACTAATTAAGTGCATGAAATTATTTTTAAAGTGATATAGTTTTTTTTTAAATTTAATTAAGCAAAAAAACCAGCACTTCGTGTTACATCATCAGAATCACGAATGACTAAAACACGTCTGTTATTTCTAGATCCACTCAAGACTGGAAAACTTCCAGTTGATGTTACTGTTGTAACAAATTCAACATTTTCATTTTGTTTTTTGATACCCCAAAGCATCAAACCAGCCCATAAAATCATCAAAATAATATCTAAAAATAAACAACATATTAATTATCAAAAACCATTTAAAATACATTTAATTTTTACTAACCATATGTCTGAAATGGATGATCTATTCTTGCAATATTAAATTCATAAACAGTCAATCGTCTGACAATATTAATGACAATATATTTCAGATTTGATCCAAGCCAAAAATCAAATGGCAAAAGTATCATATAACTTCCAACGAATGACGAAAAAAATACATTTGAATATGATGGAAATGAGCAAAATAATACAAGTACAATCATTGTTAATACCAAATAAATTAAAAAAAATTGTCTATCAATTTCGAAAATTTCTGTTCCATCTGAAATATAAAATTAGCAATATAAATAAAAATATCTTAAGGCTCTATTTTGTGATTTAAAGCATACCAGAATAATGTAGTTTATGCAATAACCCATGTACCAAGCGTGTAATCTAAATAGGTTGTGGACTAAATAAATATTGGGGACGCAATTAGGTAAATGTGAATCTTTCAAGCTGGTTATCGTATACATCATGGAATATATAGTACATATTCTAACTTTAGGGGTCGTAAAAATATAGAAATTTTAGGGGGGTTAAAAATAGGAAACAATCTGTATGTATGTGTGTGTGTAAACGAGGGTGGCTGCAGGAAAATACGCGCGTCATGGTGAGAAAGGGCGGGAGGCACACGAGTGCCCTAGCCGCTTCTGCATGGGGGGATTTGGCTGGCTGAATTTCCACATGACTGGATAACATTGATAGAAGGCCAACACAGGGAGAGAAAAATATATATATATAAAAAAACCTTTTTGCTACTACTCTTCATCCCTTGAACCAAGTATTTTTTTTTTTTTTTTTTTCCTTTTCCATGTCTATCCTACACCCTGATTTAAAAAAATAAAATAAAACCCTCCTCAACTGGCTTTTATTGTGTGTGTATATATAAAGTTGTTTTTCTTTTTTTTTCTTTGGCAATTTATTAAGTATTTTAACTTGCCGGAAATAAAAAAATAGATGATTCCAAATGCGAGGGATGATGTGGTCAAGGCAGCTTGAAATGTTGGAATAAATGATATTTCCATTCCAATAAATATCAGTGATACTATACCACTTGCAAGACCAATCAACATTGACCATCCAATTGGAGCTGTAAATAATATAAATAATAAAAAATTTGTTGCAATTTATTATTTAAAATATCATTTAATTACCAGATAATATACAGCCAATAAATGCACCATTTATTGAACCCCAAAGAAACATTTCAAAGCTTGGTCCAGCATGTCCAATAAATGTTAAACAACTACCAATTATTAGAATAACAATACAAACAAATTTTGTAAATGTATCACCTGAAAATAAATAAAAAAAAAAAAAATTAATATACAATCAAGTATTTTGTTAATTAATTATCATTCATTTTAATTACTAAATAAATTGCAAGATTCAGGATCTGTAAATGGATCACAAGCATATGAAAATGTTGTAACATATGCTGATGAATAATTTCCATAATTAGCAATCATAGCATAAGCAGATCCAGTACCAGGATAAGCACTGTATACTCTTCTCATTTGGCTTGTCGTAACAGCAGCTGGTATCTACAAATTAATTTAACATACATTATGATATTTCTATAAACAATAATTAAATAATCAAAATTACCTTAATTCCATTTTTGATAATATCATCAACAGTAATCATTTTTAATATTGTTGAAAAATATTTATCAGATGAATAATCACCTTCAGTTATAAATAAACGATATGCATCATAGCTTATTTGATTATCATTATCACATTTTAATTTTTCAAATGATGCTGCTTGTGCATCAACCTCAATTTTTCCATCTGATAGTAATAATTTTAAATACGGTGATATATTTAAATTAGAATTTATACTACAAGCACCTGGTATTGGTCCTGAAAATAAAATAAATATGTTTAATATGTTTTTACATTCCAAAGTGATTATAATATTTATTATTCATGCACATTTCGATAACAACACAAATGTTTATGACTCATCAAATAATATATCAGCTTACCTTGAGATAAATAATAAACAACAGCAACAAGAACACTTATATTTTTATTATTTTTATTTTTAATAATTGTCCTTGGTTCTTGTGGATTTAACACAAGACCAATATTGGATCCTTCAACTTCAGTTTGATTACCAACAGTTTCATTATACTCAATAATAATATCATCTTCATGTGTATGTACTTGAATAATTAAATATGTAACATTAACTGGAATATTTTCAATTTTTATTGTTGATACACTTTTTGGAGCAAGATCAATTTTTTTTGATACTGCTTGACCATTAATTGCTTTATCATTAAATCCTGTTATTGTTATATTGATAAATCCATTATCTAAATAATAAAAACAAAAATATTAACAACAAATGTATCAAAAATATAACAAATATTTGAGGTTATGTTTACACCGGTTTTGTTTGGATTATAAATACCTTTGAGCTGTGCCTGGACAAAGCATAAAATGCTCAATAAAATAATAAATATTTCCTTCATTTTTTATTATCCATTCATGTAAATTAGAGAGCAGCTAATGACTTTTTTCCTCCAAGGAAACTTGATGTGTTGTTGTTGTGTATAAACACTGAAATATTTTTCTATAGAAACGTCAGGGCGCAACAGCTGAGAAACGTAAAATTCAACATTAAAATATGGGTATCTCAAGGGGTGGTGAAGTATAAAGAGGGTGAAAATAAATATTATTTGATTTCACCACATGATGTCGCATCAGTCGTGGCAAAGATGGCCACGTTGGATCAATGAAACAATCGTATCGTAGTAATATTTGTAATCAAATGTGTGTTTTTAATAATTGTGTTATTAAGTGTTTGTTTTATTAATAAATAAATGGAAAATGGGAAAAGATCAAGAGCTGCTGGAGGCAGCAAGAAGTGGAAATGTAACTGTCGTGGAGAAAATACTTGGACAAAGAGCTAAAAGGAGTGGTCCACTAGCAAGGTGGGTGTCAACCATCATTATTTTAACAACATTTGTTTTTTTTTTTTTTTCATCAAATTATTTATTAAATATACTTGATTAATTAAAAATATCCACAAATATTATTAACAATATACTCGAAATTATTTTTATAATACTTGTCATTTTAATTGTCAATTTGATATTGAAAAAAAAAATAAAAAAAAAACAAACATGACCTCAGATGTCTGATGATGATGGGAAAAAACCATGTATTTTTTTTTTTTTTTCTTTAATTGTTTTTTATTAATAAAAAATAAGTAGGCTGTTTTAAAAATGTTGAGAGATTAATTGTTGGTTATGGATTGATATATTGGCTGTTAAATTTTGAAAAAATAATAATTATTTATTGATGGAGCAGGACAAGTGTACAGTGTGTCCTGGTTTTTTATTATTATTTTGTCTGCCACCTTAACCAGAGCTAATAATCCTCGGCTGTTCACAACGCGCGCATCTCTCGCTTTCTAATTCAATCGATACGTCTTTGAGATCAACTTTCATTCATTCAAAAATTTATTAATTAATCAAGATTAACGAGTTTGTTTATAATTTTAACTGGCTATTTCTATGACTAATATAGCCAACAAATTTTTTTGTTTTTTGAACATAGGACAACAAATTATCTACGTTATCATAATACAGCTGATAATTTGGCTTTTAATCATATGACTCATTGAGACAACATGAAATTAATATATATTTTTTTTTATTTATTTCAATATATTATATATTATTTTTAGAATTTATTTTTAACATTTATAATGAGAGACTCGTGTCGATGGAATTATTTTTTGTACATTATTAAAATTCTTTTACATTTTTTTTTATTTTTTAACAGACGTCGAAATTTATTTTTGGTGTACTTGATAAGACAGGAAGTTTCTACTCGAATAATTTGACTCATTGAAATTATATTTATTGTAAATTTTTATTTTTAAAAAAGAAATTTAAATTATACTCAAATTTTTATGCTCCAATTGTTAAATTAATTGTTATTGATTATTCAAATGGCTAACGTAAATTTATACAAATCATTTTTCGACAAATGATAAGTTGTTAACATCAATTAAAATTAAATACTAAATTAATAATTCATGAATTTATAATTCATTTAAAATTATAAATTAATTTGTTAAATATTTATTTAATTAGTTTGTTAATTTTGTTTTTTTTTTTTCTTTAATTTTATTATCATTATTCATTTGTATGGTATATTTTTTTTTATGTACATGTGGTTTATGAAAATGTATACATGTTCCCCTGACACTACTGACCCAGTCTCTCATTATTATTATTTTTTTTTATTTTTTTTCTCGTCTCTTTTATGCTTGAGCAAGCAAAGACCAATCGAGCTGTGTCAGCAAATGCACTTCTCCATCAACCACACTCAATAATTGACTCATTAAATATTTTTATCATCACTTGAATTTTAAATCTTAATTATCCTCTCGACTATTAATTCAAGAATATTTTCAAATTTTTTTTTTTATTTTTAAATATGGCTTTTTACATGTGTTTTATTCATAATTTTTTAATTTAAAATTTAAAAATGAGGTAATAGTTAAAAATTCATAGCCAATTGAATAATTGAATTGGTAATTTTTTGAAACAAGAAAAAAATAGTTAAATATTTTTACTTTTAAATAATAGTATTTGTTAATAATTTAAAAAAAAAAAATTGATTGAAATAATTACCCTAAATTGTAGTAATAAAAATTCAAATTTTAAAAATTTATTAATCAATTTCGATTACTATTAAAAATACAAATTTAAATAATTAATTTTTTTATTTATTTAATAGTCAATTGTTTAAAATTTATTACTAAATTTATTCAATAAAAAAATTAGCTAAATTTAAATAATTTATTTATTTTAATATTTTTTTTTAAATCACACTCAATTGCAATTAAAAAAATTTAAATATAAAAAAATACAAATTTAATTAATAATGTATTTATTTATTGAAAAAAAAAAATATATTTATAAAATATTAAATTTTTAAAAAGAAAAAAAAAATTATTTAAATTATAAATGCGAATATTAAAGTCAAGTACTTCAATTGCCTCATTATTACTATTTTTATAAATTTTTTTATTTCTAGTCATTTACACTTCCTCTTTAATTTTCCTTTTTAAAATGACAAATGACAAAGTGCACTTGTTTAAACACACTTAAATTCCTCATAAATATATTTACCAACTTACTCATAACTCGAGTAGAATTTTTTTCAATTAATTATTAATTTAAAAATACAAAAATTGAAAAAAAAATTCTGTATTTATACTTAAATATCATTGAAACAAGCTGGATAATGATGATGAGGTGAATTGAGTGACAATACACGATCAAGTGACTATTGATAAAAAGCAAAAGACACTGAGAAAAATAAATTTATTGTGTTTATTTGACGGGGCACTTTATCCAGAGTGTATCCGCCGGCAAGAATACACGTCTCGGTCCATATCGTTTTTCCTCTTCGCTGGAAGTTGCCAATATCGATTGATAGCCTCGTCGTCACCACCCTTGTTCCAACCCACACCTATACAAAAATAAATAGATAAAAAAAAAAAAAACCTTCAACCTTCTCTCAACACCTTTTTCAATAATTTTTTTATCATCCTTTTAAAATTTATTTTTAACTCAATGCTTTTTTTTATATTTTTTTTTTTTTTTTCACTTTGAAGATATAATTTTAATACATCTTTTAATAAACTAGCATTAAATTTAATTGTAGAATTTATCTGTCTACTAACAAGCAAGTGAAAAAAAAAATATATATTACTTTTGTTTAATATTTTTTTTGTTGTATTGTCATATAAGATTTAATTAAGAAAAATTGTGGAAACATCCGAGTGCCACAAATGGCACACACACAGCAGGATATATTTACAGAAAACTAATGAAAATAAGGGATTATAATTTTCATGAAAATTTATTACGACAATTTAATATTATACTTGTTTTAAATTTTATTTTTCGAAATTAGTTTAATTAATTTTATTATAACATCAAGAAACGTTAGAAATAAAATAAAAAAAAATATCTAAAGGAATTGCTAGAGGGTGCAGGTCAATGGGGAAGTAATTTATGTGTGTGTGTGTTGTTGAGTATGTGATCTTGACAATATCATGAAAAACATAAATGTAAAATGAAAAAAAAATTGTAGAAATGAACAAGAGAAGAGAAGAGGTACTCGAGCCAGAGAAAAATACACAGAGAAAACATGCCACGTGCCAGTTTTTTTTTATATTTTTTCCTAACTTGTGTCACCAAGTCGTTGCATTTTATAAATTCTATTTTTTCTTCCCTCTATTTATTTGCTCATACGAATTACAAAAAGGACCTTCTCAAACCGCAATTCATCCTTTTTTTTTTTTTTGATGTTTTGATACAATGGAGATCAGAGAAAGCTTTGGCGGTTCATCTTGAACTTTGATGATGAGTATATAAAAATGAACTGAGGGATTTATAACGAGGCAAAATTTATTTCGTACAAAAAAAGCCAAAAATAAAATTGCAATATAATCATTGAGACATTTTGAAAAAAGCTCAGGTTCAAGTCAAGATGAAGAGGCTTTTTATGATGAATTTTATTTCTTTGCTTCAATGGGAAATTAGTAATATAAAAATCATTTCGATGATGGAGAAATGTCACTAGATGAATGGAAAATAAATAGATAATATTTTTATATATTTGTAATAAATTCTGGGGGCCACTTTGTCATCGTCTTATGAGAGCTGGGGTGATGAACATATGTGTTAATATCATAGAACTAATAAATATCGAAAAACGTATAAATATTGTAACTCAAATAACACATGATATTTATCATCAAATACTCAATCATAAATATTATTAATGAGATAATAAAATTATATTTTTTTTGATGATTGAAAGGGTTCAATTGTTAAATACAAAAAAAATGTATTTTTGCTTTTTTTTTTATTTAGCATCCCTTGTGAATTTATTCAGCTTCAATGTCAAAGTTTTAACGTAAACTAAATGCAACAATGGTTTATTTAACGAGAACATGTGTTACCCAAGTATTTGAGAATTGGCTTCGTTAGCTAATAGATTGACGAGAATCATGTAATTTTATCATGTGTTACGTTATTCAATGTTTACATGGGCCAAATGGATAATCCAAAAAAAAAAAAATATATATTCACTTAATATTCCTTGAAATTAAATAAATTTATTATTTTATCTTGAAAGTAATTTTAATTTTTGAAATATATATATTTTTTATCATTAAAAATTAACATAAAATAGTAAATTTTTTTATTTTTCTATTGAAGAAATCGTAATTTTAAAAATACATTTTTTTCTTGGAATAAAAATTATATTAAAAATTATCAAAAAATAAAATTTATTTAACAAATACTGCTTGAAATTATTTATTTATTTTTATAAATAAATAAAAAATATTATCAAGAGTATATTATTATAAATTTAAGTTACAAATTTCACACGATTAAATTGTCCTGGATCCACACACACAGAGACACACAGATGTTGACGTGAGTAAACGTGAATTCTTGATTGCGGAAATGAAGCTCGACGAGTACAAACATGTTTTGAGTATATATATATATTTATGTATGAGAAAGATAAAAAGAGGATGAGAATTTGAATTGGGTAGGTTGGTTTTGTTGGAGTGAGAGATGTGAATGAGATCGTTCGTTGAATTAATTGAACGAATAGAAGCGAAAATGAGTTCAACTCTCAAAGCGAAACGAAACAATTCAAAATTTTCACGCAATACAATAGTCATATATACAATTTACGTGTTTATAATTTTAGATGATGACAAAGACTTGTATCTAGTTGCAAAAAATCCATGACTGATTATGTTCAAATAATAATTTTCCTTTCCTATAATTTTTTGTTGTTGATAGTTTAAGAAGAGGACCTGGAGCTAATGTGCAAGATGCTAGTGGATACTCTGCTCTTCATCATGCAGCTCTAAATGGTCACAGGTAAATAAAAAAACAAACAGAAATAAATAATTTCATGTACAAAAATATATTGTATATCTATAATTAATTTAATGTTTTTCAGAGATGTTGTCAAGTTGTTGATGCAACATGAAGCATCAACAAATGTTGTTGATGCTAAAGGATCATCTCCTCTGCACTTGGCAGCATGGGCTGGTAACTCAGACATTGTTAAACTAATCCTCAGTCAAGGTCCATCAATTCCAAATGTTAATCTTGCTGTTAGTATTTCAAAAAATAAATATACATCTATTTTTAATTTAAATAAACATGTTTAAATAATTATTTTTTTATTCATTCAGACATTGCATAATGAGACTGCACTACATTGTGCTGCACAATATGGTCACACGGAAGTTGTTGCACAGCTGTTACAATACGGATGTGACCCTGGTATTCGTAACAGTCGTGGTGAATCAGCCTTGGACCTTGCTGCTCAATACGGCAGGTAAATAAAAAACTTTTAAAAATAAATTAAAATATATTTAATCAATACACAATGTAAATATCAAAAAATAATATATATTTTTATTTTATCTAGATTAGAAACAGTACAATTATTAGTAAGAAGACATCCAGAATTAATTGAACCACTTCGTAGTTCTTCCTCATCTAGAATATTTCCACATACTCCATTACACTTGGCATCAAGAAATGGCCACAGGTGAGTTTAAATAATTTCTATTAATTTTTCCATTTAAAAAATATTAAATTGTATTTGTTGATGTAAACTTTACGTTACCATGGTGCGTATATAAATTACCCTTTATGTTTAACGAATAGACGATCCCCTTTTCATGCTGTGTTACGATACCAAGCCATTTGCTGATTATAGCCAATCACAGAGCATTGCATAATCTAAAATTTCAGTACGATAATACATAGTTTAGTTGAATATACATAGATATTTCAATCTATACATATATTGTCAAGTTAATGATATTAACAGCAGTGGTAGTAGTGGTAGTGATGATGGTGGTTGTTATTGTTGTTGGTGATGTAACTGGTCTATAGCCACCTGGTTAAATTGGTATTCTAGTTCAAGTTCTCAGTCAAGCCTTTGTCATGAATATCATCTTTGTCTGGCACAATGTCACAAAGACATAAGATGTCTTCATATACAATTATTTAATGCTCATCTTGCCTGATTGCTTTTCTATTACGTAATTATAATTTATACACGAGAAATTTGTTTCAATAAAAATTTTCATTACTAAATAAATTTAAAATCAATATCATTTTATTTTTTTGGTTAATGTTTTGTCATTAATTTACAACGATAAATAATTGATTTAAATTTTTATAAATAATTTAAATTAATTATTTTAATGCAAATGTTAATTTCATGTTTTTTGAGGAATAATTTTTATAGTTAAATTAAAATTACCACTAAACTATTGTCAGTTACAATAAATAATTGAATATATGATGAGATAATGGAATGAGAAATGATAGTAATGCTCAACCGGATATTATTTGTATTTTAATTTAATTTTTTTTTTTTTTTCATTTGTTAAACATAAAACGCGTTATACCTAGTCCAATAATCGTTTCAACAACGCCTCGCCAATAATGCTATGATCGTGTTGCATAACAGTTGAATGATTTTCACTGGATTTGCCAGTTTGATGCTAACAATAATAGCCAAATGTTGAAGTACCATAATCATTTATATACAATTTAAAAATTCATTTACAATAATAAAATTAATTATTTATTATCATATAATTAAATAACATGAAAAAAAAAAATAAAATCATCATTGTAATTAATTTTTTTGAAGGGTTTAAAAATAAAAATAAAATAGTCTGTCAATGACAGGAGAAATTCTTGATGAATGTGTTGAATTTAATGGGATTATTAAATTGTGTATGTTCATTGAATTGTTATGTTACGCAAATGGATAAAAAAAAAAGAAAAAATGATTTAAAATGAAAATTTAATATTAAAATAAATGACGATTTTGAATTTGATAAAAAAGAGATGATAATAAAGAGAGATATATGAGTAAGGTAATGTCAATTATCAGATTGAATATCGATGCTTTTGGTAAGCCATAATAAATACCCGTATGATGTATATATGCTGTAGTAATAACAACATGTGAATTCGATATACCAGTTACAATTCTATGGACAATAGATGGTATGATTTTACAGCTTGATTCATTGATATTTACTTTATCTCTCTCTCTTTATCTTCTTGGTTCTCTTGTTCACTTTCATTATATTCAATTCAGCTTTATCATCATATAGACACACAGCCAATACCGGAAGACTGTCATGAAGCTATGTATCAAACTATGCTTGTTTGATCATTGAATCACTGAGGAATTGATTCGCTGTTTAATCATTCAAAATTGTCAATTTATTTATTAAAAAATCTACAAAAGTTTTATGTTTGATTAATAATCAACTATTGATAATAATTTAAATAATATTTTTTATTTTCATAGAGCTGTTGTTGAAGTGCTACTTGCATCTGGAGTTAATGTTAATACAAGAACTTCAGCTGGTACGGCAATGCATGAAGCTGCACTTTGTGGTAAAATGGAAGTTGTACGTACCCTACTTGATCGAGGTGTTGATCTTGGTATCAGAGATTCAAGGCATAATACTGTGCTTGATTTATTGGGTCAATTTCCACCGCATGTTACACAAGATATCACTGCTGTCATAAGAAGTTAGTTATTAATAATATTGATTATTGATTATTGATATAATTTTATAAGAAATTGATGATAATAAATTGTTTTATTAATTTATATTAGGACACAGATCACCAACTGAAGGTGAGAGTGATGGTGATAGTGAAAATTTACCACCAATACCTGTTCAAAGTAATGATTCACTTGGTAGTCCATATGAAAATGTTAGACCCGGTGATGACATGTCACCAGTTGAGGGTTCATCACCAACACAATGGCAATTTTATCATAAACCACGAGACGAAGATCGTCGTGTATCTGGCACCTCTGTCATGTCATTGTAAGTTATCAAAAAAAATAATAATATAATACAGCCTATTTTTAATTCAATAATTTATGATGATAAATTAAATATCAAAACAACAACACATATACAAAACACTTTTGCATAAATGATGGATGATAATACTAACAATGGTGACAGGTATAAATCCTTCTTACACTGTTGACATTAAGTCTCGCAAGAATCCAATTAAGTTACAATTCTATATATGACATAAAACAAAATAAAAATCCTTCATTCAAAAACAATGCCTTTCAAGATTAAAAATAAATAATACAAAACAATAATAATAATAAAAAATGATAACGAAAAGCAGTACTACTACCCACTTTGTTTAAGTCCGCCTTCTCATTATCATTTTTTACATTTTGCACAACGTGTGTCACGCTTACTGAACATATACAACAAAAAATATTCTAAAGAAAAAAAAAAAAATGCAACAAACAAACAGTAAAATCAGAACACGAAGAAAAGCCAAGTTAAAAAAAAAAGAGCATCCCAACAAAAACCCCTTTAGCAAAATAAAAAAATAAAAAATCTATATTAAAAAAAAAAAAAAGAAAAAAATTATTATTATTTAGCATATATACAATATTTTTTAATTGTTTTTTTTAATGAAAAAAAAAAATAATAAAAAATGGTATTTTGACCGTTGAAGTTTGTAATATTTTGCAAGTGAAAAAAAAGCTCGATATAGTTATACTGGTTTGATGTTTAATATATAAAATGTGAGCAAACAAAAGCAAAGAATATATATGTTGATGCATGATGATGAGAGAGGTATAACCATGTGGTTTATACTGTGAATATAAGGGTGAGTATATAAAGCTAGAGGTTGGATTGCAAAAGAAGGAATAGTTTGTAGAAATAGTAGCAGCGTGTTGCTACAGCGCGTTAAACATCGCTTGGCTTGGTTTAATTTTCTTGATGTAGGCAGGCGGGATGGTAGTAGAGAGTCCAACCGCGTGGTTCTCTTCTCGGGTCACCCTCACTTGGAACTTTCTACAGACATTGATAAATAAATATATGTGTATGTGTGCAGTATATATAAATGTTGAATTTGTAAGAGAGACCCCAATGGTATATATATATTCAAGTAAAATTGTATAATACTGCATTGCCAAGTACCAGCCATAGTCAAACCAACATTCACTTTACCACCATCAATGTTTGGCTCTCTGAATAACATATATATATATTTCGACGTTGTATAACCGCTGCCACTGAATCCATCACGTTAAACAATGTAAATGTTAGCCCATCTCAGCATAAAACTCATAACCATCGTACTCACCGACCTCGGTGACGGCCAACCCTCACTAGAAATCCACCATCAACCACCCTTCTAACGCTTACTTTCTTTTGTTGATTTACCTTATTTTATTCTGTCAACTATTTTTATTTTATTTTATTAAAAATACTATTATTATTATTATTTGACCTGGTCCCAAGTATAAAACAAAATGAAAAAAAAAAAAATTTCAGCGATGCTGTGATGTCCAGTGGATTATATGAAAAAATTCCATCAACAACTGATGACAACATTTCTGATTTGAGTTCATTATTTGATAGTGTCTTCATGTCAATGTCCGATACATTGAATTCAATAAATACGTTTGATAGTTATGATCAAACACCTGAAGATAGACCAATTAACACATCTAGCAATACAACACCAGTATCACCACATAACACAACACGGTAGGATTGTTGTTGGCACACTTAACATGAAAAATATATATTATTAAATACAACATTAATATTATTGTTTATTATTTAATATTACTATTTATTTTTGTGTTATTATTATTATTTGTTTAAATGTATATATTGATATTTAAACAGAGGTTCTGACAGTGGATTATATCAAACACCACCAGTGCCAAGGGGTACAGAGAGTAGTTACGCTTCAGAAGATTTATCTTTAACATTACCACCGGGTTTTAGTGGTAGAGAATCAGATCAATTGAGTGTTTCATCATCCTCAAGTATTGGTGGACCAAGCCCAAGGGAAAGACGTTTTTTACCAAATGATACAGGTATACCTGGTATTTATTTACCAATGGCACCATTGTCCAGTTCCTTGCACAGTCCAGCATCAAATAGTAAAGTCTCGGTAAGATTTTACTTTTTTCTATACCATCATTCAAGTTGAAATACAAAGAAAAAATATAAAAAATAAAACTCTAAAATCTTATATTTTATTTTTTGTTTAGCCAACACCACCAAAAAAACCACCAAGAAGAAATTTATCAGTATCACCAACACATTTACAAACACAAATGTCATTGTCAGCTGATTGTTCACTTGGTCCAAGTAATTATGAATATTTATTTCTTGCACGTAGTGGAGCAAGAAGTCACATTGATCTTGAACAATTACAATCACGTAGAGATCAATTACGTCATGTTACAAGAAGTGTTGATCAATATGTTGATATGAATGCACGTAATAATGATAATAATAATAAACGTTCTGATATTGAGCCAGTTGCATTGACAGCTGTTTATGGTGATCGTTTAGTTAAATTACAAAATCCAAGAAGAAAATTACGTCGACATTGTGAAAAAGCATATGAAAATTTTGAATATGATATTACAAAAAAAAATATTGATGAATCACCGTGTAGTGAAAGTGGTTTATATGAAGAAAATTATGTTACAAATACATTATTAGGATTAAAAACATCACAAGAAAGTTTATTAGATAAAAAACGTGATAATAATTATGGACAGCTATTTAATGATGGTAGAGAAGCAATGGATAAAAGATTAAAACGTATACAAATGATGTTACCAACAAGTCCAACTCATTATGTACAACCACCAACACCAGATCATCCACCACCATCAGCAATGCATGCTGAAAAATCAATTCACGAAAGAATTCGACCGCTTAGTCAGGTGAGTCAATCAAAAATATGTATATATATTTTCGACAATAAAAAAAAAATTTCTTCGAAAGGAAAAAAGATTCATATCAAATTTCATGTCCATGCATCAGTTGCATCAAGATTTATTTCTCATACCGTAAATTCACTTGAAAAAATATCTACTATATATGAATAAAATGTCAAACGGCGCTCAATTCATAACACATGAATGAATTTTTTCGAGTGTGGTACTACTACTCACGGTACTGTTAATATCACCGTCAAAATGCCAGATATATTGACACGCATCAAAAAGCAAAAGTACTGAATTTCAAAACTATATTCAACTTTTTTTTTTCAATACAAAAATATATATATATTTTTTTCATCGTGCTAGTGAGAATGTCAAGTCCAACAAATATCAAAAATTTCTATCTAAATCATTGAAGCAATTGATTAATCAAAAAACAAAACAAAATAAATTATAGGAATATTGTTTAAATAATTGACGTAAAAATATAATAATAATAATCGAAATATAAAAAAGTTTAGAATAAGAAATTTATATATATATGATGGATGTATATTGAGGGTCGTTGGAAGCTGAAGAAATTCATGTTTGATCTCTGATGCGATTTACAAGAAGGCAGTGTGTATATATGTGTACACTTTGGCTCTTCACAGGCACTTGAGTATCAGCCGTTTGACGCCAGTATCATCCTGTGATCATTCTCTTGTATACAAGCATATATATTTCGTCTTCTCTCAATGTCGTCATCGTCATATCGTTCAACCACCCTAACACTTTGTATATAACCATAACACATTTTCAGCAATACACTTGAACATACTATTACTTGTCTCTTTCTCTCTCTCTTTTAGTTTATCTCATTTCATCTTCTTATAACTTTGCATATGCATCAATCCAGTAATTCATCATACACATATTCGTAAAAGGATTCAAACATGCTTTATGAAATAAATATATATCTATGGATCATGAAGATTTGAATTGCTTGAAAATCATTCTCAATCTTGTTCACTTGCCTCGGGTTATCTTTTTATTTATATATCTGTCAATATATATATTTATTGAACTCAAACTTCTGTAAAGTCAAAAGTATTTTTTTCTTTTTTATTTTCTTCATCTTCTTCTTCTTCTTCTTGTCAAATATATATTTGAATGCTTTCATATATGACTTTTACACTATCCAAGCACTGCGAAAGATCATCAATGTGTTTTCATCTTTCTCTCTTTTTCTCTGTGTGTGTGTGTGTGTTGGATCGTTTGAACTTACCTTGATGGTGTCACGATTCAATGAACTTGTCCTATGTGGCTAAGAGAAATGAACTACTTGACTAAATGTGATTTATCAAACAAGATTTACGTATTTATTGTAGCATTGATCTTTATGACAAATTAAACAAAATTAAATACATTATTTCATTTAAATTTTTCTCATCTATTTTAATGTAAAAAAAAAAAATGTATAAATAATATTTAATTTAATTTTTATATCACTATTTAATATGAAAATTTTATGTCATTTACAAGTAAAATAAATGATACAATATTAAATATGACAAAGACATTGAATATACAAGTTTTAAGTAAAGTTCATTTAGTTCAAATTTATGTGTATGACGAGAGTATAGTCAAGAGAGAAATAAAGGGTTTTCAAAATGATTTTTGGCTGGTTGATTTTCGCGTATTAAACGAAGCAGCAAAATGCAAGATGCCAACATACACACCCTCTGAATAATGAAGATTTTACCACCATTAATTTTACATCTATCTTTCTCAAAATTTGTCTTTATTTAGTATACATTTAATATACACCTTCTCATTGTTTTTCTTCTAATTCAAGTACCTCTTTGTGTCTTGGAAATTCATTCATCAATTTTGATAATTTTTATCTTTATTAAATTAGGTGGTTGACATTTGACATTAAATTTCATTCAAATGTATTTCATTTATTTATTTATTTTTAAATTTATTTATTTATTTTTAAATTTAAATTGTATTATATAACTGTTTAAACAACTTATGATCCTGTTGTAACTTAAACATGTCAACTTGTCGAAAAATAGAAATGCATATAAAATCATAATATATATACAAGCGTCAATCTCTCTCTTGTCGTGTATATTTTCCCTCAGGCATTTTATCACTGATGAATACACACGTTCAACAAAACTTAACATCGTGTGGTATTTACTGTGTTAAATATTTACGGATGAGAAACACGCACTACTCATATTTCTCTCTCCCTATTCATATTTGCACATCATGTTTTCATTTTTATATTATAAAATATTTATTTATTTTTTTTTTGTTTATGCTTCAATAAAAAAATATATATATTTTTCATAAATTTACATTGATTTTTATTTAGTTTTTTTTTTTATTAATGCTTTATTTAACAATTTTTAATTTTTTTGCTATTATATTTTTTTTCTATTTTTGCTTTTTTTCCTATTTTATTTTTTATTTAGTTGCATGATACTTTCTATCAAGGTGCATCAAGTGTCTTAGCTGCATTTCATTTTTGGCATTGGATGGAAAATAAAAATATTGGTATAAAAATATGTATAATTTTTAAATCAATATTGATAATATCATGAATATTATTAATTTTATATTTTGTTTTGTTTGTTGATTAGGTTTACAAAAGACGATCAAGAGACATGGAGACAGAAACTGAAGAAGAATTATTACAATTTCAACCAGGATCACTTGATGCATCCAGTGGATCATTGTCAAGTGTTTCACTATCTGATAAGAGTATGTCAACTGACAATGTCGAGGAGTACTTTGGTGATGTACCATTTGCAGGTAAATCCCAACAAACACTTGGCTGTACCGCATGATGCTTTTTTTTATTATTTATATATTTTTTTTCATTATTATCACAAAGTTATGAATATTTTAAAAAACATTATTTAACCATTGACAATTTTTTTTAACGACCAAATTAAAAGTTCTCATTGACAGTATAAAAAATTTTTTTTATTTTTTTTATTTTGAGTAATTGCTGTCATTGTTGTTATTATTTATTTATATATTTTTTTTTTAATTTAAATATAGACAGAGGGGATTTGTTATTTACTGAAACGTCAGTAATTTTAATGGCCATTTGTTAATTACTTCAATGTGAATTTATATGTATGTGCCAACCCGATGAATTTTATAAGAGCAAAATAAGCATTGTGTGTCATTTGCCTGGATTGTTAAATTTCTATTTAAAAAAATCATTTGCTCATGGTATTTAATATTTCTTATTTTACTCAACAATCAGACAGTTATTAATTTATAAATATATTATTGTTATTGATATTTAAATTTATTTACGATAATGTTTTTTGAATTATAAAAATTTTAAATATAAATTTCGTCTTTTATTAGCAAATTATTCGATTGTTATTGTATTGAAAATTATTAATAATTATATGGAATAATGTTAATGATAGTTAAAGAATATTTATGTGTAATAGATTTTTTTTTTTTTGTTTATAAACAATTGAAATATTAATTATTGTTTATTGACATTTTCAAAGCACAGTACTTTTTTTTTGTTTTTTTTTTTTTGAGTATTTATTTTTAGTTACTAAGTATTAACAAATAATTTATTTAAATAATATTATCTAATTTAATGGACTGTGCAATAATTGTTTTAGGTTTGTTTTTTTTTTTTCATTTTTTTTGTGTCAATAAATTATGTATGTTTTAAAATTTTGTCTTAATTTTTTTTTAAGCTTTTTTTTATTGTCCTGTTGGCTTTTGTGATGTCTCGTTTGGTTTTTGTGTGAATTTTTTTTATAGATGATGCTGATAACGGAATTTTTATGAGTTATTTAAATTTATTTTTAAACTTTAAAAATAAAAATGTAGAATTTTTATTGCATAATATAATGTTTAAAATTAACATTGTGAATTTTTTTTTTTTTATTTTAAAAAACAGGAAATAAATGCTTTTAAATTTTTTATTTATTATTTTTAAAAATAGCTGAGTGTCTGCATGCATCGTATTTCTAATAATCAACAATTGAGGTAAGATTTTTAATTTTTTTTAATTGTGATTTATAAAATTAATAAACTAAATGACTCAATGGAAATTGCACGTAGGAGTTCCATAAGTAGAGCAAGGTGAGAAACAAAATTAAAAAACATTAAATTATTCTCACTATTGTTTAAAACTCTTGCAATTAATTTATAAAAAAAATTATATATTATTAATCAAAGAAAACAATCCAACAATAGTCGTGAAAGTGTCGAGAATTTTTTCACAATTTTACACCAGAAAACTTTCAAAAATTAAATTAATTTATTTAACACATATGATTTGTTGTTAGCTCTTCATAAATATTACAACAATATAATAATAATAATAATATCTATTATTAAAAATATTAATTGACTATTATCATAGATAAATTATAATAATTTTTTTTCCCCTTGATAAGATAATTTTGTCTGTCAACAACACGAAAAGGAGAAAAAAAAAAAAATAAAAACTCACCTTGACCATCAATCAGGCAACGATTCGATCAGTAAATAAAAAATAAAATACAAAATAATATTTCTAAAATTCTATATTGATCCTTCGAGAGTGAATATTATCATTTTTTTTTTTTTCCTCCTATCTTTTTCCACCGATAACAATAAATCGTCTTTATTCTTATCGAAATGCATTCAATGTTTGTCGTCTTCAAACAACATTACTATTAAACCAACCAAAATAAAAAAATATCCACAATTATTAACAACAAAAGCCATAAAAAAAAACCAATGAAAAAAAAAAAAAAATTTCTATAGAAATTATTTCGAAATTTCATATAGTAAAAGTGAAAGTAATCGAAATCGCACTAGAAAATTTCGATTCGAAAAATCTCTTCTACCAATTTGTTCGTTTTAAATAATGAAAAAAAAAAAAAAAAAAACACGTGCAAATAATTGTTAATTTTTAGTTTATAAATAAATAATTTATATAAATTTTTTTTTTTAAATATCCAAGCAGGCGGGCGATTCATGACATCACTGTTGGAATGCGTGGACCGTGAGACATGACTCACACGACAGCACATCGTTTTCGCCTTTTTTTTTTTTTAAATTTTATTCTCTCTACCAATCTCATTTTTAATATTATTAATATTATCATTATTCACACACAAATACGTTGATCTTTTTCCTGATTGACGACTAAAATAAATAACAATAATAATCATCATCCAAGTGCATATAATATCGCTGCAGTTTAACAAATGCGTTGTTAAGTGTGGGAGTGTTTGTCGTGTCTCACATTCGTCTAAAGTCATTATCCGCTTAACGAGTATCATTCTGTGACTCTTTTATATATATTATTTTTTAAATTACAATTGTAATCATAATGTGGTTCACGTTACTTTCTCAGTAAAGAAAAATAAATAAATTTAAAAGAAAATTTATTATTTATATTTTAGCTAATTGCAAATATAAATATAAAAAAATATTTGTATTTTATTAACAAATATATAAAATATGCATATGTTTTATTTAAATTCGGTAATGGTTTGAGAATTATCATCACAAATGATATTAATTATTTGAATAAATAATATGAGGGTCTTATTGCTTATTTGTGTATATTTTTTTCATTGGCTACCGGCGCTTTTATATCATTACGGTCCCATATAATTTATCAATTTAAATATACACATGTGTGTATGTACATGTGCATACAATAAATATACACGTATATAATCTCGCAATGTCAGCTTAATATTGTATTCATCGTTGCTGTCCACATCGTTCAATTCTTCTTTGTTACCATGCCGGTGTCACAAGTCTCAAGAGCCCTGGTTATTTATTTTTATTATCCATTAATATATATATAATATTTTTCTATACCCTTTTTTTTATTATTTCAATATATCAAGATGAAATTCCACTGCTTACAAAAAATACAAAAATAATAAATATAAAGCTAAGCCTAGAATCTATGCTTGACCCAAAACTTAAATCACTGACCTGCTGATGCTCTTCTTCTCTTGCTCTCTGTGTGTGTGTGTGCCTCTTGAAAAATATAAAAAAATTTATTTAAAAATATATATATATTTATTTTAAATGAAAAAAAATTATATATATATTTTTTCTTCATAGTTATGAGTCATTCAAAGACGCCAGCTGTTTGGGGAAGCTACTGCTTCAAATGGCTTAATCCTTTTTCTCGTATGTATTTAAAATTTTTCAGTAAGTATATTAATTATGAAAAAAAAAAAACAATTGTTAACATTTTTTAATTAAGCTTTATATATTTTTTAATTATTTACACACACACACCTGCTATAAGTCCCCCTCTTCTTTTTGAATTTGTTGGGCCCGTTGATATCTCGCGGTAAAGGTTGGCGCGCGCACGCTCGCGCTACCGTGTGTATCGCTTGGGGCCCGTATTTTTTTCTTAGTCAGTCCCGCGCAATAGTCGCGCAAACATGTACTAAAAATTATACTTAAAAGTAAATATAACATTACACACATATCATATATTATTCTGACCTCTAAAAATCATTAAAAGATATATAAGAAAAAAAAACCAACAACAACAACTTTTTATTTGTAACACATAACACATTCACGCATATTCTCTTTAATTTAAACTTACAAATATAATAATAATATAATTAATAATAACAACATTGCTGTTTGCTTGGTGAATTAGCTTACTCGTTAACTGGCTTCGTGCCATCGTCATATCACACACCGAGTTCAAACGCATGTTAAATATATTCATACAATTTAAACTCGTGGTATTACTACACTTTTATATTTATACCGGATCTCTTTTTTTTATATTGAAAAATAATAATAAAATACTGTGTTTATATATATATTTATCGTGTCATCAGTGTTGCAATTTGTTGAGCCACATTAAATTGTGATAAAAAACAAAAAAAAACATTATACGTTTCACTGGATTTTTTAAATAATTGTTTTATTCAAACAGCCAAAATTGGTAAGACAATTAAATATTAAAATAATATTCATATGTAAAATTTATATTATTGTTTTAAATATATTATTTGATAATAGAAATAATTTTTAAAAAATTAATTTATCTAGTTGATATGATTATTTAAAATTTACAATTATTCTTCTTTTTTTTTATTTTTTAAAATTAATAAAACAGAGTTTTAATTTATATTTAAATATTGATAATAATTATTATTTAATTCAATATATATTTTATTATTATGATAACGAAATATAAAAAAAATTAAAAGGAAATAAAGATTGGAATTCTCGGTTACTTGTATATATTAATCTTTTGTTGTTTGGAATTTAAGCTCAATATGACGAAAAAAAAATAATAGAAATACTTGTGGGTTTTATTGTGTAATATAGTGTTATTGTTAATATTGAGTATATAACTGATATATTGTTGATGACTGTAAATGGTTGTTGAATATATTTTTTTTTTTATGTGAAATAACAAGTGAGACATGTCAACAGGAAAGAAGACAACTGTCTGCGGGTCTACTGTTATAATTTAATATTAATTTTCCTGCAGGTGGTTACAAATACACCAAAGTGACATGTGTCTGTAACTAAACCACCTTTTATATACTCGAAAAATTTTAACAAAAAAAAAACTACTATAAAATTAAACATTATTATCATTATCATCAGAAATAATATCAAATTTTTTTTTTACTATTTGAGCTCAAAATCTAGATGAAAATTTTATTTAAAAATTCAATCGATTGCTTAATTCTTTGTTTATTTAATTAATTAATTTTTTTATTATTATTTTACGTTATTTAAATTATTTATTTTATATTTATTTTGTTTATTTAATGTTTATATATTTTAATTAATAATTATTCAAGACAATAGCTTTATTTTTGTTGAAAAAATTTTTTTATCAATTTTTTTTTTTTGTTTATTTATTTATTAGTGACATGGTTTACTTGTATTATTTATATTTTATTTATATTATTTTTATCTTATTTATATATTTTTTTAAAATATCGTATGAAAATTTTTGCTTACTTGTTGCTCTCGTTACGCCCAAAGGTAATAATAGCCTTGTCCTCACAATAGTTGCGTCACTAATTTAACTGATGAGAAGAAAATTTTTATTTTTTTAAATTTAGCGCCCACAATATTACAACACACCTATATTCATTATATGACTACAATACTGAAATTGATTTTCATTAAAACCCGGAGAATTTATTATTATTATATTTACAAATTGACTCAAAGATTTACATAAGAAAATGAGAAAAAAAAAAAATAGTCAATTTATTATTTATATACTTCGTAAGAGTTAATACAGAAAAAAAAAATTATATATTAATTAAAAAGCCAAATTATATAGAATTATAATTTTTCTCTTCCTCAATGATGATATAACGAAATTAAATATATTTTTAGATAAATTTTTAATCAATATGTTGTGTATATCTAAAAAGAGGCGTACACATATTTCAGAACATCACGTGTTTCATTATAGCCTTGATAAAAATAATTATGAATTTTAATAATTGTATAATTTAAACAACAATAAAAACTTCCTACTTTGAGTTTTATTGTATATAATTAATGTACAAATAAAATCTTCGCATTGACTTTGAAATAATTCTATGCGCAAACTTTGTGAACATTGTCTCAAAGAAAACGACAATATATATATGGGTTTTAATTTAATTCAAACAACTCATATATGTTTACCTCAATGTACATTATAAAATAAATATCGTGAGAAATATTTAATTCTTAAACAATTGCAAGTAATTAAATTCACACTTGTCTCATCAAAATTTATTCAAAATAAATTTCAATTCAAGATGTACATTATATATATTTTTATAAACCATAAAAATATAGATTATGAATTTAATTTTATCCAAGAGTAAAAATAACACACGCGATTTCTATTTATTACCGTAAAAGAAATAAAAAATTATAAAAATTACATACTCCACGTGAAAATCACGCGAGCTATATGTAGCATCATAAAACTTGACTCTTGCGTATATATATTTTTAAAAACAGCATTCCACTATGCCAATTTTAATTCTAATAATAATTTTATTTACCTCCAGGTAAGTGGCTATCTCGTCAATAATAAAAACCAAGTTTGCAAAATAAAAAAAAAGCCCATAAAACGTTGATGGTAAATTTAATTTAAAAAATTATGGTAATATTTTTAAAGAAAAAAAAATACCTAGATGATGATAAACAGTAAATGAAATGAAAAAAAAAATAGAAAATCATTAGAAAATTTATATATTACACCTGATGGAAAAACAGGTTGTCAGCAGCTGTTGCCTGGTGACTCTGTTCTGGACAATCTCTATCAAATGATTGGCTAACAAGTGCCACCCATTAATTTATGGATGAATGCATCACGTCTATGTTTTGTTGTTATATTTATACATATATATAAAGGTGTACGGTCTATTAGATTACGCTTGACAGTATATATAAACGTTGGGCTTGGTTGAACACACATTTCACAGTGGCATCTATATCACGTTGTGTTTTAAATTGACAATGCCCAATGTATGCGACTGGTGTCATTGCGATAGGCCTTGGTTACATGGATAAAAACTTTTTTTTTATTTTTATTTTGTTTATACCCTTCAAACAACATTACGCAAAACTGGACAATCATCCAGGTGCAGTCGCAATAATTTTAAATTATTTATTAATTTATATAAATTGAGAATTTAAAAATAGATCATTTCTTTTTTATATTTTCATTAATTATAGATAATATTTGAAAAAAAAAATATTCAAGGCTGGTTTTTGATCATGCTTCATTGCTCAAAGATATAAAATACTTTTTTTTTTTATTTAATATCTTGTCTAATGACCGAGAAATTATATTTTGTTTTTTATTTTTCAAGTCAAGAAAATTGCTGGATATATTAACAACTTGACATATTACACTGACTATACTAAACTTGATATTTAATGCCAAATATATTTTTTTTAAACTTGAAACTTTAGCAGCTTGAATTTATAAACACGCATATATATTTTTTATTATGAATTATTTATGGAAGACGACTTGCATGCTTGCTTATTTGTCTACCAGCTTTCGAATGTCAAATGACTTATTGTTCCTCGGCCACATCCGTCGACACAGCTGGAATAATATTTTTTTTTTTTTTTTTTTTTTAATTATCAAATTAATCATTACTATTTTTTTTAACTATATATTTTTTTTTTTTTTGTATCAAGTTTGATTTTTAGACGATTGACCTTTGGATATATATTTTCGGTTGAGTGGCATCGTGATTTCTATTTTTGTATCCTCGGTCAGTAGCCTAACGCATCTTAAAAATAAAAAAAAATAGCTTTAAAAAAAACAACTAAAATAAGCCTTGATAAATAAATTAAAATTATAATTATCAGTTTGATGATTAAAATATTTAAATGAAAAATAAAAATTATTATCTTTTTCTTTTTTAAAAATTTTTTTGAATTAACGTTATATTTTTTAATGAAAAAATTTATATATAATTCACTCATGTATAAGTTAAATAATTACCTGAGTAATATTTCACCAAGTGTAAAGTAAAAAAAAAAGAATAAAAAAAAAGGGTTGAGAATAATAGTGATAAGAAGAATGAAAAATAAAATTAAAAAAAAAAAACACGAAAGGTGAGACAATGTTGACAACGTGAATGTTACCTCTTTCCTCATGGTACTTTAATTAAAATTACGTACGTTACCACTTGTAACTAGAGTGGTTTTCTCTTTTCCATTTAGTATATATTTTTATGAGCTTTTCATAATAATCAAAACATTCACAGAGCAATGAACACTATGGAGCATCTTTAAAAAGACATGGTACTTTATTTCATTTTTATATCCTCATCCACTTTGTATTTTACATTTTTTATTTATTTTAATTTTTTAATTTAATTTTTTTTTCTTTTCATTCATTGTATTCATATTATATTTTTTTTTTTATACTTGTGAGATTTGACAGTTGTCTCATTACTATATTATGAAGCTATTCTAAAGCCAAGATAAATTTTATTAAACTTAAAAAATAATAATTTAATTTTTCATTGGTTAAATTAATTAATATTTTTAAAGGAAAAACGTGGATAAAATGTGAAATAAATATTTTATACATGTTACAATTGATATTGAAAAAAATCAAAAATATATATTGAAATAATTAATAAATAATTAATTGATTATTGTTTGTTAATAGGTTTGTTAAAAGGCTCGGTGACTGCCGAGCGACCACGAACATTACGAAGATTACGAAACGTATATGGTCAAAGTGGTGGTTGCGGTATGGGAACTGGAGCTGATTGTACTGTTGAACGTTTAGATGATAATACAAATGAAAATACATTTCGTAATAATGAAATAAATCGTGATAAAGATGATAATAAATCATTGAGTATAATGTCACCATTTGATGAGCAAGAAGAATGGGCTAAAATATCAGAAATAATGGCATCATTTGGTACTGGATTAGTTCGTGAATCAGTATTTGTAACTGAACTTGAACAAGAATTTCAATCAAGACTTGGTTTTACAAATGATACATTAAATAGTCCAAGTATACCAACAGACATTAATAAATGGCTAATAAATTTAAATTTAACTGAGTATGAATCATTATTTATGAATTATGGATATGATGATTTAGATTTTATAAATGGTATATTAGAAGATAATGATTTAAAAGAAATGGGAATAACAAGTGAACATGATAGAGCTATTATTATGAATTCATCATTAACACTTAATAAACTTATTGATAAAAAATATGATATACAATCAAAGACTGTTGATGAATGGCTAGCAGCTATTCATCTTGATAATTATTCAGAAACATTTAGAAAACATTTATATTGTGATATGGAACGTGTTAAAAGAGTATGGGAAGTTGAATTAGCTGCTGTATTAGAAATACAAAAACCAGGACATAGAAAAAGAATATTATCATCAGTAACTGGTCCAACACCACGTGGACAAAAAACAAATGGATCTGGTGGTCCAAATTTAGAAGATCTCAATAAAGATTTAAACACACTGGTATGTTTTTTTCAATAAAAAATTATTAAATTTAATTTTTAAAAAATTATCATAAACACTGTAGACAAGTTTCTACGTGACCACGTCGGACTAGTAGCTTAGAAACATTTTACAAAACACCGGTTCTCGTGGTGTAGTTGGTTATCACATCCGCCCAACACGCGGAAGGTCCTCAGTTCGAACCTGGGCGAGAACAAATTATCTTTTGCTATTTTCAACAATATTTAATTATTAACAATTTAACAATCAAATTCAATCAAATAAATTTTCCAATTTTTTTTTCTATCATCTCTTCCTACCTTAATCCCCTCCCCCACTCTTGCTTTTTTAATTAATTATAAAAATAATTATCCAATTAGATAAACAAATTAAGCACAATTTTAAATTAAATCCTGTATAAATTTTTAGTTGAAGAAAAAATAATTAAAAATAAATAAATAAAAGAACATTTGAGAAAAAAATAAAATAAAATCGGTTCACTGCTTATCAGGATGATGATGATGATGATGATCACTGCAGGATATCAATTTATATACCCCATAATATTATAGTAACCAGTTTGAAATTAATTGTCAATGTATCACGATAAATTTTATCGTTCTCTCAGTTGGGGGGGTCTTGTAAAGATAATTAGTAAAACCAGGTATTTTCAAGTGCACCCTTGGCATGACAATCATTTTCTATCAAATTAGTACTTTATTGGCTAGACCTTATACTCCGCATATGTGTTTCTGTATATATATATCAAAAATTTTCCCCATGTTTGACATCCCTTGAATGTCAGTCTGCTGATGAAAAGACGTGTCCCTAGTGGGGTGTATGTGACTGTGAAAACCAAGGGAGAAAGCTCGTTCTCTTCATAGTGTCATATCAGGGTGCTGAGTTGGAGACAAGCCTGGCCTTTTTATATATATATTTTCATACAATGAGAACATTTCGCAGTCTCTCTATGTATTACAAAAAATATTCATGGGGACGAATTGCTCTTTCATTCATTCAAAAAAAAAAAAAATCTATTTTATAAATATATTCCTTTTTTTTATTTTTTTGTTTAGTCTCTTTATATATTGCTCATCTTGTATATATGATAATGTAAATAACGTGGCTAATTGGAGATTCGAACATTGTGTGAATTCAACACTTTAGTCGATTCCCATTTGAGTGCACACACTTTATCCACCTCTTTTATAACTTGTCATCAATTTTTTATTTTTTTATTTTCAAGTTTATTCAACACACCTTTATTTTTTGTCTAATTAGTAATTATCAACATGTTCATTGTTCAATTTTAACTCGCATTAATTAGCTTACTCAATTCAACGTATTGCTCAGTGCAAAATTATTTATATATTTATACTTCAGTATCAATAAATTTACTTGTTTTTTATTACCATTGAGTATTTTTTTAATTTCAATTTTATTATACACGGTATGTTTTTTATTACCCAAAAATCTTTGGATATATTTTTACATATAATTTATTATTTTTATTGTTAATCATTCTTTTTTTTTGTTAAATAATATTACATGAAAAAAAAATGTTTATTGATTTAATGGTTGAGGGTTTTTTAAATTTATTTTACATTCAGGCGTGTCTGATTTCAATGTGGTAAAAACCTGTGTGGTTATTTAAAGAGAGGAGCCTTGTTACAAAAATCGTGGGCTCCGATTTCTCAAATAGATACACATACAAGAAATACACACACACACGCATATTTAAATTGATACAAGGAATAATATTAAACTGGTTTTCTTGTTGGAATTTTATAAACGAAATTAAATTATCATTTAAAATATGTAATATTTTCAACAAAGATTTAATTTAAATTTATTTATTTTTTTTTTAGAAGAGTAGTATACAACAATTGAAGGAGGAAATACGAGAAAAGTTACCAGATGCAAATCAAGACAATGGACATAGTCAGATTACAGTTAGTGGAACAAATGCAGCAACATCCGGAACACTTAGACATAGAAAAAATCGTCCAGCACCACAACCACCACAACGACCAAATTCTCATAATGGTACATCAACAGCACCAGAACAGCTAGAAATACGTGCACCATCAGAATTATTATTTGGTGTACCATCAACCCTCAAGACACAGTGGAGACATCAACCAAAAGCTCTAGTCACTGGCACTGTTACATACATTGCCAATGTAAGTTGATAATAACTTTTAATATTTTTTTTTTTATTTTTTAAACTTTAATTCTTAAATCACATAATAATTGTTGTTTAATTTAATTTATAATTTAGTATTTGGGATCTACTGTTGTCAAGGAACTAAGGGGTACTGAATCAACTAAAAAATCAATACAAAAGTTAAAAAAAACATGTCGTGATCCAAGAGTTAGTTTGGGAATAACACTTGCAATATCATATCGTGGTGTTAGATTTTTAGATGCTTCAACTAGTGTAAGTTTAACATTTATTTATTGTAAATTGTACAGGTAATTTATTTTTGTTAATTTGTGTTAATAGGAACCAATATGTGATCATGAAATTCGTAATATTCATTGCGCCTGTCAAGATGCTGATGATTTAACACATTTTGCATATATAACTAAGGATCATGCAAGTCGTACACACTTTTGTCACGTTTTCTGTGTGCCAACAATGGTAAATAATGATATTTATTGACTTTTTTTTCATGTAAAATTGCAAAAAATAATGCCCTCGGTGAGGATCGAACTCACGACCTTAAGATTATGAGACTTACGCGCTGCCGTCTGCGCTACGAAGGCTTATGTTTACGGACATCGCAAATGTCTATCTAAGCAAAATTTATAAAAATACATTGACTATTTAATATTATTTTTGTTTTTTGTTTTTAAATTTTTGCAGGACCAAGCAACCGAAGTAATACTGACCCTGGGACAAGCATTCGAGGTAGCATATCAAATGGCCTTACGTGAAAAAATTGGTAGTCAAACAGTACGTTCACAATCAGCAAATCAATTGGCAAGTCTTGCAACGGGAAATTTAATAGATTCAAATATAAATAATACAAAAATTAATTCAACAAATGATAAAACAACAAATGATGATAAAAATTTACAAAATACTGGAACATTAAAATCTAAAATTAAAATTAAAACAAGTAGTAATACAAATACGCTTACTAAAAATTCAACAAATACATTAACTAAAAATTCAACAAATACAAAAAATAATATAATAAATAATAATTCAAATTTAATAACAAATTCACCAAAAATAACAACGACAAATAATTGTTCAAATGGTAATTCAAGTACAAGTACAAAACCATTGATAACACATGGAAGATCACATTCAGTTAATGACATAAAAATTAATGGAAATCAATTAAAATTAGTACCAACACCAGTTGATGATATTGGAGTTGGTGTCAAAGACATGAAGCCTGGTTCACGTGCACCAATTGCACTATCTGAAGAGTTATAAAAAAAAAAACATAAAAATTTTCAAACAAATTTAAATGAAAATCAACGAATTTTCTTTTATATATATATATTTTTTTTTGATATATATATATATTATTTATCTATATATCCTTCTGATGTCACCAGGTGATTTTACGTTGGCCAAACTGTGATGAATTATTTATTAATTAAATACTTGGACAATTATTTTTATGTCCATTAAATTGTCTCGGTCATGTGCAACGAGTTATTTTTAGTGAAAAAAAAAAAAAATAATAAGAAAAAATATTTAAAAAAATGTGTTAGATTTTTAATAAATATATAGATTTTTTTTTTTTTTTTTTCTTTCTTTTTTTGACTCATGATGCTTTTATTCGTGATTTTTGCAATAAAATTTTTTCAGGATTTTTCAATTGTTTATATGAAATTTTGAGGAGGTAAGTTTTGCCTCATTATTATACAATTTTTGATTATTTTATTTTTGATTGATAATGATGTAATTTATCATCGTAAAATATGCCAAACTTGCTGACTTGTTAAATTATTAAAAAATTATTATTTAACATTCCAAATTTTTTTTTTTAAATTACGTCAATGCTCAATATATTGATTTTTTTATTTTGTTAGTTGAACATTAAAAAAACAAAAAGTATACAAATTTAATTCGCAACACCAAAAAGTAAATTTTTAGATCATTTTACATAGTGTCAGCCTAAATTTTTCGATAGTTAATCCTCAAAGACTGAGAGCTCTTGTTGAAATAATATTTGAAAAAAAAGTATTGCCAATAAAAATAAAATCAACTTTTAATAACTCAGTAAAATTTTTAGGCGATAGATAATCTTCATAGCCAAATATTCAGCTATAAAATTGACAAGCATGCTAGTTAACCCAATTAAATCTACTAAACGGTCCTAGAAATTTAGACTTTTTTTTATTTGAATATTAAAACGTTCGAGCATAATTACGACTTACATGATGACATGAAAAATAAAGCAAAAAACAGATTCAAAAGCAAATTGTATTGTGCTGAAAACCAAAGAGGCAAGATCGAATTTAGCAAATCCATTTGACGTAGAAAAAAAAAAAATAAAAAAGGGTCAGGTACTCTAGAAATTATTCCTCAAATAATTATTGCATATATAGTATTGAGAAAAAAATAAAATAATAACTGCCAAAAAAAAAATAATTAAAGATTTTGAAAGAATAAATTTTTGAATGAAAATAAAAAATTAAATTGAGCCGACCGATTTGTTTAAAAAATGAAATTAAAAACAAAAATAAATTTAGTGATAAGGGTAGCACGCGCCAAAGCATTTTACACGTAAATTTGTGTATCGTAAAAAATTAAAGATTAAAAACTAGACATACCATAGCACTTGAATTAATTTAAAAAAAAAAAATTTATAATTTATATAAATAATTTTTGTTGATAGATAAATATTTTTTAGATGATGCACAGTGTTTTGGAATTGAATATAAGTTGAGCACGCGAAAATATATTTTTATTTTGTTGATAAATTTAAAATGCTTTTATTAATTCCTGCCAAGATAAAATTATTTCATTTGCCAATGTCCAGGAAACATTTAAAAAGTATAAAAATACACAATCAAATCCCATTACATTTGGGAACAATATAAATAAATTTTGTCTCAATAACAAAACGACAATTAAAATAATTTAAAAAAAATGGTAAATTTATTTAAAAAATTTACGTTATAATTTATATAGAAATGATAAATGTTTGTAGAAAAAAAAATAAATAGATATTGATGAAAGACTGATAAAAGTCTGAATAATACTTGAGATCTATTTTCATCCCTTTCTCAATTTATTTAAACAAATTTAATCTTAATAAAAAAAACAAAATATATAATATTATTTAAAAAAATATATAAAATATCCTTTTGATGTATAAACTCTGATAGAAATTAAAAATATATATAAAAGAGGTCATCATTAGCACTGGCAACTTTGAGTATTTCATGTCATTGAAATTACAAGAGTCGTATAGAAAAAATTAAAAACCTTCTTAGTAATATAGCGCATTCATTGCAAGAATTAGCAAATGAAAAAAAACTAAAAAAAATTTCAAAAAATTCGTTATTCACAAAAATATCTAAAGAAATCTTTTCAATGCATTAATAAAATTAATATATAAAAATAAGTATCAAGCCTGAAATAAATCTCAACGAATAATAATAAAAATAATTTGATAAAAAAAATATAAAAATTTTATTATTCAATTTTTAAAAAAAATAATAATGAAAATATTTGTCCGAAAATAAATCTTTCAAGTCAAGCATTCAGTTAATAAAATACAAATAAATGTAAAATTTTTTTTGTTTAATATTTTGGACGAATGTTTATTAAACATTTGAATATTTCTTTTTTTTTTTTTTCAAAAATTGTGGTACAATAAAATAGAAATAGAGATGGAGAAATGAAATATAAATGAGTGACATTATTAATAAATTTATGTACAAGTGCAAATACATAAATATGAATAATAAAAAATTGAAATATAAAAAAACAAAAGGGGGATATAACATGATTTGTATGAACACAAGATGAACGATGAAAATTCACTTTTGAATAGTGATTATATTGTTGTTGTTGTTGTTGTTGTTACGGCAGCTCAAACATTGGAAAGATGATTTAGGGTGTGGATAGTGTATTGTACTGAATTTAGTTTCGGAGTTATAATGCCAGGGGTGAAAAAAATAAAAAAAATATAAAAAGGCATTTAAAGGCAAACTTTGAAGAAGGATCCAAGAGTTTTGTTAATGTTAAAGGGAGATAAAATATTAAATGCCGAAATTTTCTATGCTTGATAGTTTACATAGCTACAAGAGGGTGAGATAAACACCCCCAACACTATTTTTACTCAATAGAACAGCAATACGATTATGAAAAATCTACTCAACAAAAAATCATGTTTATTAATAATTTCATAAACAATTTTTATTGTACTAATTAAATTAATAAACAAATTAATAAATCACATTGATTATTAATGTGATTAATCATTTACAATCTCTTGAATAAAATAGAAAAAAATTTTTTTCAAACTCTGACAATATTTATAACTTTCTGTTATTTTTGAAATTGTTATTTGTTTATTTGTTTATTTTTTTTTTTATTATTTATTAATAATTACAAAGACGAAAAATTTAACAGCACAATTTTTTATTTATTTTGTTTTTTAAATCAATTAATAAGTTTAAAAATAAAAATTAATTTTTTAAAAAATTTTTCGTCTTTTGTTATATATTATTTGTTAATATTTTTTAATAATTAAATATATCGCACAAGTATTGATAATTATTATTATATAAATAACACCAGTTTAATAAATTTTTAGAAAAATTTTTTGAGATAATTATTATAATGTAAAGTGTGATTGATTGCGAGTCATTATATGAGAATAATTTTATGTGAAAAAAAAAAATCAACAAAAACAAAATGCAATGAATTAATAAAAATAATTAAAAAATAATGTACATATATAGAATGAGTATGAAAAAAAAAAAAACGCATAATATAAAATAAGCGTAAAAAAATAATTCATTTTAAATTAATGTGCAATGTTGTAATTATTATCTACATATTTATAAATGGTAAATAAAATTATTAGACGAGTAACTCGACAGGTAAATAATAATAAAATAAAAATAAAAACCAGTCATAATTATTAATTACAGTGGCAGGATATAGGGTATAACAATGTCGAGGCAATACGATGTGAAAAAAAATGAAAAAAAATTTAATAATTTATTAACAGAGATAAACAATAAATAAACAATAAATAAATATTAATTAAATAATGCACTTTTGTGCTTCCGATAATAAACAAATAAAAAATTTATATTAATTTGATAATAATAAATTAACATCACTCGTACTTGACTTTCGATCGGTGCAATCATTAACCGATGTGATATTTTGTTTGTCTATTAATAATTTTTTTTTTTTTTATTATTAACTAGTTTTATTTATCGGTAAATTATTTTAAAAAAAAATTTACTTTATGTTGTTTAAATTAATAAATTTTATTTTTAATTCGTCGATTGGTTTTATCAAATTAAAAAATATAATTAATAATCCTTAAAATTCAAAATGTATAGTCATGAAAAAAAAAAATGATAATTTATATCACGTAGTTTTAATGGAAAAAAAAAAATTTATAGATTTTAAAATAACAAAATTATAGATGTGATGAACGGAGATAATCAAAAAAAAATATTCCGTGCAAAAAAAATAATTACCGTCGACGAATGCGAATATAGACGTATTATTTTAAAAATGAAAAAAAAAAAAAAATCCTATGTTCTTATGATTGTATGCTCTATATTTATTATTGTTCATGTTTATTAGAATAATATAAAAAAAAAATATATATATGAAATAAAATATATATATATCTGAATAAAAAATTGTTGCTAATTTATCCCCTCCCCCTCCCACTCCATGATCCTTGTGTTAATTAAAACTCGAGTTTTTCAGCTGACAGAAAAAATGCCTAACGGTACAGAAAATCACCGAGTCAAAGTAACTGACGTGTAAGACGAGGGTAAGAATTATTATTTTTTAAATTTTATATATGTATTTATTTTTCTTTTTCATGTATTTTTTTATAGTTTAAATGTTGAGTTAATATTATGTTGATATTTTGAATAATTTTGTGTGTGACTTGGTCGAAGAAGAAGAAAACTTTTACTCAACTGTAAGCAAGTTTTATTAAAAGATGCTAATTAACTAAGTTTTGATTTTACTATAAAGTTTTTCGATTAGCCAGTTAATTGTTACCAGATGTGGATCATTTTTTTATTTTTTTTATTTTATTAACATCTTGTTTATCTTGTTGGAATTTATTTTCATTTTTTAAATTTAAAAATTATCATTGTAGAAATAATTAAAAACAAAATTAATATAGACTTATTTAATATTAATAAAGTTATATTAAAAAAATAATTACATATTTTTAAATAAATAAATACATTTCTTTGATAATTTCTTTTTATTTTTTTTTAAATATTTTTTTTATTATTAAAATAAATGATTTAAAAATAAATTATTTAGAAAATTATTTGGTTAATTTATTAATCATATATTTAAAATTAATTAATCGAAAAATTTTTAAATTGTAAATATTATTTTATTAAAAATTAACTACACAAATGATAATTTTGAAAAAAATTGAGCTTATTTGCTGTAATGATTGTGTAAGTATATCCGGAACTCGACAAAGAGTCAAAAGAAAAAAAAAATAAATAAATATGATTGGCAACAATATATAATATTTTCACCCATAGTAAACAAAACATATATAAAGTGCAGAAACGATCAAGAGCACCCCTTACTATAGCCCGGAACAAAAGAAATAAACGAGGGCGCGGTTTGTGCGTGACGTTGTTATATAAGTGCGTGCAAACAACATTTGCGGTGGGACCTTTATACCGTTTACAATGCACGTATACACACGAACGAAAAAAGCAACTTGTCTATAAAACTCCCGAGGCATCTCTAAGATCACTACAACAGCTAAAAAAAAAATAAATAAAAACCAGCTAGAAATAAATGAAATGAAAGTAACAAAAAGAAAAATAAAAAAAAAAAAAAACCAGCAAGTGTCTGCGAATTGGTGCGATGAAAGCTCGATTTCTTGAATTTTTTTATTCCAACAAAACAAATTGAGTAACTTTTTTATTTTTTTACCCTCATTTTTTCAAGAAAGCTTCCAATTTTTTTATATATAAAATATAAAAAAAAATTGTGTTGAAAAATTCAACCGAGTATTACATCAATCATATCAACATTTTTTCAAGACAAAAAATGATAAATTATATATCTAGTCATAAAAACCAACAACAAATGACATTTTTATAAAAAATTTTTTACATAAAAATAAAAAAGGATAAATTATTGAGCTTAATCCCCGAGTAAATTTATGTGACATAGATAGGTCATCGAAGGGTTGGTATATTCTCTCACCTCATCTTCAACCCCGTATACAAAATATAAATCTATAAACAAAATAAACAGATAATAATATATTGCTAGTCATTGGATCTCGTGTAAATCCTATCCGATCCTTCAAACTCACTGATGTTTGCCAACAAACATATCAGTCTCTCCTTCAACAAGATTAATATCACCAATCTACCTTCCACCAATTTTTTTCTATTTTTAAAACTACAATTTAAAAAAAAATAAAAACAATACTTTACGAATTTTTTAAAATCATTTAACCATGCTTAAAATTATTATACATAATTAAAAATAAAACCCTTAAAATTTAAATATAAATATACCATTTTATTATTGATGATAAATATATATTTTTTTTTTTTTATATGTATATATAAAGCTCATTGAGGCATGATAATTTCCAAGTCTGCCAGAGCTTATACCACTGGTGCGTGCCCGCGAAATCTGTTGCGCCTGAGACATTATGTATTATTGTCACGGGGGCGTTACGCGCACGCTCTTTATACATTGAATACACGGTCAAAAGAAGAAAAAAAAAATAAAATAAAATACACAAGTGATACAAAAATAATAATAAATATAAAAAAAAAATATAAATAAGGTAAAAAACTGAGCCACGTGCGTGTATGTATATGTATTTTATTTGGTGATCATTGAAGCGTTCTAGGCTCAGGGTAAGTGCGACCAGGCCAATGACAAAACGCCCTTTTTCTTCTATCCATTTTTTTTCCACTGTCAATCCCTCGTATTTTTTTTTTTAATTATTATTATTATTATATAATACTTTACAGTACTGGCTCGTTCAACGATGTCAAAGTACCATCAGATATATATTATATCAAAAAGCTTGTGTGTGCGTGTGTATTTTTCCATCAAATGATAATTCCTCTCTGCATATAAATATATAAAATTACTGACGAGGACATCCAAATACAATAAGTGTCAGTCATACTTATGAGAGCTAAAAGTGAGTGAGAATATTCAGGATCAAGATTCATATCAGAAGAATATATAAAGGTACTCAAATCATAAAGCTATATGCTTGCCAACAAACTATATACAATCACTGACCCATCAAAATGAAAAAAAAATTAATCAAACTATCACATGATGATTAAATAACAATAATATATAAGATAATAGAAAATTGATGAATAAAGAGATGGAAAACAAGAGTGTATTTGAACCTCATTACAAGACCCAACTATCCTCAAAGCTTGATAACCACAAGTTCAGTTGACCGTTGTATGCATATAAACCCGGATGACAGGCATTGAATACCCGGATACTGAGAATCCAGACAACCGGAAGATCGATGCTCCTTCACGTTCACAATATTGACGATAGACACTATACCTTTTACCCTTATATATATATAAACTAGACACAAACACATAAACACACATCAACTAGTCCACTGTTTCGCATGAGAAGCATATATAATATTAAAAGATAGATACTCACATCATCATCATCATCCCCATCATCATCATCATCATCATCATCATCGTAGCATCAACACATCATCAACAACAGCATCAGAGCTGCTGGCTGCAATACCTGCACCTGACATTTCTACTCTTCACATCGACCAAGCAAAATCATGCCTTCAGGGCTATATATCTATTTGATAATTAGCCGTTAATTACGTTTTAGTTATTTGACTGGATATATCACTATATGCTCATGGCAAAATTTCATCTACTCTACATGTAGTTGTATCCTCTTTCATACTGATCCTATTGATAGTGTGATGAATAAACATCTATTTGTAATTATACATATACTGTTGCCTTCCTCTCATATACACATGATAGTAATATTGAGCTTATTGAGTCTACCCGCACACTTCCGGTTAATCTCACTCACTTCTTCTTGCTCTCTCTCTCTCTCTTTACACTCTAGTTACTGATTAACCACCAATGCATTATATAAAACCATCAAGCAATCTTATGCAATTTTATCAATAGACTCAACAAACCAACAAGTAGATTATTTTTTTTTTTTTATTTTTAAATAATACAATGTAATTTATTTGTAATTAATATTAGCTTTTAATGAAATATCCTCGAGGCTTTTTGGAAAATATATTTCTGAGGAATCACTCAGCCAGTATTGCACAATTGTATATATAATAAAAGTGATTTCATGGTATTTTGAATTTCATGAAAAAAATTGATATAAATGTTTTTTTGTTATTAATTATTATTGAATGAAATAAATAAAATATAATAATTGTATTATTATTTCATGTGTTATTGATGTTTATATATTTGTATATAGAAAATTTATGAATGTCATCGTCAGTCAATCAAAAACGTTTGGCTATTCCCTGAGGGGATCTTGAAAATTGAAATGAAAGTGAGTATGAAAGAAATAAAAATAATTTGTGATGCAATTAAATCATTATGTAGATGATGATGATGATGAGGGTACGAAGGTGCCTCATATACACTTGTGTTTTACCATTGAAAATTTCAACGATAAAATCAGTAAAGTTAATTGAAGTTAGTCTGATGTATATGTGGTTGTTGTTCTTTCTTGTATTTATTCTTTTTTTATTGAATTTATGTGTGTATGACTCTGTCGCAGTCGATTGATCATGCTGACTTGATGCCTGATATTTCAAGTGCATATCCCATTGGATTATATTTTTTTCAGTCGCGTGGTGAAACGATTGAGTCATTCAACAACACAAAAACACAACAAACTCATGGACAAATAATAATACAAGGGGAAAATATTAAGTATGAGTGTGACGTCACGAGCAGAAGGCATTCAGATTGAAGAGTTTACGATGACTCTTGAGATTTGTATTGCTATTAATAACGAGGGTGTATTTTATACCATTGCTTGGCAAATCACCCCCGCCAACAATTCAAAAATATTATATATAAAAAATATATTACAAGTACTATTTGCGAATTGATGAGAGGTGACTTTGTTTATCGGTCTTTTGATACAACGACGCGCGACAAAACTTTATTTATTTTTTAACTTTGTTTTATTTTGTCATTTAAATTATTTACATCAAAGTAGTTTTATTTATTTTTTTTTTTTTCTTATTTAACTTTTCAAGTTTGCGGTGCATTATTTTATATGAAAGCTGCTTTTTTTTTTAGTTGAATGATTGCGTAATGTTGATGTGTATTTAAAATACTACAAAAAATTGATATTTTTTGTGATAAATTTTGTCTTCTGTTTGATGTTAAAAATAGAAAGTTGTAAATCGAATTTATGAAAAAAAATTGGAGTAGCATTTTGAGGTAGTTAATGTAATTGATGTCGTTTAACTTTTTTTTTTGATTGTTTTAATTACTCCAATTTGACTGGATGTCATTGGTAATTTGTCAAAGTCAATTAAGCAAAAAATTTAAAAGGTTTTTGTTTCTATTGTTCTGTTTTTTGTATTGTTTAAAATGATCCTTTATTTACTGGATCTTATTTTTTTGTTGTGGTTTTTTTTTTTTTGTTTAACAAATATATCAATAGCCAGCTATAGACGATCTCAAGTGGCCCTTCGGGAATCGATTAAAATGAGGGAAAAAAAAATCAGAGGAATCATTGTTTTTTGGTGTGAAATTATGTACTGCAAAAAAATAAAATAAAAATGTCGGAAAAATAAAAATAGTAATAATAAAAGGGGAAAAAAAAAAAAATTAAGTGTGGATTGGGGTTGAAGCTTTTGAAAAATAATTGCACTTTGTACGAATAATCGGGTGTAGAACAAGTGCAAGGGTTCCCATGCTGAGAAAAAATAAAAATAGTAAATTTCTTTGAACATTTTTTCCATGATTTATTATTATTTTTATTTGACATTTTTTTTTTTTTCATTGAGATAAATTTTTTTTTAATCATTTAAATTTTTCATATATATTTTTTTAAAGTCAAAAATTTTAATAAAGAAGATGAAAGAAAAGGGGTTTTTCTTTTGTGGATTATTTTTTTTATTTAAGATTTTTTTTTAAAGATTTTATTGTATGTTTAGTGGAGTAATTATTTGTAATTTTAGTATTTAAAAATAAATATAATGTTCTTTGAATAATTAATATATTTAATGTTATAATTATCCAATTGTTTTGAAATTTTTTTTTTTATTTCTTCACATCGTGGAGAAATTTTTTAGCCTATTTTTTGATATTTCCAAGTTGATAAACAATTAAATAAATAATTGAGAAAAAAGGTACAGAGTTTCTTGAATAAGCCACTGTGTTATTAACGTTGTGTCTATCAGTTTACAAATAAATATTAGAAAGTCAACAGATTTGAAATTTTATTATTTAAAAATTTCAAGAAAAACATTCAGTACTGATCAACAACCAAGCAAGATCAATCATAGATCCATTTAATATTACAAAAAAAATAATAACAAAATTTCCAATAAAATTGATAAATATTTTTAGTTTAAAAAATTTAATCATAAATAAATATTATATCAAGTGTATATCACAGAAGAGACATAACATTGAATCATCTGTTAAAACAAATCATTAGCATTTTGATAAAATTCAAAACAATGAATACCAGGAAATAATTATATATTTAGAGTGACTTCATGAGCTTCAGCCAATGAAATTACTAGAAATTCATACGCTTGAATAGTTGATAAATATTTTCTTAGCTTGTTCAAATACATACTCATATTTTTGATTCAACTAAATGTCGTTCAACAAAAATCATAACAATAATATTTTCTATATAAAGAAGAAAGTTTATTTCAATTTATTATCAGTTTAAATAAAAATTAAAAATATTATCGGCTTATCATTACTTTATAGAAAAAAAATCATTAACAATGTTTGTGGTTTTTATTTTTTTAATACTTTTAAGTCAATCATTTGGTCAAAAATTTTTTATTGATACTCCAAATATTACACCGATGTCAAACTTCAATATAACCAAGGTATTTTTACGAAAAAAATAATTTAATTACTTGTTTATATTTCGAGTAAATTATAAATCAAATTTTATTTCATTAAAATAGTTTGGAAATAGCTGGTATATAACTGCAAGAATTCCAGATTTTCTTGAATACAATGATAAATGTTCAACTGCTATTCGTTCCAATACTAAAATATCAAACCAGTATGATTTAACACTTTCTGCTGTGAGTGGCATGTGAGTTTAATTGAATATTATTTAAAAAATTATTTTCAATGATTTTTCATGCATAAATTGATATTATTTTATTTATTTACATTGTGTTTACTTTTAGAATTTATTAAACATTAAAAACCCCATCAAAATATATCATAATTAATTTTAAATATTAATGATTTATTTGTTTATCAAATTTTATTATTAATTTTTTTTGTTTTTCATTTTATAAAATGACTAATAAATTTTGCTTTAAATATTGTTAATAATTATTATATTTTATATTTTTTTTAGAACTGGAAAAAATCATAAATTGGTGGTTTCAGCAACTCAAAAATTAAATGATCCAAAGTCAGTGTTTCATGCAAGGTATCCAGCTTGGCTGCCTATTGATGTTGCCAAGTTGACTGTGCTGGATACCGACTATGATAATTATGGAATTGTCGTGGGAGTATTACCTTTAATTGGCAAAAGGTATATTAATTTTATTCACTCAATTTATTACGTAATTTATTTATAATCTATTGACGGTGTTTATATCGTTTTTTTTTCAACAGTTCGTTGATGTTATTATGGGTTCATTCAAGAAGACCAATACTTGCGCCGGAATATAATGAACGTGTTATGGAAGTTTTACGTGACAATAATATTCCAACAAATATTCTGGAAAATGTAAATCAAAAAGATTGTAAATAAAAAAAATAAATTTAATTGAGCTGTTAATATTGACATGATTGAAAAATTTTTCATCGATATATATTTTGATGAATTCAGTTGATGTTTCAATTTTTTTGAATTATGAAATTTTTCGTTTAAAAAATTTATTTATATTTACTATTTTAAAATAAATTCTACTCTGTTGGTAATTTTTTTCTTGTAAAAATAATACTAGCTAAAGAAAATTTCCAAGGATTTCCGGTTATTTTTTTTTATATAAATATATATTTTTTTTTCTGCGATCTGTGTAGTTTTCGCTTGACTTGATGTTCTTTACTCGAGTTTTCATTTGATCCAAACAATGTCGTTTTTCCACGTTTATCGTTTTGATGACAAAATAAACAATCCAAAACACAGTAGAAAAAAAAAATGAGATAATAAAAAATAAAATGAGCAAAGAAAAAACAGAGTAAAATAAGATTTTTATTATTTTTTATCTTCATTGTTTTGTTGATCAAGTACAAAAAAGTTTAGCAAATATTTCAAGTACATAATCTAAGCTACATCAATTTTCACAAAAATAAAATTAAAAAAATTTTTTAATAATAAAAAAAGCGTGTTAACATTTAAATATAAAAAAAAATAATAAATATTCATAATGAAAAATTTCCGTTTCTATTTTTCTCACAATTGTTAAAGAAATTAAATAAAAAAAAAAATAATAATCACAAAATCCAATGAATTAAAATTTAAACAACACATTATTTATTATATAAAAAAAAAAAAAAAAAATTAAATAAATTAAATTTTGTTGACATTTAAAGTTGAAAAAACAAGACTAACAAAAAAATTAAAATCTTTTTCATCGTCAAAAAACTATCTTTTTTTTTTATTTAAAAAATTTTTATATTGTAGCAAGGGCGAGGATCAAAATAAAGAGGTGGAGCAAAAAACGACCAAAGGGTATATATACCACACCAAGAGGGGTAACAATAAAAAAAAAAAAAAATAGATAAAAAAAAAATGAAAAAGGGAGATGGTAAAACAAGCCAAGCAAGAAAAATTTCAGCATCTGCCACTGTCTCCTGTTTTCTCAACCGCCTTATTGCTAAAACCCACCCCCTCAGTAACCACCCAACTTTTACCCTCTTTCATGATATCCGAAAAACCCTCCCTATTTGACAGACTGGCGTCATCTCGACGTTCCTCTTTACTTGTTTCGTAAGTATATACAAAACAAAAACTTTTAACGCTTTTTTTTTTTATTTCCAATATACTTTCTTCAAGTTTTAAATATCTTTGTATATCTCTTATTTTTAAACTTGATATAAAAAAAAAAAATCCGAATAATAAAATTATATTTTATGTATACACAAGAGAATAATTTAAAATTGAGTTGACAGTTGGTACACAATGTCAAGTACAATTGAAGCTTAATTTTC